>NC_085867.1:13579684-13654684 GCF_034702125.1 Engraulis encrasicolus | reverse complement strand
GCATTAACCACATTGCCTACTGTAGCCTAAACACAATCCCAGGGCAGTAGCACAGTACCCCATCCAGCTAGTTCTTGTATATATTACCCACAAAAAAAGCTACACTGTAGTTCTCCCAGTGAGAACAGATACTGTAAGTCTGGTCATGTTTATGAGACTAGCAGGCCTCGGTTACTGCATACAGTAACTGCGGCCATAGTCTGCACACTCAGATGCACAAATACAAAGGAAAACCCCTGTTCTAATTAGCTAGTGACAGAGAAAGATGTCACATCCACTCAAGGTTAACGTATAGAAGTAAACAATAAAAACACCAATCCTGTATAATATCCTCTGACACTCAAGCAAGGGGCCTCTTGAAGAGACCTCTCCAATAGCTCAAAAATGATGTTTGTGCACGTGCATGTAAGTGTGTGTGTGTGCGTGCGTGTGTGTGCGTGCGTGCGTGCGTGCGTGCGTGTGTGTGTGTGTGTGTGTGTGTGTGTGTGTGTGTGTGTGCGTGCGTGCGTGTGTGTGTGTGTGTCTGTGTGTGTGTGTGAGTGTGTGCGTGTGCGTGTGTGCACGCGTGTGCATGCCTGTGTGTGCGTGCATGCCTGTGTGTCTGCATTTGTATGTGTTTGCACATGCAAGAATGACTGATGTCTTCCACATCTGATAGATAAGGGGGCTCCCCATTACCACGGACGACAGAGGGAGGCTCCCTTGGAGGAAAAAAACGGAGAAGAAACGGGGATCCCTGATTAAAGCAATTAAAAGCAGTGGCCCAGTCAAAGGCTGACCCAGAAGCATACATGCAGGCAGCGCTGCAGCAGCACCGCCCACCCTGCCCTGCCCCGGCCCTGACCTACATATTCATGGCTCAGAGGACGCAGGGCCTTGCCTTGCCACGCCACCTGAGAAGTTTGACGGCCAAGATGTGGGTCCTACTGGGGTTGACTGACACTGACCCTGATGGAGGCAAGGGGGACTAACTGGGGAAGAGAAGAGAAGAGGTTCATCTCAGATGGAGGGATGGGGGGGACTAACAGGGAAAGAGAAGAGGGTCATCTTGGATGGAGGAATGGGGGGGCTGTAGGGAAGAGAAGAGAAGCATCTTGAATAGAGGGATGGGGGGACTGTGTGTGGGCAAGAGGAGAGTGGAGGCTCATCTCGAATGGAAGGATGGGGGACTGTGGGGAAGAGAGGAGGATCATCTCGGATGGAGGGATAGGGGGAGACTGTAGGGAAGAGAAGAGGCTCATCTCGGATGGAGATGGAGGGATGGGGAACTGTGGGGAAGAGAAGAGTCTCATCTCGGATGGAGGGATGGGGAACTGTGGGGAAGAGAAGAGTCTCATCTCGGATGGAGGGATGGGGAACTGTGGGGAAGAGAAGAGGCTCATCTCGGATGGAGGGATGGGGAACTGTGGGGAAGAGAAGACGCTCGTCTTGGATGGAGAGATGAGGGGACTCACTGTGGGGAAGAGGAGAGACGAGGCTCAGCTCATCTCGCAGTCGGCACGGCTCCGCTGGCCCTCGGCCAGGGTCAAACCCAGGTCTGTTTTGACAGTCGGCTGCCTGCATGGCTGCCGGGACGGGATGAGTGGGTTGGGTTGTGGGGAGGTCACTATGACTATTATTGTTTTTCAGTGGAGTGGGGTTCTTTTTTCAAGTCTTCTGGTGGCGTGGATCTGGTGGGTCTCTGTGATGGTGGTTGTGGTATTGGTGCACTCAAGCCAATACCAGGATTAGAATCAGAATTAGAATTAAAATTGAGGGCAATTTTAGCCAAGTCTGTACAACAGACAAGGAATTTGACATGAAAACAAGTTGAAAAAAAACAAAGGGTTTGGAAAAAAGTTGAAAACAATGACACATGACTTTGTGACTCATATCTAATCATAACTTACTCTCCCTCAAGAGAGAAGACGCTTGACAAAACCGAGCATTTAAAAAATGATAAACTGTAAAATGGAGCGTTTTCACCAGAAATGGTGTTTGCGCTTTAGGCCGTGACGCCCGCCAGCGTCTAGTTCTAGTGAATAACACTGCGAGTGCGACGCGCTAGCTTGTGCAGTGAGACTAGCCTTGGCATGCACCCCTGCCTCGTTCCAGGAACTGTTACACTGCATCTTGTGTTTAAGCCCTCCCAAATGGGTGGTGAGTCAGCTATTCTCTCTTTCTCTCTCTCTCTCTCTCTCTCTCTCTCTCTCTCTCTCTCTCTCTCTCTCACACTCACACACACACACACACACACTCACACACAGACACACACACACACACACACACATACAAACACACACACACACACAAACATCCAAGACTGAAGTCCTGCTCTGACTTGAATTAATGTGAGTCCAGCCAAACCTCCCCCACACCACATGTGCGCAGGGCAGGCGCACACACACACACACACACACACACACACACACACACACACACACACACACACACACACACACACACACACACACACACACACACACACGCGCGCGCGCGCACACGCACACGCACACGCACACGCACACACACACACACATGCACGCGCGCACGCACACACACACACCAGACCAGATCCATTAGCGGTCTGTAATGAGTTATAAATGTCTCGAAGGATTCCTCGGCATGCTACCGCGTACATCACCCTAACAGGACAGGTCGGGATTTGGCTGCAAAAGCTCACTGGCCTTGCTGTGTGCATCTCCTCCTTGCATACAGTATCATCGTGCCATCACCAAGTGCAAGCAGTGTGATGCGATGCGGGCTTTTCTCCATCAAGCACACCCATCACACCGCGGCCAGGCTGAAACGATAGTATCGTGATGATGGTTCCTTTTTCGTACGAAGCTTGACAATAGAAGCTATGGGCTATGACTCATACGACATTACTGAGAAAAATTCCGGCGAAGGAAGGAGTGTAAAAAGTAAACAAGAAGTTACACATTTAGTGCACTTTTTAATCTCTTGAACTGAAAAAGGAAATGTGTTTGTAATGTGAGACGACCCACATGTCTATCGCATGGGGATATGTGACATTGTGTCATCTCTCTCTCTGCCGCAGCTGTTTTCCCTTCTTTTGCTGGGGGAAGAAAAAAAAACTTCTCATCCAGCGTTCCAGGTCTTGAAGGAATGCTTGGGAAAGTTGTGTGAGAGAGAGAGAGAGAGAGAGAGAGAGAGAGAGAGAGAGAGAGAGAGAGAGAGAGAGAGAGAGAGAGAGAGAGAGAGAGAGAGAGAAGGAATTCTATTGGAATGAAAACTTGTGGCAGTCCATGCAAAAGACATCAGGGCTCTCCTGGAATTCAAGATCATAATCTTGGAGGAAAATAAACCCTGCGTATTTTTTTCTTCTTCAAATGCAAATTATACTCTCTTAGCCACATAGTATGCTGCAGAGAGTGTAAACATGCTGGTGCTGCTGCTGGATGAGGCATTGGATGAGGCATTGGGTGTTTTTGCACAAACACAATAACAAAAGCAGTGTTAATTCAACTCGTAGAGAGTTGATTCAACATTTTTACGGAGTGTATGTGATCCCATAGTACTTTGAGAGTGTTGTTGAACTAACACTGTGTTTTGTTTTTGCTGTGAACGCTCACACGCCCTCATGCCCATGATCTTTTTGTTTTGTTTTCTAAAAACAGCCCAAGCTTGGCAGTGGCAGCAATGGGACACTCATGAGTTAGTTTTGGAGATCAGATCTCACTCTCGCCCACACCACAGACGGGTTTAAGATTAAGGGCTGAGTCACAAGTGCCACCTTAGCTGCTCCTCCTGCCTCTGAATCATCCACATCCACATCCTCTGCGCTGCGGTCTAAAAAATATTCACCCCAAATCACGTGTCAAACACATCAACGTGACCTTCAGAACGCCTTTTTTTCCCTTTTTTTTTTGCTCTACCAAATATCCTGGGTGATCTGCCTAATGGCTAAATGTAGGCAGTTGTGCAATACCGTTCACGTCTCATGTTCATGTCTCGCAAAGTTTATTATTTTTTGCATATTTGTGTTTTTATCTATGCTGTTGGACACCTTAATTTCCTTCAAGATTAATAAAAGCTACTCTCCAATATCACTATTGTTCGCCACAAGCCCAAGCTACAAAAACACTGCATGTTTCCCTAAAACTATGAAAAAAAACAAAACCTTGCATTCAATTTCTTCTTTTATATAATTTCCTGTCTTTCTTTCTGACTTCCAGTTCATTCACTTGCCACAGATGTCGTGATGGTGCAGTGCTGCTGGGGAGAGCTTCTGTGTTTGTCGGGACAGACTGGGGTGTCTGAGGTTTTTAGTAGCGGTCTGCCTTATTTGAATGCCAGCTTTCACCAATGTCTGGTCTTTGATTTAGAGAGCATATGAGTATTTAGAGCCCAACCCTAGCTGTTGTACAAATAGAGCAGGGCGAAGTTCACACATATGGTGCAGCACAGCACTACCACTTTATTAGATATCAGAGCACAGTGAGCAGTTTTGCTCATGTTATACTGTGTGGGCGTAAAAAAAAAAACATTTTTAAAATTTCAACAGCCCTCTTCTCATTAGTGTACTCCACTACACTAATGTCAACTTCTTCGTTGTGTTTGTGAGTTTTTCACAGGGGCCTTTTTAAAAATAGCGAGTTTGCGAGATGAGCATGCTCTGAAATAGACATTCCCCTAATGCCTCAGATTGAGGTTATGGCTCGTGTTGGTGTCAAGCTCAGCTCCCCCGGCATTCCAAACGGCCAAAATGGTCTCTCGGTTATTTCAGCTCTGACTCAGGACGCCAGTTATGTCAGCCACGCGTCGCACGCCGTCAGCTCCCCCAAGTCTAGAGTTTATTCAAATGTTGGACAGTGACGGCGGGGTTCCTTCCACGCCAATGCACTGAGCCCATGTGCTGAACACTTAAGTGACAGCAACTTCCACAAATGGCCCTGCTTCATGTTTTATTACAAGATTTTTTTATTTTTATTTAAGAGTGTACATTTGCCATGCCATCTCACCAAGTCTAGATTCAAATGTCAGACAGTGACGATGGGGTTTCTTCCCTTGTTGTCCACAAGAGTTTTGCTGGGCTGAGACATCAGTACAGTAGCTTCCACAAAAAGGCCCAGCTTTTTCTTTTATAAATATCTTTTTTGGGGCGTTCACACTTTTAGTATTCCGATACGAGGATAGTGAGAGACACAGTTAATGAGTGGCGAAAGAGAGAGACGGTGAAAGATCAGGAAATGACCTAAGGTTAGGATCGGACCCGGGTCTTCGGATTTGACCTCAGGTTGGGATCGAACCCGGGTCCCCAGCGTAATGGTAGAGACAGCGCCTTAGCCCATTGAGCCACATTACCCCCACCCCCAAGTGGGCATTTGCCATGCTATCTCAACGAGGTGGCTGTGGTGAGCCAGATAGTGAGTGTGGAGGCGGATGGAGGCCGTATACAGTTTCCAGTGGGACACACAGTGAGGCTGAGAGAGAGAGAGAGAGAGAGAGAGAGAGAGAGAGAGAGAGAGAGAGAGAGAGAGAGAGAGAGAGAGAGAGAGAGGGAGAGATTGGGGAGTTGTGTGTGGGCGGGTGGATGGGTGGGCGGCCGTGCGGCCTGAGATAAAAATAAAGATGAAGGGGTCTAAATCTGGCTTTAGGTTGCTCCTTCTGCATCCATCCGTTTGAAGTGGCAGCTGTGTGGCATTACATTAGATAACAGCAACAAGCAAATCGACACACAAACACACTCACACACTCAAAAGAAAGGCCAAGAAGCTGAGTCTCGGTCCAAGAGGCCAAAGCAAGGCAGGCAGTCCTGAGTGACTGAGCTGGCTGTTCTGTAGGCCGAATGGACGTGCATGAGGGAGGTGGCCATGTGCACAAACTCACGCGAATGAAATCCCAAGAAGCTAAGTCTTTTACAGTAGCCTATATTACACTTAGCTGACGCTTTTGCATCCAAAGCGATTTACAGTTATTTTAGATACAGGATATTGGTTACAGTCCCTCAAGCAATGTGAGGTTAGGTGCCTTGCTCAAGGACACTTCAGCCACGGATGAAGGTTCTGGTTAGGGTGGGATTTAAACCTGCAACCATCTGATCTAAAGGCCAGTGCTCTAACCACTGAGCCATTGCTGCCCCAGAGAGGCTATGGCAATCAGTTCTGAAGTGGCTGCTTGCTTTGTAGGCAGAATAAATGTGTGAGAGGAAGGGGGCAATATACAGTATGAAAGTCACCCGGTGCCACGTGCACACCCATTTGTAAGTAGTGGTATTAATACCTGTAAGCAACTTCCACATTCCAAGCCCTGTTTCACTGCCAGGCGCCAGCGGACCCTCATCAACCAGCAAGCAGCAAATGCAACAAGATGACTACTAGTTACATTACATTACATTCTATTAGGCTACACTTTTATCCAAAATGACTTTCAGTTTTTTTTACAGGGTATTGGTTACAGTCCCTGGAGCAGTGGGGGGTTGGGTGCCTTGCCCAAGGGCACTTCAGCCATGGATGGAGGTGTAGGGAGAGGTAGGGGTGAGATTCGAACCTGCAACCCTCTGATCTTGAGATCAGCTCCCTAAAAATTAGGGCACGGCTGTCATGGCTGCCCAATACTACACCCTAATGCTCCAAGACTCTCTCTTATCGTTTTGGCCACAGGACAAAACAAAGTTATTTGCTGTGGATAGCTTTTAATGTTTGGGTTTGGTACGGAAGTGATGATGCATCAACATTTACAACAACAATAAAATGGATCATTCTACTAGGACAGAACACACACACACACAAACACTCAAGCGCGTATGCGCGCACACATACACACACACACACACACACAAGCATGCATGCAAGGACAAAATAGCCCAGTTGGGGGCATTTGCAGGTTGCTTGTCAGTTGACCAACACCCCCTCCACCCACCCATGTGTTTTGTAGGCTCCGCGTGTGTGGTTGGCCTGCATCCATAAGGCATCTGACACGTGACTAATTTTAGTGAGGCATTTCGGTATGCACACTCAGGCATATTCAACAACGCACCCCCACCCCACAAGCCGCAGCCAGCAATTCTTGGTTGACCTTAATGCACATGTCATAGACCCCCGTCCAGTCACATTGTGGCGTTGGCAGGGCATAAACAAAGTTGCTCTTTCTAACAACACAACTTTTCCTGATAGACGTCAATTCATTTATCGTGAGTCGTGTTCCTCCCGACACCACACCCACCTTCTTTCACATACGCAGTAGCTTGCTGAACCCATTCCGTTACAAGTCTTCCATAAACTGACAGCCAACTGTAACTGTTTGCAAAGGCGTGCCATATATTGGCAAGGAAAGCAAAAAAAATCCCAGCATATTGGATTAAAGGGACTTGTAATTAGTACTCTATCACACTGTTGAATATCCCAATTCGGTATTGGGTCAGTTAAAATCTTTTTCAACTCGCTGGACAAGCTGTGACTTTGAGTGGTTTGGATGAATCTAAAAAGCAGATTAGTGGATTTACACACTCAGTGGGGGGTATTAGGAAAAATGGATAAAGAGACAGTCACTCTTGTGAAATCTAGATATTAAAAGCATATGTGAACCTCAAAATAGTTCACTTGTTTTTCAGACTTGTGAAACCCACAATTCTTGCGAAATAAATAGTATTTTATGAATTGATACCACATGAATTGTACTGGCTGCATTCTTTTAAAATCAACTGGTGTTTCAAAAGTTATAAAAGTTATCAAAAGGCCTCAATATAGGCCTAAAACGTAATGCTATAACACAATTTACAATGTGGGCAGGAATGGGATCTGTAACATAGGTCTTTAGTAGATATTTAGTACTGAAACACATGAATCCATTCATTCCAGTTATTCACTCAGTTTTGCCTTAATAAAATGAAATAAACAAAAAACTCCTTTACTTCTGTCATTTTCAATAAGGTGATTAAGTGTAGGCTAAATGCACTGATGTATAGGCGGTGCAGTGATAAGCAAGCCACTTACAAGTATAGGCAGCAGAGAGGTTGTCCAATCTATAGGCTCTCTAACCTTGTTTTCGTTTCCTCTCTCTATAGCTTTCTCTCTTTTTTAGAGGACGACGTCGGTGAAATATTCATGAACTTTTCGTGAAAGCAATTGTGTGGTTTATAGGGTCCATCTTCAGAGACGAAAGTGAAGCACTATATATCTATAGCCAGGAAAGGGCAACTCAAACTGGCTCGACCATGCAAACGAATCTGTTTACCCAGTTAGCGCAAAGTGAGACTTGCATCTGAGGTGACAACCAGACTCCGCGTGCGGCTGTCACAAAGTATCAAAGGATACATTTTTACGCACTAAATACATTAACAAAGCAAAACGGTTGATTAGGCAGCACAATGGACAATATGTAAGTCTTACCTGCAGTGCTTCAATATAGCTGCTTTCCCTCGGCTTCTACTTGGAGAAAGTAAACATAGTAGATAGGCTTATTCTGGCTGAGCAACTCCCACAGACCCCTCTCTCTCTCGCTCGTTCACTCACTCTCTCTCTCTCTCTCTCTCTCTCTCACTGGCACACATACACACACACTCCTCTCATGGCTAGGCTATGTTTTACACACTAATGCCACGCAAGCCTCGACGTCGAAGTGTAGCCTACTCTAGAACTTACAACAACTGCAGTGCAGTGGAATGGTGTGCTATCAGCAAAGTTGTAAGAAAAGTGCTGTACTGTCACGTAGTATCACCCGCGAGCGGAAGCGCGCGCCAACGTCACTATGTTTCTACGAATTTGTTTCAACCCCATAATTGTTAGAAGCTGATCATATAACGTAGTTAAAAGTTATCACAGTGACGCTGCATACTTAAAACCTGCACAATATCATATTATCAGCCAGTGTAACCTCAATAGTTGCAGGCTCCATTTGTGGGTAGAGTTAATTTCTTCAGATATAATGGTATGTGAGTTATTGACTTACAGTGCATTCTATTTATATAGGTAGGCTACTTTTGCCTTTCTCTGTGGACTGTTAGAATAACAGTGAAAACATATCCAAGGCTACTTTGTGAAACTTTTATGACAAAATGTTGTCTGAAAATCACATTTGCAGATGTAGCCTATAATGTTAGGATTCATACTCTGATGTATTTTGCTCCTTCCAGTGAATGGTTGAAACATATCTCATCCTGTCGGTGCAGTGCTGTTCTGGTATGTCTGTCTGTTGTACACCCCGAGGCAGTGCATGCATGGGGTAATTTTTTTCTTCACTCAAAAAATGATCAGTATTCCTAGAAAGGAATTAGGAAGCCCTTTGTATTTTAAAAGACTATTTGGACGTGCAGACACACGCTTGTTTGCTTCGGTTTGGAGACAGCAGATATCACAATCCTTTTATTTAAACCATTCTTTGGAACCAGAGAGGGGAGAGAAAAATGGCAAGTCAGAGTAATTCTCTGTGTGGATTCTTTGTTCAGGAGTCTGATGGTAATATAACACACGCACGCACGCGCGCACACACACACACACACACACACACACACACACACACACACACACACACACACACACACACACACACACACACACACACACACACACACACACGCACACACACAGACACACACAGACACAGACACACACAGACACGCACACACGCACACACACACACAGATTTGTGACAGCACTGGTAAAGAATTTTTGAGGAGAGAAAAAAAAAGAGAGACATGAAAGGTCACAGCTTGATGAGTCATTCGGGATAAGGGTCTTTGCAAACTCAAACAATCCCCTGCTATGCTCCACTGCTGACCATGTGCCGTCAAGGGTGGCTAAAATGTCCGTCCTTCTGAAACTCTACACAGACACTCATCGAGTCATTTGAGTGCAGCGTTTTTTGAAGCATTTGCCTTTTTTAAAAATCTGGTCTCCAAGACCGAAAACACTTTGGGACCAGGCTATTGTCATTGACGGGTAGGGTCCACAATTAGACACCAAAGAGATACATTGAAAAATGTAACATTTGAAAAAACTTAAATGAAACATGCATTTCTCCACTTGCACAAACAGTGTAAAACAGCATGCAAATGCAAATAGTAAACACTGGAAAACAGTCAAATGTGACTATACAGTAGGTACTGCACATAGTAGGTACATACAGTAGGTGCAATGAATGGTAATACTATCATGGCTGTACTTGCACAGGTCTGTGTGCAGACGTGAGAACAAGCTTATCAGGTTTGGGGCTTCATAATGTAAAGGACACAGTTGGCCTGCTATTCCCAGGACTGTTACTCAAGCCAGTGCAATGCCCATGCAAATGTCAGAGTGTTTGCCTTGCCTGCAGCAAGCGCCGGGGTTTCCCAAAGACATATTTCCAGAGTAATTCCCAATTCTAATTTTACTGGAAGCATTGCTGTTGTTGTAGCTTCAGTAATGTTATCCATCTCCTGACTAGTTTATGAGCTCTCCTCCTCCTCCTGCATATTGGTTTGTTTGTGACATATTCAGTTTCACCCCCTCACTCTGGTCTTGTTTCTCTCTCTCTCTCTCTCTCTCTCTCTCTCTCTCTCTCTCTCTCTCTCTCTCTCTCTCTCTCTCTCTCTCTCTCTCTCTCTCTCTCTCTCTCCCTCTCTCTATCCTTTCTCAAAATAAACGAACCACACTGTGTTACTAATCTTAGTCTTATCATCAAAATCAGGCGCCCTTGCTAACTCGACGGAGGCATGGTGTGTGCAAAATCACACACACACATGAATGTATATAGGCCCACATGCTTGGTTATGCACACATGTAGATGCCTATAGTCAGTCATTGCCGTTATAAATATATTGACCTACAAGGATAGCTGCTCGCTACATGTAATACATACATCATATGCAGTTACATTTTAAGTTGCTGTAAGATACTATACACTCCACTCAATGACAGATTTTTGCCTGACATCTAATATAACAAATCTTTATGGCCAGAAGAACCGACAATGAAAAACCCATGGTGATAAGAAAAACCTTGTTGACCGGCATAATTTTATTTATATATAGGCTATTGAGGAATTTTATTTTTATCACACAGTAGAGTCCACACAAACGGTGCCTAACTAATTGTTGTGTTGAAAATTGGCCCAGGAACTTAGTGGGGCCTTGTTTGGGCTATACCTGGCACCCCAGCAGAGGTGAGAAGAGCAGAGCTGGGTGACAGGGGCGTCAGCTGACATAATGCTACAGGAGCACAGTAGGGCACCGAGAGATCATGCATGCCAGAGCGAAAAGCACGCAAGCAAACTTTTTTTGGTAGTGATTTATTTTAAAAAGCTGGTTAATTATTATATTACGGCAAGTAGTGCATGTGCGCTATTTTGTGACCATTCTGTAGATTACTCTATATGCTACACTTGAGCCACATTCCAAGGTAGCAAGGTTTTTTTGTGAAACTCATACAGGAGGCACAGAAAAATCAATACCCAGGCACATGCCCCTGTAAAATCGGTCTGGTGACCCCCTTAGCTGGGTCCATGGCCTCTTGACTCCTGTGTAGCCTGCAGACCAGTGATGATGAACATCATGTGTCTTAGCATCTGAGTGCGGAATCTCTGAATAAAACGAGAGCAGTTGTTTCGCTAATGGGTCCTCAACTCGCACAAACCACACACTTGCAGTCACAATTATGCATGGCTAATTTGCACGTACACGCTCGCGCACGCACACGCGCACGCGCGCGCACACACACACACACACACACACACACACACACACACACACACACACACACACACACACACACACACACAACAACACACTCACAGAGAGAGAGAGAGAGAGAGAGAGAGAGAGAGAGAGAGAGAGAGAGAGAGAGAGAGAGAGGCACACACATACACATACACATACACATACACATACACATACACATACACATACACATACACATACACGTTCACATAGGGCCTCACATGAGAATGTTTGTGCGTCACCACCAGCATGTGTGAAAAGAGTGCACACTGCAAGTTCAACTGATTGTAGCTCCACACAGCCAAGCAGATCAGCATCCTTTCTTCAGATTAATATCTGCTGTAGAATCAAAGGCAGACTCAGAACTAAGCATTAAAGAACCGTAGTGAATCAAAGTGTATGAATAAAATAAATAAAATCCGTCGCCAACATCAATTACAAATGTGTTATAAAGATATAAGTAAGTAGGCCTATGTAGTCCTCAAAATGTTGTTAGTTGGTATCTGCCTGTAGACCTAAAACTATAAAAAGTTAATTACAAAAAGTATGTAGTCCTCAACTTGAAGGGGGGTAAAGTTGATATAGGCCAGGGATAGGAAACTTTTATGATGATGGCCACGTTTTTTCATCGCCACCATCTGAGGGCCACATGACCACAGATCTGAATGCAGTTGGTTGCTCACTAACTGTCCATATTGTTTGGAAGGCACAAAAGTGTACTCTATTGGCCATCCGTATATAATTACATTACATTACATTGCATGTGCACAGGGACTACACAGAGCAACAAGTGCAGATGCAAAGAAGGATTAGTAATTACAACATTACAACATATTTACAACATACAACATTTTTAATTGCTTTGAGTGCGGAGGCGGGCCGGAGGCGGGCCGCATGTGGCCTCTAGTTTCCCTGCCCTGATATAGGCCATGTGCTGTCCTGTGATTGGCAGTCTCATATGTAGTAGTTTTGGGTAGGGTGCGCACATCCAAAAACACTTGTTGCAGGTGCCAGACAAAAAAATCAGATAGTTGAAAAAGGTAAGTCTGCACACTGCCGATGAAGATCCAGTATGATCGAAACGTTGCATTTTAAATAATAAAGTTTATTTTTGGTGCTCATCGGCAGTGTGCAGACCTACCGTTTTCAACAGTCTCACATGTACACACATAGCTCACTAGCGCCCTCTTGGATCCCTACAGGAAAATGCCACTTTGTTGTCACGCAGGATATACTGCATGCACTGCCAGGTCTCTGTACCAAGGTTTACTTCACAACAAGGATTTCTTTTACCAAGTCACAAACAGACCCTCTTCATTTTGAATTAAGTGAATGAGTTACCACAAAACGAACAAAAAGGGTTCTTTAAACGAATGTTTTAACAGACTTTACATCAGCTTTAATTACATTGGAGGATGTACAATCTGTTTTGTAAAAACAGAACACTCGTACACAAGTATTTCTTATAACGGTACGAAATACTTCCAAATATGCAAGATTCTCTTGGATTTCCACTGTCATGGCACACTGGATAAATGTACTGCATATTTAGGAGCAACCCTGATCATGCATAATTTATCATTTCACTACATTCATCACTGTGCCATCACTGTGTGTGTGTGTGTGTGTGTGTGTGTGTGTGTGTGTGTGTGTGTGTGTGTGTGTGTGTGTGTGTGTGTGTGTGTGTGTGTGTGTGTGTGTGTGTGTGTGTGTGTGTGTGTGTGCAGATGTTGCCGTTGCTCTTTCATATTAAATTGATATATGGCCTGCTCCATTGTTTATTCTTTTAAGTATCTATCTATCAATGGCTCTTGACAGAGAACCCCATAATTTGACAGAAAAAAGATGAGTATGAATATGAGCCGAAAGGAAAGAAACCCTGTCAGATGAAATAAATATTTTAAAACAAGAAGAGTTGAAAGCTGAATGTCAGGCCTTTGATCAAAGGACCTCTGAAACTCCGGATTAGAAAATGGCAGTTTTTTTGTGTGCAACTGTGCATGTGCATATTTAACATATTATAGGGCTACTCCCTCTATTTTGCATACCTTTCTAAAAAAATCTCTTGTTTATGTGTTGGTTACTACTCCTCATATGATGATATAGGAGTTTCACCCGCCTCAAATAAACACAAATAACAATGTTTCTCCATGATAAGGGAAATAAGTCAATGGAACAGCCGTTTTCTTGTTGCTTGATGAGGAAGCTGACCTTTTCATCATAATACTACATTACCCAGCATTCACAGTAGTGGCCTGCTTGAATTCCGCTATGCAAATGATGTGGTAATTACTTCCTGTAGCTGTCGCCGTGATGAACGGCTTCAGCCCCTTCAGCTTGACCATAGTGTATATACCGTATGCTATGTAATTAGATGCAGGGTCCTCCACCACTATTTTGCTGATGCCACATCTCTCTCTCTCTCTCTCTCTCTCTCTCTCTCTCTCTCTCTCTCTCTCTCTCACACACACACACACACACACACACACACACACACACACACACACACACACGCACACGCACACACCCCATCCCTCTCTCTCTCTCTTTTCACAAATACCTTGTTTCCAAGTGATATCAATTCAAAACACAGCATGGGCAAAATACAAAACAACCGCACCAGACAGCAAACAATTTTCATGATGTTTAATATACAACAGTATATTACAATCTCTGCGATTTCTAGCGGGTATAGTTTGTTTAATACATAATAAC
Organism: Engraulis encrasicolus; assembly: GCF_034702125.1. Classification (NCBI taxonomy): domain Eukaryota; kingdom Metazoa; phylum Chordata; class Actinopteri; order Clupeiformes; family Engraulidae; genus Engraulis; species Engraulis encrasicolus. The sequence goes on along the minus strand of NC_085867.1, from coordinate 13,640,334 downwards.
AACTCCTGAGTGCTGAGTAAACCACAGGGAAATAGAACATCCCAAGATGGTCTAAGAATATTACCCCTTACAAGGAGTATATTCTGCAGAGTATTTATGAATCCGGCACACACAGTCTTTAATCTTTATCAGGGAAAACATAATCACAAGGATTTTCTTTTTCAAAACAGATCTCTGATGAATGCTCCCAAGTACCTCACTGCAGTTGGTTTGGGTTCTCATGACAATGGGCTCTGGCAATGGCCTCCATCTGTAGCAAAAAGCAAAACAGTCCTACATGACACAAGGGAATGACAGTTTCTTGCATCCAAGCCTTTTGTAGACACACACACACACACACACACACACACACACACACACACACACACACACACACACACACACACACACACACACACACACACACACACACACACACACACACTTTGACAGACACACACCCCTCAAACACCACCCCCATCCTCATCTTAAAAGACATGTTTCCAAAAAGAGAGAGAGAGAGAGAGTGAGAGAGGAGGGGAGAGAGAGGGAGGGAGGGAGGGAGAACAACTTGATCTCTCCCGACAATGGTGAAGATTCCTCTAATGGAGAGGGAGGGAGCGGGGAGGAAATGCAGCATGAATTAAAAGCTTCTCTCCTTTTTTCATCATGCCCCCCCCTCTCTCTCCATCCCACTCCATCCCACCCTCTTGTCTGAGCGCAGGCCAAGCACGTCCTGCTGAATAAGGCAGAGATCCCGAGTCCATTCACCCAGGCCTTTGTGCGGCTGACAGGGGTCCTGCTTTGCACCATTGCCCCAAACTGCAGCCAGCCTTCGTATGGGGGGGGGGGGAGGGGGGGGGGTAGTATTCGGAGGTAGGGGCCGGGGGGCAAGGGGTGGAGGAGCCAGGGTGGATGGGGGTATCGAGGGGGGGTACAAGGAGTTGGAGGGGGCAGAATGGTTGGAGGTTGGGGTGGGACGGGGGGGTACAATCCTGGGGGCTTCTGGGCATTCCAGCGCATTGCCCATTCAAGTCCTGCAGCGCTCGCTCACTCACTCCACCCCAGCGGAGGCCCTTTCAGTCAAGGCTGTGCTCCTCACCTGGTGACTGGCAGGTCCACAGCCTCCCATGACATTGTTGGGAAGGGGGACATAGAGAGGGGGGGGGAGTGCCCCATTCTGCCTGAAAAACAGAATGGGGAGGGGGCCAAGGGCCAAGGAGGAGGAGAGGAGAGGAGATGAGAGGAGAGGAGAGGAGAGGAGAGGAGAGGCCAGGAGAGGAGAGGAGAGGACAGGAGAGGAGAGGAGAGGCGAGGAGAGGGGAGGAGAGGTAGAGGTAGACGGGGACATAGAGGGGGGCGGGGGCGCCAGGGTCATGCCTGAAAAACAGAATGAGGAGGGGGCGGCGGAGAGGAGAGGAGAGGAGAGGTAGAGAGGAAGAGGGTGCACAGAGCAGGATAAGAGGTAGGGCAAAAAAAGAGTGAGCGCACATGACACACACAAAGAAAAACAGGAGTGGATGAGGAGAGCGGAGGAGAGGAGACGGAGGGAGGGAGGGAGGGAGGGAGGGGGTGTGTAGAGGAGAGGAGAGAAGAGAAGAGAAGGAAGGTACAGGGTAAGAGGGGCGGAACATGGGGCACAAAATGGATGGATGGATTGATTGTGAGAGAGTTCTGGGCAAGGGAGAGGACAAGTAGGGATGGCCCTTTGGAGCAAAAAAGAGAAGAGAGAGATAGAGCGAGCGAGAGAGAGAGAGATGGAGGGATTGGTTGTAAGAGAGTTGTGGGCAGGAGAGAGGACAAGTAGGAATGGCCCTTTGGAGCAAAAAGAGACGAGAGAAATAGAGGGAGAGTAAAAGAGGAGGAGAGGGTAAGGAGTGGCCATGCAACACATTCAGGGAGACATACACAGCTGTAGGTCTAGAAGGCTCCTTTTGTCCGATGCAGAGAAAGGCAGCGAAGAGTAGGCTACAAAAAAACAGCTCTCTTTACAATTCCCCTTCCCCGGCCAGGCCAGCACAACACACATTCAGCTGGAGTTGCTGTCTCAATCACTGCAGGCCAGGCAGGTGATAATGCATGAACACCCATGGGATTAAAGGGGCTACGTCTCCTTTTAAAGACACAGATACGTACTGTGTTTTGGGTCACACTTTATTGCGTTGGTCCATGGAAATTTAACAACACCCACTAACTGTTCAAGTTCTTTTGTTTCAGACATGTAAAGGTTTATCTTTTACCTGACAAGTTTCGACAGTGAAACTTCCGTCTTCATCAGAGGGAAACAAAATAACTTGAACAGTTAATATAACCTCAAGACATAATGAACGTCATACACATATAGCAACGCTCAGTATGATTATGTGCATACACTTTATGTCTATCACGAAACCAAAGCCAAACTGCAAAGACTTATCATACTGTGTAAGTGTGTGATCTTACATACCATACCTACCGGTAGAATTGGTGTCAAACTGTGTCTAGTGTTACAAGAGACTGTTATAAAAAAGTAACCTTGGTTTGTTACGTTTCTATTTCTATAGTGCCAATAGTACAACTGTGCATCATATGTCTATAGAACGTCCTGGAGCCGGCTTGATTATGCACAAACACACACTCCGTAGCCTACGTACGTAGTGCTGTCCCCTGATTTGTGTCGTGCAGAAGGAGGGCGCAGATGGCGAGCGTGTGTACCTGTGGCCTTTAAAGCCCGCTCCGCTGGAAAGTTCACGTGTCACCAGTTCAACTTATTTATAATGGTGGATGCAGCCGGCTGATTAAAGCTGCAGTGCAATGAGGGGGGGGGGGAGCCTTCTACTGGGCCGGGGCCCACAGGGCTGCATGCCTGTTATACACACACAGAAGATGGATCAGTGGTGGACTGGTCATCTGGCATGCAGGGCATTTTCCAGGTGGCCCGGACGGCAGTCCTCAGGGGCTGATGCTTTTGTTTTGTTTTGGATGTTGTTTTAATTATTTTATTTTGTTTCGTTTTGTACTAAGGGACCGGCCCACGGTTCAAATGGGGTGGCCCATTGGTGCATCTTTAATATATAGACAGAAGACAGAACCCATAATAATTTTGGGCCATTCGCTTATATGCAAAAAAAGTGGCCCAATTTGCCTGAATTCCCCATAATATAGCAGCGGTGCGGGGTGAAGGGCTATCCCAAAAATGCCCGGGCCATTCTTTGGTCACAGACCAACCTTGCCTGTATGCATGCTATGCTATACACACACAGAAGACATAGTAAAATGAATGGCCTCGCCTCTGATTGTAACCTTTGTCATATTCATGAGCCTGGTGGGGGCGAGCATGTGGTAAACAAATGCCTGGCTGCCTTGTGGTGGTGACCTACTCAGTGTCGCGGGTGTTGTTGGTAATATTTCATGTTACAGTTTGCAGTTTGCCAGCGAATGCACAAACACGTACCGCACGCCTGTGGCGACCTTTAGCAATCCTCCGCCTGACCGTGACCAAAGTCGACTCTCTCGAAGTGTGATACTACAGCTTGGGTGGCATTACACTGTGTTGACTTACGGGGGGATTTTTTAAATGCCTTTGGCCGTGCCCACATTATTGGCTTGCTGGCTGTGTGGTAGTCCCTGTTTAGAAAAGTGAAAAAAATATCTGACATTACACAATAAAAAAGACTGAACTAATGCTGCATTTTTTCAGTGTATACTGTCTTAACTGTCACTTTGGGTAAGTGTAATGTAATCTAATGTAATAACAGATGATGCAGAAATACTAAGGCAGCTCTCAACTGCATACCAAACTTCTGCAAAACTGAAGAAAAAAACACACACATATCGGCGGGCCAATATATAGTATCCAAGCATGGCTTTGAGTCTGCTCAAACAGCAATAAATGACCTTGATGTAGTCCTTCAGTGCTCACACCAGTAGAGGTCACATGAGCGCTGCACAGGACCTTGCTGCTGGCCCCTCTGCGTCTCTCTCTCTCTCTCTCTCTCTCTCTCTCTCTCTCTCTCTCTCTCTCTCTCTCTCTCTCTCTCTCTCTCTCTCTCTCTCTCTCTCTCTCTCTGTCAGCCACTGAAGTCTTAATGATGTCTGTCTCGCCTCCTTGCCTCCTCGCCTTCGCCTGCCCTACCCTGCCCTACCCCACCGCGCTCAGGTGCCTAATGCCCACAAGAATTTGACCAGAGATGGCCGTGGCCCCCCACCTCCACCACCACCACCTACCTCCCTTCCTCTCGGCTACAACCGCTGGTCAGACAGCCTTCCATAAAGCTGCAAATAAAAAGTGTGTTAATGAGCAAAAGAAAGGTAAAAGAATGCTCATTCTTATTGCTTCGGCATCAAGCCAGCCAGAGAGGTTGGATGGGTTAAGTTAAGGGCCTCGGGCGCAGGAATCAAAAACGTCTCTGGCTGCTTCGCCAGCTTTGAGGAATTAGTAAATTACTGCTTTTATGAAATGAGTAATATGATATTTATTAATACAGAAATAACAAAATATAGAAATCCGTACAGTTTGGGAAACAATTGTATTTGTTTATTCATTTATTAATTAAAATAACAGTCTTAAAATTCCTGCACAGGTCATCAGGTTTAATGGGGTGTTAATAAAATAACATTGTTTAATAAACAAATTCATGGATGATGTGTGCGTCAAAAAACAACACTGACATTGATAGGCCCATACAGCACACTCATACATGCACTTTGGTGTTTGATGTCAAATCGGGCTTATGAATGAACTCCTGCCCAAGGCCCTCGCTCTCCTAATTAGGCGTAATTACCACTAATAAGACATCGCCCCTCTCCTTGGGGTCGTAGCCCGCTTTGGCCATAGAGATAACTCATCCCAGGCCGGGAGTGCTTATTGATGTGACAGCGGCGAATTGAAAACCTTTGGCCGTGTGTCAAAAAGCAATTTATCGTTCTACTTCCGTCCTGTAAGTCTGCGTCTCTAATCTCTCACACGTGTTCACTCTCGCCAGCGCTGGACACGTCCAGCCTAAACGGAACGTTTAATTAGTGGCCGGGGTCAGTTAAAAAAAAACGGGGGCTCGGAGGACAAGCGTCCTAATCTGCGCTAAATGTCGCGCTAATGGCCACAGGAGCGTCAGATCTGCATATAACTCAATTTCATTATGCATTTAACTCAAGCCCTCTCCTACCGCAGTGCTTGGGGCCAGTCCCTTAATTACCGTGACTTTGGATGGGTAGCCTACTGAAAAAAGAGATGGGGGGGGGGGTGTCTGCGTTTGCAGACAACCTTTGCAGGCACAACTTTGCTTTAAGGCCTTTGCCCAGGCATCCCCTACTACCACACCCACTCTCACTTTCAACTTCAGGCCTGAAGAACACAAGGAAGAAACGTGCCCAGTGGTACTCCCCCCCCCCCCCCCCCTCTCTGTGTGTGTGTGTGTGTGTGTGTGTGTGTGTGTGTGTGTGTGTGTGTGTGTGTGTGTGTGTGTGTGTGTGTGAGAGAGAGAGAGAGAGAGAGAGAGAGAGAGAGAGAGAGAGAGAGAAAGAGGTTGACAGGCTGACACTGAAGTCCCATGGCATTTCTATTCCCAGTCTGTTCCTCTTTTTACCATTGAACTGAAATGTTTTACATAATAATAGCCATAAAGGGATTAGCATTGATTATGCTTGTTTTCCATTTTTTTTGCACACGGACTAGATTTTTAAAGAAGAATAAGTAGTCGACATGAATTGGATTTGCAAAAAAAGAGAGAGGTTAGGTTAGGCTACTAATACTATTTAAACATTATTTAAAAATGGCATTTAAAAATAACGGATTATAGATAGCATTTATGAGTGTCATGCATTAGGCGCTATGCGCCCTTGTGACACAATGTAAAAAAAAAAAAAAAAAAGATAATAATGCACGTGACAATAATAATGATGTAGCCCTATGCCTATGTAAAAAAAATAATGAATGTAATGAAATCAAACATTTACTTTGACATTGATGACAATTTTGTTTGCACTAGCCTACTTAACCCCCAAATAGGCCTACTTTCTCCATATTGCTTCCTGTGGCTATTACTCATACGGGCTTGGGTCTTTATATTTGTGCATTCTTTGGTGGCCACTGTAACAAATGGAAAGTGCATTTTAATGCAGTCTAAATAACCAAATATTAAAGATAACTGGTGAGCCTGTAAGAGACTATCCATGAAATGTAATTGATTCTGATGTACATACTGAGCTAGCAGTGGGCCTTTATATAGCTATTAATAAGTAAGCCCCACAAAGCAGAGATACGGCAACAGTCAGTTTGGCAGAATAAAACGAACTGTTAAAGCAGCGTTCCCTTCACAAACCATTAGCAACCAGACACACACAGCCACCCAGTCGGATAGATGGCTGACCATGTTCTGCCAGTAAGGACGCAGGGTGCCTGGTTAGAGGTACAATTTGTTCCAGATCAAAGCTGGAGTTATGGCAGGCTGCTAGCCAGAGCCCTTGAAATAGTAGTCCTGCGAGTCTCTCTCGTGGTCTAATTCGCTCAGAGGCGATTACTGCCCGTAGTCACCCTGTAAAGCCCCTCTTGTCTCAACCGGCACCCACTCTGAGTGAAGACAGTGATGGGGTGGTGTCTGCATGCAACACTCGCCGTAGGATGAAGAGAGAAGTACTGGGAAACAGACATAAGTCCGTTTGACAATAACCAGTACGGTGAGCGTCGGTGACCTAACCTTGGAAATGCTTTAACGGTTAGCTTGCAGTGGAGCACCGATAAGAGTGGTGACAGCGCAGTAACCAGAGAAGGCTAACCAGACGCAACAGGCAGATGAAAACTCCAGCGGGCACAAGTGGCTGTAACATCACATGTTAAAGTTTATTGGAACCACTGTTTCCACATGGCCACTTGCGTGTTTTGAGAACCTCCGTCCTTAATGCTTAAATGTTCATCGCAAAAAAAAAGCGCAAAGCGTGCACGCTACATCTGGACAGCACATTTCGGAGTGCCCCCGAGGGCAGGTTTAGCACCTTGTGTTGGTTCATTACTGCAGGCTGTGCGCGCGGCCTGAGACTGCGTGGACCTCGCTCAAAGTATGGCTTTCAATGCAACACTCACCCGTCTTCGCGTTTTCCTCATTCTTTTTAACAATACATGGGAAAGGTTATTGTGCTGGTGACGCTTTTAGGCCAACGAGGCTCTTTTCAGTTTGGACGGAGAAAAAATTGGTCGTTCCGATTAGCAACAAACCAAAGGATTTGTATTGTACAGTCAGTGGCGTGCACAAATATTTGGGGTGGGGGCAGTATAGTGGGGCATTATTGTCACAAACTTTTTTGATCATCAAGCATCAACATGGACTACAGTGCGTTGTGACAAAAACACACACAAAAGGATCTTTAAAAAGGGGTATTTTTGTCCAGTGAGGCAAAGGGGCAAGTGTTTTAGCACCACCTCGTGTCCCCTCTAGTGTCAGGTGAGCAAGAAGCAAAAAAAAAAGACGTTCCCTTGGCTTTCGTCTCTGATGGCTAATGGGGCCGTACCTTATAGCATTCTGTGCGCATTCTGTGCGCAATCTCCGCATAGATTTCTGAGTTGTGTGCAATTCACCCGCAAAACAATCCATTAGTAGAATAACATCGCTGCCATATCTCTTCTTGGCACTGAGAATAGGGCAATTATACACCATAGTGAAATGGAACAAATTGTAACATTGCGCCACATAGCCTATTGTATTTGCATTGGTTATTGGTTGTAAGTATCCACTTTGATTGATGCACTGTTTTCCTGGTGTGTATTCCAATCTTTGGGCACATATTGAAGAACTCATACATTACTCAAGTCAAGGCAAAGACAACTCTATCGTTCAAATCACCTATGAGACATGACACAGAGGGATGGAAATACCCTTTAACAAACAAAAAATCCAAATGGCCTACAGTGCCGCCTATGTGCCCATTGAAATGCACATGAACTGAAACACGTCGTCAATCAATATAGTATGACTTTATTTAAAAAAAGTTAATTTACTACGTGGCAATAGATCAATAAGTTGTTACTTATTGAATTTATTTCCCTAGGCTATAAGGTTTAAAAAGACCAGCAATATAAGTCACCATAGCGCTACCTACTTTAGGGATGACTTATTGCTTATACAGTATATTGTATGCTGATATGTATTGAGGCATGCCTTTTCCCCCTGATATATGTAAATAAATGTTGGGTCATAATCTATTAACAGATAACCAAAGCTGTGTATATGATACCCGCACATAGCCAAGTTGTGACCAACAGATGAATATTTTTAAAACATTTTCATTTTCTCTCTTGTTTTCATCCTTCAGTCTATTATCTGGAGAAGGAAACATGCCATTTCACTTCTGCATAGGTACTGTAAAACCGTAACTGGAATTGTGGAAACATAGTCCAGTCCAGAGGTAGGCAGACATTTGTTCTCACTGCAGTGTCATTAACCATTGGTAGCCAAATCTAAATCCCAGCCAGCCAACCCAAAGCACATCTGTAACCTATGTGCTGTGCAGCCATGTCCATTGTTTTAACAGTTAGTGCATGGGCCCGCATGGGCAGGAGCTTGATGTGGCAGACAGCCTATTCTACTCACCCTTCAGCCAATCATCACACCAACGCCTTCAGAACCTCCATCCAAACCAAACAGAGCTTTATGCTCGTTAATTATCGCTGTATGTCTTGCACTTTTTTATTTCATTTGAGGCTTTGTGTGTGTGACTTTGGTATGGAGGGGCTCCCAGATATGTTTTGAGCTACTCCAGGGCCCATGTGGAAGGCCGGTTTCTGAAGTACAACTTTATTTGAAGCGGCTACAACCGTCCATTAACACGCCGTAAAGACATCTGATTATGGAGCTGTTTTGTAAATTTTCGGAAAGGCCCTGTCTTTACAAAAAAACTAAAAAACTTGCAATGGTCTTTTTCGTTCTGTTTCAGATTCCTTTCTCCCGTCTCTCTAACGGTTTGTAACTGTTTGCATGAGTGAAGCCCGAACAACAAGAATTACCAGAGACCGTGACTAACGCGGGGACCCATCCTCCAGTCCTCCATTACCACCTCATAAACTTGGGTACTGTGGCCACATTCGTTTTGGTGTTGATTGGGGACTTCCAGGACTAAATAAACAAAGTTTTCGTCTGTTCTTTCCCAAACATTTGGGCGCTGCCATGGAGGGAAGCCTACAGGGGCAGGGGGACAAAGGGGTCAGTTGTCCCAGGCCCAGGTAGACTGGGGGCAGCTAGAATGGGGCGCCTTTGCAGATGTCTTTGTCCGACGCCCAGCCAAAGCTGTGAGTGGCCATGTGTGGGTGCGGCTATGTTCTGAGCCCCCATAACACCAGGCCTGGAGCTCTGCGAGTTATTCCAATCCCATCTTAACACCAAGTTACCAGCTCACCACGAGCCCTCTGATATTGTTGCCTTTGAACAGTGAGAACCCGGAAAATCCTAACAGCAAGAAAACAAGGGATGCCCAGGCAGGCAGTATTTATGACTGACAGCGAATCCAAGCAAGGGGTTTTCGGGTGACTTACCCCCTCACAACCGCTGCTGATGGAACTGTCTCGGTTCAGTGACCGTGCCGCAGAATTTCTGACACACGCACTCAGTTTGAGTGGCTCATCGATGAACCTAGATGCCTTTCTTGAACCCTTTATACAGAACAATAGCAAAACAAGCATATACAGTTCACGACCCCCCTTATCGTGATGATTTGTTTTTTTTTTTCTACTCTGTCCTTAAACACAGGACCTGGAGCAGGATGGAAGCAAAAGGGAATGAAAGCTCACAACCTCTTACAGTAAGATTCAGGACACCCTGCCTGGGGGAATGTGAGCAGAAAGACGTGCCCTGTGGTGCCCCTCCCATCTCTTGTCTGATAGACCTGTGGAGGGAGAAGTGAATGGAGAGAGCTGTGTGTGCGCTGTGAAATGAGCAGCCACACGCACACACACACACGCGCACGCACACACACACGCGCGCGCGCACGCACACACACACACACACACACACACACACACACACACACACACACACACACACACACACACACACACACACACACACACACACACACACACACACACACGATTACCCCCCCCCCCCATACACACCATGATGACACCATTCACAAGTGGGGGTGACAAACAGATATGTGAGCAGTGTGGAGTGTGGATCTGCCCCCAACCACTTCGACCTTGATCCCTCCTGAAAGCCTGGCTGGCATGGAGAGGGGTGGGATGTAATGGGGGGGGGGGGGGGGGGTGTAGTGGTGTAATGTGTCCTGCCATGGACAGGGCCGCTGACAGCTTTGGCACAGCCCAACACGAAGCCCATCTGAAAGGCCTCCCTACGCGATACATACAATGTGGACCCAATGCTGCGCTCCCCCTTTCCCTGGCCCCCGGGGCAACTGACCCGTTTGTCCCCCCTCCTGTCGGCTTCCCTGACTGCCATGGAGAAGAGAAGGGTGGGGTGTAGTGTAATGTGTACCGCCATGGAGAGAAGGGTGGTAGAGGGGAGTGATGTAGTGGGTGGGGGGGGGGGGGGGCACGAGGAGGGTCGCATTCTATCCTCTGTGACGGACACACTCGTAACATGCTCTAGTTATGTGGGGACAGACAGGCCTGAAGGGGTGGCATTGGTCTGTGTGTTTGTGTGTGCCTGTGTGTCTCTGTGTGTGTGTTTGAATGTGTGTGTGTGTGTGTGTATACGTGTGTGTGTGTATACGTGTGTGTGTATATACGTGTGTGTGTGTGTGTATATACGTGTGTGTGTGTGTATACGTGTGTTTGTGTGTGCGCGTGTGTGTGTGTGTGTGTATGTGTGTCTTTTCACGTGGCTGTGAGTGTATGTCAGAGAGAGCGTGTGCACGCATGTGGACATGTTTGTATGCATGCCTCCAGTGATCCTGCCGAGTTGCCAAGTGATTGTGGCACCTCGGGCGGCAGATATTGAGGTGTGTGTGTGTGTGTGTGTGTGTGCGTGTGTGTGTGCGTGTGTGTGTGTGTGTGTGTGTGTGTGTGTGTGTGTGTGCGTGTGTGTGTGTGTGTGTGTATGTGTGTACCTTGAGAGCCTGAGGGGGTGATATTCTTGTGGCTTGCGGAGAGCCCCTGAACAGGAGATGCTCTATGCTGATTGGTTCACTGGTGGGCTTCGCCAGTCCCAGGCCTGAAGCGAGCGCATTTTGCAATGGCTGTTTGAGGGTTTGGCTAATACGAGTTAGCAAGACTGTAATAGAAACGTGGTAACTACGAAGATGACATACCAGAAGCGGGCACCAACACAAATGCAGTTGCACAGTTAGGGGATGAGGGAACTACGGAGGGTAGGGGATGGGTGGCTGCCTGGGTGGCAACTTACTTATAGCCTTGAGGGTAGTTATGCGTGATAGAGTCAGTATCTTGGACGGTTGTACTGTATGTCAACACAGGGCATTCCTTCATTCCTTCAAATTCCCAAACACATTTCTGAGTAAGATTTTTTTTAAAGCCCTGATCTATTGTTATTATGAGTTGGATATGCTGAATGGCTTTTGACAACATGAATGAGCAAACGTTTTTGGGTGAGGAGGATCAGAGCAGCAGAGGTTGTCTAGACCTGGGTCCTATTACTACAAAGCTGGTTCAGGAGTAAACCAGGTTAAGTTAAGAGGTAAATCATCTAATAGAAGAGCCTGGAGTTCTCATTTGTATTAAGAACATGAGGACTCCAGGTTCTTATATTAGATTATTTACCTCTTAACTTAACCTGGTTTACTCCTGAACCAGCGTTGACGTGTAGGACCCTGTAGTTATGTTGAACAAAAATACTCCCAGATATTGTGCTCCTTATACTGGGTTTAGAGACTATACATTTTTGCCTGTAATGCATTTTTGTCATCTTTGCATCTTAGCAGGTATGAAGCACAGAAGATAGTAGTACAATGATGTATTGATCTTCCTGGAAGTCCTCATACTGAGAACGTCCATTCTTCCCTGATACATTTTTTTTTAAAGGGACACTGTGCAGGAAATGGTCAAAAAAGGTACTGCAACTATGCTGCTCATTGAAACTAGGTAGCCTGGCTCTCGCGAGACCCAGAGTGCTTCGTGCATCTTCGTTACACTTCGTGAGCTCGCACAGCGCGAGAGTCAGGTTAGAAACTAGGCTCCCTATTGCCAAATTTGATCTTTACATGAAAGTTTACTAAGTAATAAACAAATATTTTCTAGTATGGTCCAAGTACAGTCCTTTTTGCAGCTAAAAATGGCTATTTTGGGAAATTCAAAATGGCGGACCATGGAGAAGATCCCCCTTTTCATGTATGAAAAGTGCAATTTTTCCAGTCATAATGAATACTTAGAATTTGATGGTGGTGGTAAGTATCCATGAAAAAGGTAACATTAGTGAATGGGCAGCGTGAATTCCGGAAATAAACAAAATCTCACACAGTGTCCCTTTAATGAACAGAAATTATGTTTGAGCCACATCTTTGAATCAGTTTGTTTCTGTGTGTAAGTGTTACAGCAGCACAAGCTTGCAAATATGTCTCTGTGTTGAAGATTATGCCATTTTGCATATGCACGTTTTGGTGTGTTTACATCTAAACTCGTGATGATTTTTTTCCCCCCTTCTTCCTCTCGTCTACTAACACAGGCCGTGGAGGAGGACGCGGAGTGATGAAAGCTGGCTTTCATCTCTCACACCATCTGTCTCTCATTTCCAAAACATACATGTCAATAAACTCCTCACACGGCTCGCAACTTGACAGACGCACTCATGGACAAGCTTTTTTTTTTGTCGAGACTGAAATATTTGGAAACACACGTCCTACTATTTATGTATGGCTATGCTCTCTATTTACTGATAGGCATACATTAAATTACATACATTAGGGATGTGATTTATGTTACTAAAGCGGTGAGTTGTGAGTGGTGAGTTATGTTGTTTGAGGTATTTTTTCAGTTACCAAATTCTGTCAATTCAAGAATTAGGACAACAAAAATGATAGTCTGCAGATAGCTACCAATCCCACTAGGAAATCTCAGAAAATTTCACAATATTGTAAAAATAAAAGAAGTTCAAGAGCTGGGTGAAAAAGAGGAGAGCCTCTGTTAACTAAGCACTAGGTTATTTTTTTTTTAACTTTACCCAAAGTTATTTCGACAAGGTTTTTGAGGAGCATTCTTGAGTCCGTCTCTTAATGCGTCTCAGCTGAGCTTGATGACGCTGCTGTGCCTGGCGCAGTGTGCCAAATTGAATACACATTGCAGAGGCACACCAGGGAGGGACCGGGTCCAACCAAACACAAATTTTATAATGAGGTTCTCGGGCAGGCTGCCAACCATTAAAAAACAGTCACCCCAGCAAGCATGGACGACTCATGGACGTGCTCTTCAAACAAAGCCATATTTCTTTTTACGTGAGTGTTAGTATGTCTAGGACGAGTGGGTCTGACAAATGAAATATCTTTTGTTTTATTTCTTTTCAATTCCCCCCTCCTACTCTGCTACAAACACAGGGAGATGAAACTGACATAGAAATGGGATGTGAGAGGCAGAGTTAGTTCGACACAACGTGATCATTTTTTTTTCTTCAGAAATGCAGAAAGGAATGCAGCTGCCTGCCAACAGGAGTCAGGCTCGGCCAACAGCCCGGTTACTGTGTGTGTGTGTGTGTGTGTGTGTGTGTGTGTCTGTGCCTTTGTCTATGTGTGTGTGTGTGTGTGTGTGAGAGCGAGAGAGAGTGAAAAGATGGATAGAGAAGAAGAATGAGGGGCAGAGTAGCTTGGTGAATATGCACATGTGAGTTTCTTTTCACATGCATTCGTGTGTGTGTGTGTGTGTGTGTGTGTGTGTGTGTGTGTGTGTGTGTGTGTGTGTGTGTGTGTGTGTGTGTGTGTGTGTGCGTGTGTGACACGAGAAAGAGGAAAACAAAGCCAACTCTGTTGTATTCACCTTTTTATATTTGAACAGAAACAAAGGTTGAAGAACATAAAACTAGGCCAACTGTACAGGATCAGGGAAGGGACAAACAGTGCCATTGTAGGAAAAATAAAGAAGCAGCTCACCATATACACAAAAGAAAAGGCAAAATATTGTCCTCCTCCATGGAAAAAAAAGAGCCAAGTTCATTCTTTGCTCCCTTTCCACTGCGTCAAAATCTTGTTTTGTTCACCATGTCCGATGGGCTACTTCAGATAAACGTTGAGCTTTGCTGTCAAAGTCTGTGGAATTGCAATCACTTCCCTGATCAGTCCCAGGGTGCATCCCAATATGTGTCCTTGCCTCCTCCACTTGTGCTTGTCTCCTCGTCCCGCCTCCTGGCCCCTCCTCCGTGGAGAAAACGATAAAGTTTCCCAGCTGTCAGCCTCGCCACAACAACTTTTGAGGGACTGTTTTTCATTCACCATCCCAATTGCAAATGAGAAAAAGACTCTACAATTGAGCTTTTGCATGATATTGAAATATAATGCTGTTGTCAGTGATGTCATCATGACGAGAAGCAAGTGGAGGAGGCAAGTGGAGGAGGCAAGGTTGCATATTAAGATGCACTCCCAATGTTCACCAGACACCCCCCTTTTCAACAACAGCAGGTCCAGCAGGGAGGATGGTGAATAAAAAACAATGTGTGTATTATTTTTTTTCTGTTTGGGTGCAGGATGCGATTTTGTTTTTGTCTATTCCAAAGGGTTCCAGTTATGGCAATGCCATAGAGTCAGACAGTCACATGTTTTTTTCTCCAGGGGGAGCACTCCAACACACTGACAACAAACAAACGGAAAGTGCTGGAACAACAGCAATTAATGCTCTGAAGTGTTCAAAACTGAGGTAACTTGTTGGATCTTTTTTTTCTTCTTCTTCATGTATACTTCTCTTTGAGGTCACAAATGATGGACATAGTCATTGACAAAGCACTAGCGCTTAAATCCTCCCACTACCATGTATGCATCACTGAGGAATTGTGATTATTCTGAAACATTTTCAGGGTTAACAATTAATTTCATAGTTTTTATGTTTACATTTTTGTGACTAGGTACTGTAAATCATAACCTTCATCAATCTGTCGTTCTTATTTCAGCATGTCATAGGGTCACAATCTAACACATATGCCCAGGAGAAAATGTGTCTTGGAATTGTCTTGACTTTGTCTTTCAGAGACAAATTACATTCTACATTATTACAATTTTCATCCAGAATTCAGAGTCCAAAATTCAGTAGCACCTGTGTTTTGTCCTTTTTCTTAAGCATGGCCCCTAAGAATGGGTGTCCATTGAAGCATTATAAGAATTTAAATTCAACTCAAAAACTTTTAAAGCAAAATACGCTTTGCACTAGAGCTAGATCAGAGGCCAATAAGATGTTATTTGTGTTTGCGAGACAAAGTAAAGATAAGACTGTTGTAAGAAGAAGTCACATTTTCCTCTGGGATTCCTATTCCACCATCACCAACTATGTCTGCTGTTAAAGTTCAGACCAGTGCTTTACAGCATATGCGCATTACATAAAACCTTCACCACAATTGCTCCTTCTGGGTTCGCACGCACAGAAAAACTCATCTTCTCTAAACCCTTGTGTTATTTTTAAAGCTGCCTTAAGCAATGTTAGCTTTTTCTGGCTAGCTTTGCCAGACTACTATGACTTAATGTGCTGCGCACATGTAAAAAATAATAGCCATTTATTATACTATGTCTCAGTCTTTGTCTCTGTGCTTTGCCTTGTTAACAAAACCACATCGAGTTGAAATTTGTTGGTGATTAGTATAGAAAGAAAGTCCCAGTGACATCTTTTTTCGCCACTGCATTGTTTTAGCGCCATGTTAGCACTCAGAATGTTAAAACAGCTAGCTAACGTTTTCTAGGAATGCGTTGGTTAGAGAGCAGCTGTACACAGTAAAAAATGCAGTGTTAATTCAACACTTAGAGAGTGCTTTGGGACCAAATAAACTCTAGAAGGTGTTAAATCGACTCTGTTAGTGTTGCATTAACACTGCAGTTTTTACTGTGTAAGTGGGCTTAATCCTACAGGAGAAGGGAGCCAGGTGCCGCCGCCACATGTTCGTGTCTACCCCTGCTCTGTTTAAGTGAGATATCCCTGGCATTTATATGTCATGTTATTCAGATGCTTACCTAATCATAGGTATTCTTGTGGAGAAACATGTTGTACGTATAGTTTGGGGCTGTTTCATTGCTATGTGAAACAATGATAAGGCACACTACATTCTTGCGTACGACACGGAGGCATTTCACTTCCCTACTTCATAGACCTTGACATTTTTTTTTTCAGCAGAGCATACCAGAGAGAGAGAGAGAGAGAGAGAGAGAGAGAGAGAGAGAGAGAGATAGAGAGAGAGAGAGAGAGAGAGAGGTGGAGAAGATGGAGTAATGAGAAGGACATGTGTCTTGACAGTGAGGCCGATTAGTCACGCGGACCTGTAAACATGGCAGAGACATTGACACAAACAACGAGCCAGGAGACTTTTCTCCAGAGTCAACAACACCAACTGCTACCTTCCACACACAGACCGAGCGAGAGAGCGAGCGAGCGAAAGGCTTAGGCCCTGCCTGCGCTGCGAGAAAACAAACTCCAGGCTGGGAGCTCCAGAGAGCTCCAAGGAGAGAGGAACCGGGAGGGGAGAGAGGTTCGGACTGGAGCATCGATAAGATGATGCTGGCAACTTAGTGCTTCTGTTGGTGCTCAAGTTGTCTCAGGTTAGTGGTGGTGGTCATGGTGTCACCAAGAGGACCAGGGAGGCAGAGCACACACACCACGAGCGAGTGAGTGAGAGTTTTTGAGCGAGAGGAAGGTTCAAGTATCCCCTCTCAGTCTGCCATGGCCACTTAGTGCTTCAGTCGGTGCTGAGGTTGGTGGTGGTGACACCGAGCACACGAGTGAGAGAGTGTGTGTGAGAGAGGAAAAGTTCTAGTATCCCCTCCCAGTTTGCCATCAGAATAGGCTGGTGAGGGTGGTCTGGCCCGGGCTCATGGAGTCATGGGGGTCCATCCCCCCCGGCACGGCCGTGAGCACGGGGTTGACGTTGGGCATGGAGGGGCTGGTGAGGTCGGTGAGGGCCGAGGGGGTGCTGGAGGGGCTCATGGAGGCGTTGGAGAGCTCCGAGGGGGGTCCCGAGGGAGAGCCGCCGGGGAGCGTGGAGCCGTCAGACACCTTGTCCACGCCGGTGCTCTCCTGCCGGAGCAGGTTCCGTCGGAACTTGGCGCGAGCGTTCTGGAACCATACCTGTACAGAGAGAACACATAAGCAGGAAGTTGAGAGGCCTTGTTATGAACAGGGATAGGCGGGAAGGTTTTAACGTTCAGTAAAAAGGCAGAGATATCACATTCAAAAAATATACATTCGCATTGCCATTGTGACTTATTTCCATTCAATTTTAGTTAAAAACAATATGCCACCGCTTCACAAGTCAATAATTCCATGTGTTTTGGTGGGCTGAGCCTGGGAACTGCTAGTAACACTGGCCATAGCGTTAAGATAAATGCAAACGTCTAAATGTGGCATTAAACTTATGTTGGGTGTGCCCTTTTTTAAGATTTATCTGAAAAAGGAACATTTGTGACATTGTGGGCACTGGCAGATCTAAAATATCAAAATGACGCCATATATTTTCTTGCAGCATAAGCTTCACCACAAATACTCATTCAGCATAATATGATGTATGTGTGGAGAATCATACGTGCTAAATGAATGCCGCAAGGAATGGAAATTTAAGCAAATCCCGTACGGAGGGGGGAAAAACATTCAAAAGACCACACAGTAAAATGCTCTCTCTGACAAATAAATCCTCTTACTGCTACTAGTAAAATACCTCTCATGGTTCTCCTATTAAGACAGACAGGGGCAAAATACTCCACACTTTACCACATCTGATGCAAGACTACTGTGTGGTAGGGTGTCAGGGATGGACATTTTTACCAACCATAAGCCAAATACTGGTGAAACATAGTGAATATAGTACCCTAGTAGATTTTGGACATAATAATGGTTATTGAACTTAATCCGGGGTTTCCCCCAGCATTTATTGTTAAAGTCGCTACCTTGACGTCAAACATTTACCAACTTCACTAGATCCCCTGAAAAGATAATGATTTTGCGCCTTATATATGTCATTTCTAAAGTTGCTTAACAAAAAAGGACTGCTTTTAGTGGTTTTCATATCAAATTTCATATGAAACTGCACAACATAGCCTTTACAATGATGATTATCACATTGATTCCAGTGAACCCCCCTAACTGCCAAAAAATCTGTGGGAAATAATGTATGTCAGTATTCCACAAAATGAATGGAGTGTGTTGGGTAGTGTGCAGAGTGTATTGCCGAGTGTAAACACTTTTGCACCAACCATAAGCAAAATACTGGTTAAACATTGTTTAGATTGAACACAAGTGTAAATGGATAAAGATAGTTATTTGGACACAGATCTGGTTGCTGAACTTGTACAATCTGTACAATCATGTTTGCGTAGGGTATTGGGGGATGTCCGGAGAGTATTAGGGTCAGTGTGCACTTATTGTGGACCAAACACAAGCCAAATACATACTGTACACAGTAAAAACCACAGTGTTAATTCAACACTTAGAGAGTCAATTTAACATATTCTAGAGTGTATTTGGTCTCATAATACTCGTTAAGTGTTGAATTAACACAGCAGGTTTTACTGTGTATGAAACATAGGGTTTAGATATACATTAGCATTAACATTTAGACAGCACACTAGTATTGATTTTGGATATATAATAGCTGCTGAACTTAATTGCGTATTTATCAAGTGACTGGTGCAGTGTGTTGGGGTGTTGACGAATGAAAATGCAGTGGGAAATACTCAATTCATGGTGTATAACTGAAGCACATGATATTACATGGCCATTACAACATTTACTCCATTGTACCTAGTGTGTTGTTACTGAAAAACACGATAAACCTAACAAGAAGCCACCACAAACTTGAGCCAACCAGTGCTGAGTCAGCTG
This sequence comes from Engraulis encrasicolus, assembly GCF_034702125.1. Taxonomy (NCBI): domain Eukaryota; kingdom Metazoa; phylum Chordata; class Actinopteri; order Clupeiformes; family Engraulidae; genus Engraulis; species Engraulis encrasicolus. Next base: position 13,621,424 of record NC_085867.1, on the reverse strand, counting down.
ATTGTACGTCAAGTACACAGGTCTACTAGTAACTCAGATAACTATGTTGGAAGAAAACAGTGCTTCTTTTTTTACTTTTACTTTTGACACCATTGTAAATACTTGAATCGTTGTCTGTGAGTGGAGTGTGTGTTGGGGAGTCTGAGATCCTATTGTACCAACCATAAACCAAATACTGGTAAAACAATTAAGATGGTACACTTGGACAGACTAATACGATTGAGTTAATACAATCATGTACTGATCAGTGTTTGGTGGAATGTATAAGGGAAGAGTGCGGAGAGTATTGGGGAGGCGTGTATGCGGCGTGTATTGAGTTTAGCATGCCTCTCATCTCACCTGCAGTACCCGTTTGGTGAGGCCGGTCTTCTGCGCGAGCTGCTTGAGGTCCTTGGCGTCGGGGTTGTGGTTGATGGCGAAGTAGGACTTCATGGTGCGTAGCTGGTGGTGCTTGAAGGAGGTGCGCATGCGCTTGGACTTCTGTCCTGAGCTGTAGTGCGAGTCGCGGTCCAGGTGGTCGCCGTCGTTCTCGTTGCAGCTCAGGGCTGCACAGAGGAACATGAAGAAAGAAAGAAGACCACGTTAACAGAGAGAGTAGAGAGAGAGAGGTTCCATTGGCCCATTGTTTCCTGGTTCTATTATTGCCCTCCTTAGGCAGACCTAGGCAGACCTAAGGACTGTTCTATTCATTGTAGGAGCATTATGACACGGCCCTTTAGGCAGACCGGAACCTGGTCGCGTTAGGTGCCCATAGAAACCTATTATGTTGGCATATCTCTATAGAATATCTCTGACGTTAACATGGCATGCCGTCACACTACATAGACTGTATGTCCGAACAGGGTGGCCGCATCACCACCTGCATTGTGTGCATTATTTTTCCTGTTATACCCACACCGTGTCGTCAATTATCCCTTACCTATATCACGTATATATTTAATCATTGTTGACACTCAAGAGCTCCACAGTGTAACATGGGGAAGATCATGTTAACATTGCATGCAGTATGCATAGCGGGTAGCCACATATTTATATATCATACGTAATCAATAATAAATATATACGTGGAGCATGGGCAGATCACGTTAACATTGCATATGTTAAGCACTACATAACAACACATCTACATATGTGTTTCCCACAGAATTTCTTTTATGGGGCGTTAACAGTATATATTTTTTGGCTAAGCAACTTCAGAAATGACATTCACTACATGAAATCTTCATCTTTTCAGGGGACCTAGTCAAGGTGGTAGGTGTTTCTTGTCAAGGTGGCTGCCTTTGCAATAAAGTGCTGGGGGAAACCCTGCATCACATATACACTTAACTGCATGGTATACCTTAGTGTTTCAAAACATGTGACAAATGTGGAACACAGGGAAGATAACATGAGCATTGCATGCATTGGGTCACGCCTATATCACGTACATCACATACATTGTACTGCATGTTATAAGCCTATTATAGGTGTTTTAATGCAAGTCACGATTTATAAAATCCTTGAATCCTCGTGTATATGACCATTAATTAGGGGACCAGAAAGGGTTTGACTCTATTTTGTCATTGGTCATTTCACTCGACCCCATGATTTCTACCTCTCAATTCCATAGGCCTTGTATGTTTAATAGATTGAATAATAACAATAAAGGCCCAAAAAGACTTTGAAAGATAGTCCATAAGATTAATTTCAATCGCAATAATGATATGGACATACAGTATATAGCTTTAGCTAGGTAAAGGGAACTTAAGTAGAAATCTGGATATTTCAAAGTCATATTTCTATACACTTAATCATATTACTTACATGCAAATAGGGATTACAAAAGAATTCCATTTCATGTTATTTCCACACCAACCATTTTAAACCACTACCCATGTAAACATGGCCTGGAGTTAATGGCACCTTTAACAATTTCACCAAGCTTTCACAATGCTATTTTTTCCTTTTCAGAAGTTATTAGGCAAGTGGTTAATTGATTTTCTCAAAATATTTTATTGTGGAACCAAATGCAATGCCTCAAAAAAGAGTAGACCTAGAAATGAAATATTTATTTTCATTTATTTTACACTGAAACTTGAGCAAATGAAAATAATGTATCTGGCAATTGCAAAGTATAATCCTTTTGTAATAGAATTGATATCAGCCTAACGCATGAAATATTTACGTGAAACATATAATGTTGCACCGCACTCAGACACATGCCTTGACATGAAACATTGGCCTGGGTATGAAAGAAGATAGTGGGCCTGAATACAATTTAATTTCATAAATTTTCTTGGCATAAAACGCCCTTAGGTGGCGGGAGAGTTCTTGAAAAAAAGAGAGAGAAAGGAAGATAGATCAAGCCTGTGCCAATGTAAGTTAATCGGCACATGACGATTTTTCAAGTGCCCACGTCTAAAACGATAGCTTGTCTAAGATAAAATGCACAACAATGTTCTTATAGAACAATGTCGTCAGTTGTAAACATCATTACCGGTATGTAGGGGAACAATATAATTATTTGCTAAAGTCGATACAGCTAGTACTATCCCATCCAATAGGCCTACCCTTCTTAGCGATGTTATGTTTTGTGGTTTTCGGGGAAATTATTTGGTCAACATTTGTGTGCAATCCAGGGCTAAATCAACTTGTTTTTTCTGCACTTGTTATTTTCATTATTATGTTGTTATTATTAGGCCTATCATAATCAAGCTCAATCAAGCTTAATAACCATTTTGACCCTGAGATTACTTTATTTTGGATATGGAAGGGGAATGGTGCCACCGTCTTTGACAGGGTTCTCGACGCGGCTTTACTGACCTAAAAACTCACCCAAGTGCAACTCAACAAGTGGCGAGTAATGGTAAAGTCTACCAACACTTTCATAACGCCCCCACAGCCATACATTATCCTATAGGCCTACAGTTTTCGTATGACGGTCGACGAATATTATTTAAGAAAATATTCTGTTATAACTGATCAAGGACTATTTCATAGACTGTTTTTAAAACAATAGTCGCTTATGTCGCTTTTTCAAAGACAAATCTGACACTTTATTATGGTTTTTAACTGTTCGATAAGGTATCGCAAAGAAATAGTAATTACAATGGGAAACACACATCTGGAGTGAAGCAACTTTCACTCCAAACAACAATCAGCTGTTGAGCTCTTGGACGGAGATAAGCTAATAGGCCTGCAAGGCCTCATCCAGCACCTCACCAACGAAACACCAGTGGTAGCTAGGCTTAATGTCCCTTTTTCATATCTAGGCTACTCTTAAAAACTGGATTCATCAAACACGTCACCGATACACAAGAGGGAAAAAAGTTCAATGGCATAGAAGTAAGGCTCAGGGCATGGGCCGTTTCCAAAGCTGTAGGCCTAACCACGCGCAATGCTGTCACTGCCCCACCTTACTTGCACCAAATTGATGACGCAACATCGTTAAACTACATTTGTGTCAGCAGTCACACATGAACAAGATTCCGAGGGTAACACCGTTTTGGTGCGTCAAATAAATGGCCCAAAACCTTTTGCAGGACCGTGCATATCGTAAGCCTAGTGTGACTATCCTAACGAAGGCTATCACCAAAATATTGAGTTTGTGTTAATGGTCTTTCAATGTGTCCGGCTATTATTACACAATGGACACTTAATATTTTTAATATGGTATATGAGGCGGCTGGTTGGAGGGTGTTTCACTCTTTGTAGACCTTGTGATCTAAATGCATACAAATCCTTAAAACGGAGAAAATTCGTTTTTTTGTATGTTTTCTCTGCGTCGTGATGTAGCCTACACAAGTGGAGCTCTTGTATATCAAACGCCGTTAATGCGTTACCTGCATTGTAAGCCGCTAGCTCAGCTCCAGGCCCGGGACTTTTTCTCTTCCTTGGTCTCCCTTTCTGCACCGTTGCCACTCCGTTGTAGTAGGGAAGTCCCAGAGAGTTTGCAGTGCCCGCACCAAGTCCCTTCACTGTGGATACGTCCGTGTGATTAAAATGGGCCTGATATTCCCCTTGTATGAGTGTCTCGAAGTGCAGTCGACAGTACACCAAGTTGTCGCGCATTCCAAAATGGTCTCCCGTTGTAAGCATTTTGTTGCATGTGGTGCACGTGAAACAGTTCAGGTGATACACCAAGTCTCTCGCGCGCATAACCATCTCCGACGCTGATATCCCAAGGTGACACCGGGCACATCTCTGCACGGAAAATCTCCTGCTTAGGAAAACAAAAACAATTAATACAATTACAATTAACAAAACTACGAAGCTATGGCAAAAAAACCTTAACATGGAGAATTACGCTGGATGTTTAATGTGATTCTATTTAATTTCACATTTGCTCGAACTACATACGTGTGTATATCTGAAATCTCAATATGAATCACCAAAAATTCTCATGACCCCACGCGTTGATATTTTCACTCATGTTTGGTAATAACTGACCCGTGCGTATTTTGTGCGTAAAAGCATGGACATCGTGCCAAATTAATTCCTATCTTTTTGTCATCCCTTCTAAGTGAAGCTCATTTGAACACACATTTGTCTGTATATTACTTCAAAACACCCTTTGCATTATGAAATTAGCCCAATATACACATTTTAACGTGGCTTATAATGTGAACAATTATAAATATATGTAATATACCTGTAATAGTCTTCCTTGCAGTATATGCTGCCATCTTTGCTGAAGCAGGTAAGCTCCGACTCCAAGTTGAGTTTACATTCGCAACATTTGAGACAGCGCATATGCCACTGCTTGTCCACCGCCAGCAGGTAGTAGCGGTCGGATATCTTTCCCCCGCATCCGGCACACAGGGCCACCCGCTCGCTGTTGATGGACGTCAGGCTCTGCAAAGCGACCAGTCAGTGTGCTTAACGTGCATGTCAACTATGGACAAAATACAATTTTGATTATGCTTATTAAATTTGCAGAACTCAATGACCGGAAGCCCGGCTACTAGCATAGTGTTTCCGCAGTTGAAGGGTCATTCATGAGTGTTTGGTCTTGAATTGTGCATAATTATTATAGCCTAATTAAAAATGTAAGCCAACTATTTCCGTGGTAATAAACAGCTCGGGTGTTTTCGTTATTTACTATTCATATGTAATGTGTCCATTTCGTGATATGTTCCTCAGGAGCACATGAATATCTGGCAATAGAAACCTGGGCCTTTAGGCCCTATGCCTGTTGTAGCCTATGTGTTTACATAGTTCTAACTAAGTATCAAACCTCAAGCTATTTACACTTTTAAGGTTTTGATACCATATACAGTTAATGCCATTGCATATTGCAAAATAGATTCATATGACCATAAATTACATTCATATTATAGGCCTAAATAAATATAGGCCTACATATAATTTCATTAAGAAGAAACAATTTATCAATACACTAAACATGCGCCAATTTCAAAAGTAGTCTTTTATTTTGAAAACAGATTTTATTGCTGCGTTAACTGTTGTGTTAATATGCACAGCAATCTGTTCAGCAATAATATTTGGATGATAATTTAAAATGTTTTAGAATACTAGTTCTTCTTCAGCAGGCCTGACACCGAAAAAAATCTTTGTTTTCGCCCACTATTCACATTAGTATTAGTATTTACATACTAGGACCTGCTACCCATTCATTACATCTACATTCTGTGATATCACTGTAGCCCAAAATTCGTAATTATATAATTGGGAAATTTAGCACAACCTAAGGCATAGGCTCTCAGTGCTACTTATTTTATTATAAAGGGTGTGGTTCAAACTGAGATGTGGAAAAGAGTAAATGACAGTAAGGTAGCCTAATGTTACACAAACCCACAGATAAATAAAGGTCATTTTCACAAGAACTAAACTTCTTTTGTCGTGGCTTCTAAAGTCAAAACCACTCCAACTGAATCTTACCGCTTCGGTTTCACCCATGTCGATAGCCGAGCTGATTGCGGCAGAGTCTCCCTTGCCTCTCCGGTCCATTTCATCGATAACTCCTTGCATCTCGCCTCCGGGGAGGCCGTGGAAGAGCATTGTTGTGGAAGAACACGTTGTTTCCGCAGATCTAAAAGCCAAAACTTCCATAAAACTAAAGCCAGCTCAGTGAAAGTTTGTTGCACTTGCTTTGGGTCAGTTCCTTCGGGCAAAAACACAGGCCCGGCCTTCACTTAAGCCTGTACCAAAAGGTTTTACGCATGAACTTTAGAATTAGTTCACCACCGAGAATACGGTGTAATGGTGATTTAACGACTGTAAATCAATTAGAATATTGTTTATAGAGTTCACTCAAACGATTTTTTTCTTGTACGTCTTCAGAAAAATACAGTCCTGCAATATATACGCAACATACCCACTGAAAAGGATCGCCTGCTGGATCCTATGTATCCAGTGAAGTCCCAAAAATATCCTCCTTAATGTGCAGTTTACAACTGATTCATTAAGGATTCATAAAGCCTTTCCCGACACCAGTGATGCCAGTAGAGCTACAGAAAGCACACAGGAGGTGCTGGAAGCCAAAAACGTCGGATACTGGTGCCCGTACTCCTGATGACAGCACAGACAACGAAATGTTAAACGGCAGCACCAGTGCCTACACGGAGGCACAAAAAGATGCTCCTTGGTAGCAGGAGGAAAAACACACCACCGACAGACTTGAAGCTTCAATGCTTGCTGATGCTGATGCAAGACTGTGCTCACTGAGTTTGCTTGAGGCTTCGGGATAACAGACCGTATGCATCCGAGGGTGTGTGCAGCTTTCTTTATCTCTGTCTCTGACCTCCAGCAGTTCTTCAGAGAACGGATGTTATCCTCGTTTTTTTTCTCAATTTACCACAGGCTTTTCCTTCAGTTTTTTTGCGAAGGTACGATGGACTATAATGGCTCCATCTAAAAACAAATCCTTCGTCAATACTCCCAGTGTCTTCCTGGGTCCGCAGCAGTCCCACCTTCTCCCTACCTCCGCTACATTCCGCGCCTTTTCTACGGGGAGTCCTACGTCACCCCCCCTTTTACTCGTTCATTGGTTAACTCAACGTCACCCAAGTTCTTATAATGGCATTGTGTCTAGCGTCAGATTTTAAGATCACTTTTGCACTGTAAGATCCGCACAGCTGTTTAGACGATCATATCTTTGTATAGCTTAACTATAGGCCTTGTTTAAATATTTAGGTTCATAGGCTACATGTGAATGACTGTTTTGTAGTCTGAAATGTAGTTGATTTTTATTTTAAATTATCAAAACAGTTTAAGACAAAATATCCCTGCAATGTTTTGAAAAATATTATATTCCCATGGTAGTAGTAGGCCTATTTGCTTTTTTTTCTTAGTTATTATTATTTAAGAGCGTACCAAACTACTATGTGGTTAACATTTTCCATTTAGTTTATTTAAAGATTATAGTTAGGGGAGAAAATCTATATGCTGCGCGTAAACTAACATTTCACATATTTTCTCTCATGCAAGGATGACAGAAAAAGGGGCATCATAATAAATAATATTCAACTATATCGCATGGTGGCTGTTGATACGTTATCTCGGTGTAATAAGTGAAAACTATTTCTTTAATTATCTATAACCTAGAGGGCGTACGTTACACTTCCTTTGGTGGGTTTCTTAACGCATTGTGTGGTAACATCGATCTTTTCAGAGTGATATCTTGTGCTTTGTGCACCAGAGGTGCGTTACAGCTCTTTAATGAACGCCTTGTCATGCCAAAAAAGACCTTCCACAGCATGTAGGGATGGCCTCCTGCCACTAATCTTGTCCTGCAACATAACACAAGAATCCTCGTCAATGCAGAATGCTTGCACAATGGTGACATTTTATCTCAATGCTATGATGGAATAAACTAGCATGTACTGAGGCGGATCGGTTTGTCCTTTTCAACACCGCCATCTGATCGCAGAGGGCCTGTGCACATGCCTTTCGTTTAATGAAGCGCGCACAGTACAATTTCCGATTATATCCGCAGACTAAAAGAACAGCTAGTGTGGCGCTCATGTCTTGTTATACATAGGGCATTTGGACACATGGTGTGACTACGGTTTATTAAGCTGAACCAAAAGATTAAATAACCACAACAAAAGTTCTACCCTGCAATATAGAGCCAGTGTGTTTCTTTCCTGGACATACATAGTCGGTTGGCAGTGGCTTTCTGATATCATCTGTCTTCAAATGAGGGATTGTTAGCCATATCACTGCAAATGCAACTGCTTGGGGAAGTGCTGATTGAAATTAAAACGTCTGTGTGCAAAAAAAACTAAAGCAGCTGTTATTTTTGAACCAAGATTTCGACGTTGGGAGTCCTCCTCCCCAACACATGGACAAGTGGCAGGTAAGGGACGTGACAGGTGAACAAATCACAGGTCTAGCCGTCACCTCGCTCACCTTTTTAGCTACGTCATCCCGCTCCTGCACCATCTGTTCCGAAAGCCCGACGGGCAGATTGGACAACACAATGCGGGACCGGCTCCATCTCAACACCCGTGACTAAACTCCGACAAAGAAAAACAAGGCTACCGGCCGCGGGGGACCTGGATCTCCTGTCGCTCGACATAAGCACCAGCAACGGGGCCGCGCGCAACACCGCTTGATTAATCCGTGTAATTAACGGCTATTGAGCGTGGAAATTCACATTTCTTACCATTGTGTCTGTTCATTTATCAAAAAAACAGTGGGCTATTTTAGGTGCAATATCTATTGCGACCTCAAATGCGTTAATAATGAGGATGAATTCCAGGTTTTTTGGAGGGCCAAGATGTTTATTTTTAGTTCGTTTATTTCCCCCCTCTGTCTTGCTCTTTAGCGCGCGCGCGCGCACACACACACACACACACACACACACACACACACACACACACACACACACACACACACACACACACACACACACACACACACTTCTTTAACACTTTTATGCTAGCCTTGTGGACCAAAACAGTTAATCTCAAATAGCCAACTAGACGAGGAAACTATTGATATAATAATAATAATAATAATAATAATAATAATAATAATAATAATAATAATAATAACATGTTTATCATTTTAGGCGGCACCACTGGGTATACTGCCATGCTGTAATTCTGTAATTGTGGTCATTAGTGGATTGCCAGTGAAACAGAAGAACACCAGCCCTTGATATAGCCCATCCACGCCGCGATGTGTGTGTGTGTGTATGTGTGTGTGTGTGCATGTGTATTACAAGTTTTTCCATTCAGAGGGTTTCAACTGACAGCCTAGCCTGAAGAGGCGAGTGGGTAAATGAGCGGCTTTGGAAAGCGGAGCCCTGCATGCTGTAGCCACGCAGCCAGCCCAGGCTCCAATGCACCATTGGGATGGCCAGCGTGTCATTCAGCAAGGCGCTCTGAAACAAACACAAGCGCACTGCTGCTGCACAATACTCAGCTGTGCAAGTAATCCCCAAGGAATTAGAGTGTTGTCTATTAATTGATATTTTTTTCTATTATTGGATTGCCATTTTCCTCCTCCCCGAAACGATGTATAGTTTTATACAAGAGATATTGGACGACATGTATTGCTTTGAATATAATCTTTTGCATTCATGATGGGGATTGGGATTTTCTTTTTAATTAAGGGTCTTATCCTGGTTTCATTACTAGATGTCAAATTCATGCTTTTATTAAACTGATACAAATAAGCCTATTGTCGCCTAAATACGACATGTCGTTGTCAAACAATATTATTGGAACTGTGTCAAGCATATTTGCATATTCCAATCTCCTTTGTCAGAGCATGATTTGATGTAAAGCAGTTTTTTTTATCCTTGAGTGGAATTTAGGTCACTTTCTTTGCCCCACTGAAACAGTGGACAATTACCATTTATCATTTGATTTATTGGACGTTTTGGTTTCACCTTTACCGACGCTGAACCATGGACGTTGGCACAACTGTCACCAAAAAGGGAAAAATGCTATTTGATAGGCCTATCTAAAACTTGATATTCATATTTTTCATATATGGCCATTCTACTTAAATATCCATAATCATATTGCAATACATCAGTGTGCCCACAAAATATAAGCTGGCTAATACTTGGACAATGTACAGTAAGAGTGCAGCCTATACCAGGGTACGAATGAGAGAACATCGGTTTTAATGAACAGTGTAGTTTGTCTCAAATGAGTGCCACAGCCACGTACACGTCATTGTCCATCGAAATGTCGAAAGCGCCTATCAATAATTAGCCTGCCACAATGTCTCGCCAGCGCCCTGAGCTCGTTAACATTTTTTGTCCCATGCAGACCCCTATCCTTATTTATCAGGCTGCCTGCTCTTAAAGGCCCTAATTAGATCTCTGATCTCAATAGGAAGTAGGGTATTAACTTCATGACTACTTACAGTCAACATCAACCTTTATACGGAAATCTACTACTAAGAACAAAAAAAAGACCAAACACACAAAAACACAGGTAGCATGCTGGGTGATTAAAATGGTTAATGCACTATATGTTATTCACAAAGAAAGAAAGAAAGAAAGAAAGAAAGAAAGAAAGAAAGAAAGAAAGAAAGAAAGAAAGAAAGAAAGAAAGAAAGAAAAAAAAGAAAGCAAGAAAGAATGCTTGAGAACTCTCAAATATGTTTCAAAAAACGATTTGTCTGTGGTGGTCCGAGGAGGATTGAACACGAGCTCTCCTGAGAAAAATATCAATGCAGACACGAAATGCTGCTGCAGCAGCAACGCTCTTGCTTTTTTCTGTGGTGACAAACCTTCCACTTACCACTACATCCAAAGGCGCAGAAGTTAAAGCCCTCGGGCGTGTATGACTGTCATACGTCTTCACAAACGACATAAGCCCTAACCACTGTACACATAGCCTACTCAAATTAAAATGGTTAATCTACACTAGTAATTCAAAAATGGTAAAGCGCAATCTCACTGGAACACATTTTTGACGACACATGCAGTTGTTGCTGTTGCCCTATTGGTTGAAAAGTCAACATTTGTAGAACATTGCACATACGTTTTTGTTTCACACAGTTAATATGGACCATCAGATGATGCCGCTTTAACATGGATTGTCCAACAACTTACTCACCGGTGGATGGCTATTCATCCAACTTGTGCGTAATGCGTATTCTAGTAACATTTTGTTCAATATATTTTTTGTTTGCCTCGAAGCTAGTGTTAGTAGCCCATTTATTCAGGACGCTGGTCACCGGCCTTTACATTTGGTAGGCTACAGGCAGCAGTCAAGTTTTCAAGCTGATGCACTTTGGCATGCACAAGGTTGGCATTGGACAGCTATTAGCGAGACCAGCGGTTCCCACTCTCATTTGGGCCGACAGTGCTTTGAAAGGCTGGCTGCTGAACACGAGGCGGTTGCCAAAGATCACAGCGTGTATTCTCAAAACTTATGGGTGTTGGATGTTGTTGCTTTCAAATATTGCACTTAATTTTTACGAGAGGTCATTGTGATTGATCGTGTAATGTCACAGGCAATCTTGCTCAGGGTTGGGGGAATAATAGTAGGCTGTGCCCAAGTGTGACCCAGTGATCTCTTTCAGGGACTTAATTGGGGTCTCAAAGTAACGCGCAAACGAAATTATGTGTTTATCCCTGGCAGATATGATTATCTTAATTTACCTAAGACTGACTTTTTTTGAAGACGCAAAAGCAAGCGACAAGAACATAAAGTCACTATGTCGCGTTGTCATTACAATCTAAAGCCTAGTCTTTGTTCAGAGAGAACCAATGGGCTAATCAAAATTCCAGGTCAATTAATGAATGCGCGTGCCTGGATTGGACAACCACCTTCAGCACCAGCGCACCGCATAGGCGTGTGTGCAATGATTGTATAGGCTACTTGAAATCAGAAACCACAACATTGATTTCTGTAGTTTGAGAACATTTTAGAGAGCACGTTTTAGTGAAAAAAATCTGTAAATCTTATACTCTCTAACCAGGTTGTTTTAACAATATTTTCCATGTTACACGTGAAGAACAAACCACTGAAATGAGCGCAGCACTGAAGAGCTTTTTTCTCAGCACAAACAAGGCTGAGCTTACCAACTTCCAAATCCATATGCAAATAAAAACTCGTGTACCCTTAATTGAATAAATGCATATTTATCATCTACGTCCTCTGTCTGGCATAATGTTAGCTCATGCATTAAACATTACGTTGGGCGCTCCCTGCTCGCGTGTATGAAATATGATATTGTGCAGCTCAGTTAGTGTTTAATCAGTTTAAATCTCATCGGTCGTCACATGATTTGATGTTGTACTGGCGTTATGAAAGAAATAATACCTGTAAATTACAGTACAAAAGAAGGTCTTTCATCGTGTTGTCGTTTGTTGTACTTCCACTTCATTGGAGAATCCATCTCGTTTGAACCAACTCGCTTTCATTTTAATCATGAGATTTTATACCGTTCTACGAATGTATATTTTATATCCACCGTTTCATCAAATTTCAGTAGTCTAGATGAGTATGGCTCCTATCATTACCCTATGGTGCAGTTCATCAAACGTCGTGCCAGTTATTTTTTAATGGATAGCCAAGTCATGTCTTGCATTCTGACTATCACTGGAGCTCAAGAGTGCACAGCGGCTTGTGAGGGTCTGCAGATGTTGTGCAGTAATAATGTGTCAAATGCATATTGTAAGATTATGAGTAAAAATGTTTTAAATAAAAAATGGTGTAGTACCATTCAGGACAAAATAAACTGTTAGGGGTCATTGTTCGCAGTGTTGTTCGAGATACCTAAAGAGAAAAAGAATGTTACTAATCCTTGACAGCCAAGCATTCTGCTTTCATTCACTCACTGACACTGGAAAAGATGCGTGCAAAAGTCCTGGCCCCACAATACCACTCTACTGTGTGTGTGTGTGTGTGTGTGTGTGTGTGTGTGTGTGTGTGTGTGTGTGTGTGTGTGTGTGTGTGTGTGTGTGTGTGTGTGTGTGTGTGTGTGTGTGTGTGTGTGCGCGCGCGCGCGCAGGGACGCACAATCCAACAAACGCGCAAATGGGAGAAATAAGGGCGACGATTAGTGGAAGAGGGGGGAGGAGAAGAGAGGAGGGAGAGTTGGCGCTGACCAGAAGAACCTACAATATTATATTGGATGAAAACAGGGACTAGCCAGCCACAATTTGATCACGGAGACATTGTAAGTTAGAACATGTTATAACTGACAAACAGAGACAAGTGAAATGTTAAAAACGTTGCAAATAAATTAAGAAGAAGAACAAAAACATGACGACAATCAAAGCTATAGGTCTAATCTTACAGAGAACCTCGCTCTGTATGTGGCTCCAGCCAGCCAGACAACAGTTTTGCTTTGAGAAACAATAGAGATGCTATTGGTTGGTAGGCTATGACTACCCCCCCCCCCCCCCCCCAACATTTTTTGGGTAGCCCTACGATTGCACGGCAATTATGCACACGGAGTTGAATGCTATAGCCCACGTTCTTGGAGTTTAAACACTTCAACATTCTTCAATGCCCTTTAAGGTTGCCTGTGGTTGCTGTCCTGCGCACGGTGGTTAAACGTGCTCTCCAGCATGGAATTTGAAACTCATCTCCTTCCTGGCTAGTGGGCAATCATTCAGCTTCAACCACTTTTTAAACGCATGTTGTTTTTAATTAAAGCATTAGACAGTCACACTCTTAAGTCAAAACAACTTTACTTGTCTGTCTCTTCAACAGTTGTTCAGATGTATGGCGTATAGGCCTACAAGAACGTTTTAAATGACAGGCCTTGGTTGCTGATTACTCACGTGATAACCTGTTCAACAGTTCCAGAATTTGGGCATCGCAATACACACAATAAAGATAAGAGTGACTAATTAACACAAAGGCTGTTTGTTTGGACTAACTTCGACTAGTTTTGTAATAGGACCTATAGGCCCATTGACACATTGCACCTCCTTGAAAACGGGATTATTCATCTCAAGGGGCTATATCCTTAAAACATTTAAAAATTGAAATTAAAACACATGCCAGTGCGCCGGATAAAAAGTCAACTGCCCAAACCGGAACATTGACCTGCTTCTCATGGTAGGGTGTTTGGCTCATCATCACGCCTCTAATGCCATTCAGAGCGTCACCACTCACTCAGTTGTGCTTGGGGAATTTCTAGAATAAAAAAAACACAAAGACCCTAGGGAATACGGGGAAATCTTGAGCAGTCGCAATGTTGCGAGGGTCTGAAAGTAGGCTCGCGAAGATTGTCATAAATTCAACCCATTGCAGAAACCGTAATGTTCAGAAGGTGCATTGCGTAACCATAGACGAGCAAGTAGAGAGAAACCGACTGTGTGTGACAATTTTCAGAGGATATTTTGTGGGCTCAATGAAAACCACCACCCACTATGCAGCCGACGTATATATGCACTAGGCAACCGATCCACGACGAGTTAGTAGCCTAGCAAATGAGTAGCGCTAAAGCCTCGGAATTTCACAGATGATTTCGTTTTTCCCACACTGTATCCTGTGAAGAAGACACATCTCTGTACCAAACCAAGATGATACAGCCATCCGCATCAGGCGACTCTCCATAGGCACCGACTAGGACTGTAGGAGTTGTAGTCAAAGCACGTAATGCAATCATTTCAGTGCTCGACCTATTCCTCATTCAGAACTACAGGCCCCACAATGCCACCCTGCACTGGTAGCGTGATCCGCGCGTGGAAACCATGGCGTTCCCTTGGACTGTCTGACCGGGGAATCAGAAAAATATTAACTCGACCAACGCATGTTTGCCCCATTTGAGCAACGCTAAACTTGGATTCTGTGACTAAAGAAAATGGGGTCTCGTATCAAGTAAGCGTCCTTTATTTTCGCTCTTCCCGTCACGAAATAAAAGGCTACAGTTTAGCAAGCAAGTGACGGTGGCTCTACAAGGCCTGGATCTGTTGCGACAGAAATGATGTCCTGGTTTTTGAGTTAACGTTATGAACGTATCATTTCTGTTATTCGAATTTAAATGGTGTGACTGCTGCTGTGTGGTGTGCTTGGTGAAAATGAGCTTTGATGTGATGGTTTACTGGTGCTAATCCCTGTGATATGTCATGTATGGACATGTAAACAATGTCAAGGCTGGGCAGCACTTCACTGTTACTGTAGCCCACTTTAGGTGGAGGCTACATTTGTTTACATTCCCGCGCGCGTAATGATCTGTAATTACGTGTCGCTTCCACTGTCTGTTTGGATACATTGTAAATGAAAATAAACTCGCGCTGGTCTGTGCAGCAACAATGTTGCAAGTTCAGGTTGCAAATGAGACGGCTAAGCTAACCCGTGCTGTGCTATCAATGTACACTGTGATTCTGTGTGTTTGCGACCTGTTAGTTTTTGTGATGGCATGTCGGCGTGTCATCGTAATCCCGTTATTGCTCTTTAATTTTTTCAGATGTAGGCCTACTGACCGACTGTAGGCTAAAGCTGTAAATAATGAAACATTACAGTGCTGGTCGTGTTAGGGGCTCTCCACAACCATAACGAAAGGCAGTTTAGCAGCTAACTCATTAGAAATTACATCATTATTAGCCTATTGGCTGGGTGGTAGGCCTACTTCTCAAATATGGAAAGTATTAACTACCAGTGTAATTGTGGTTGTGTGTTGGATGTAGGCTAATAGGCCTACCAGCTATTTAAAGTGGCATCTTCTCGTTTTTTGACAGCATGTCAATATTGACATTGTATCACAGCACTGAATGCAGTGACACTCATTTTGGAATGGTTCAGTTTAGCAAGCTTATCGTTCAGTTTTCTTCAGTAACACTACTCTGTTGGTAATGCATTCATTCAGTGAATGGATATCTTCTGTCTGTGACGTTTCATGCCTGTAAAAGTGACATGATAATGTTGCAATAAGATGACATCAGGCCTTGAGCTAAGTTCCCAGTAACTTTGGATATTCTATGGTAACATTTCGAAACATTTTCTCTGTGGTGACTTACAACACAACATTCCCTTTCTATGAAAGACTGACTCAGTTCTTCCAGTGAAACACTCAAAATTCATCCCACACACTTACAAATAGTTGTGTTTTTCGGTGCCTCACATGGGCTGGCATGCCCATTGGGACCCAGGTCTGAGTCTGGCTTGGGTCAAGTTCCGGTCCTACTCTGTCTGTCTGTCTGTCTGTCTGTCTTTCTGTCTGTCTGTCTGTCTGTCTGTCTGTCTGTCTGTCTGTCTGTCTGTCTGTCTGTCTGTCTGTCTGTCTGTCTCTCTCTCTCTCTCTCTCTCTCCCACCCACTCTCTTCCTGTCACATTCTGATAGACTGCCCTATCAGCAATAAAAACACAAAAAGCAAAAAAGACAAATGGTTGAGTTTTCTAAGTGAAACTATGCCGTTTTTTTTGCAGGGAGAGCCCAGAGTCACCGTTCGAAGTATATGTGGAGGTGATACACCCGGGGACAACAGGATCAGGTATGTAGGCTATCAACTTCCACACCGGCCTCCAAAGACTCAGATGTGCCGTCATGAATAACTTACAGTACAGTTCCCTCTCGTGAATGGGGCGGGGTCATTGAAGTGACTGTGATCTACTGTGTGTACACTGACTTTGTACTGGCCATGTCCAGTGATTATAATGAAATAAAAACAATCCCACAGTCAACAGACCTAAGTTGCTTGCAAACACTTCAAAAAGGGAACCTGTTTCCAACTGGCTGTTAGTGAGTGCAGTTACATGCACAAAGGCAAAGGTCAAAGTCAAACAAGTGTGTTTTATTGTCAAAAATCTATGTAACAGGGTTAACACAGAAGATTGGAAGTGCGTTTGACCAGTCTCCAATGTGCAGTTAGACTAACATATAAATAAGACATTTTCAATACACACACACACACACACACACACACACACACACACACACACACACACACACACACACACACACACACACACACACACACACACACACACACACACACACACACAAAAGGCTAGTATACAGATTCATGAATTTGCATTTTCTATTCTGGAATATTGTCAGTATTAAAACAAGTTTCTGAATATTCCATTGACATGTGAAAAACGGCATTCTGCAACCAAAATATTCCTGCAACACAGCTGCATTCGAAATCAATTAAAACTTTACACAACTGACGTTCAAACTGAATACTGCCACCATCCTGTTTTATATTCATCGCATATGACTGAAATCATAGTCATAATAGAGTTGCATGCACACAACTCGAAAAACATCAAACCTACTCCATCAGAAGATCAGTGCAGAGATAGATGATTAGATAACTGTCTTGGAATAGATCTTATCTATTCTAAGGGTTATGACGCACCATACTGCACACTCTCCTGAAAGGTGATATCCTGTGTCCCAGAAGAGGCGTGGTACCATCACAAATGCAAGCGGTGTGCGTTAGCATGTGACCACTCTCCACGGAGCCCAAGCCCAGTCTTGAGTAGTAGTGCCCACTCAGCACGTTCTCTCTCCACCTCCCGTTTCAGTTCCTCTAGCTTCCTCTAGGCTAGGCTTTCACTCTGGGATTAGTCATATACTCTTCATAATATAACGTATGCATTGCACCCCTTCTCAGAACTGGTCCATGTGAATACATTTTGAAAATTGGGTGACTGATTCACAACTTGTTTCCATCTCTAGAAAATGTTTAATTTAATAGTTAAGATATTTGTCAATAACATTAAAACTGCAACAGCGCTTTTGTTTTTGGTGCAAGGGCGGCAAGTTGTTGGTATTACGTCAAAAGTGCTATTTGGACATTGACGTCTGAGGTGCATTTGTAACCACCAATTTAGGGACGAATTAGTATAATTATTTCACCTTGCTCCACACATGCAGCTGGAGTGTGTTTCTCGACAACATCATTGCTAACTAAGTTAGCATGTTTCTTGGTTGCAATGCAATTTCCCGTTGGAAACCTAGTATGTTGCTAACTGGTTAGCAAAGATGCTTTCGAGTAGGGATGCAAATTATCGATTAATTCATTAATCATTAGTTGATAGTGTTATCGATCGACTTACGATTAATTGATAAGCAGCGTTCCCCCCCCCGAAATCTCAATGTTTCTCGGAAAAAAACCTAATAAATCTAATTTTTTTAATTAAAAATTGAGATAAAATACCACATTTAGATAAATTATTTAATCCAAAAGGTGATTTACATATTCCCACTATTCACACCCCTCTTCACACACAGTCTTCACATGCCCATTTCACCTGGGTCTCTTGTCAGTTGAATTGTCGATTAATTGCGATTAATGTTTTTTAATCGATTAATGCAATGATCGATTAAAGTCGATTAATCGATTAATCGTTTGCATCCCTACTTTCGAGAAATGGGGTCCTGGAATGTAGGCCGATGGGAGGTGCTTCAAGGTAGACAAAACAAATGAACAAGCCAATTGGGATTACTGTGCAAATTTTCATTGATGCGATGTAGCGGAAAGGCGACTGTGCCTTTCAGACAACAATGGTGACTTGTCTTGATTACAACTTTGTTGCTGAATCTACCACATATTCATTCTTACCAGATGACTAAAGAATGGTTTTGAAGGCGTGTATTGGTGGCTGGCAAGGATGTTTTCACTCTTCTCTCGACTGGATAAAGTCCAACTTCAATGCAGCCTTACCAGATGTATGTGTGGAGAAAGGCAGGTTATCATTTGGTGTCCGGTGAAAATATGAAGTTTTTACCCAACTTTACCCAACTCGAAGTTATGTGGCAATCCAATTTCGGAGTGTGGCCTTTTAACACTGTTCAGCCAATGTCTTTCCTACAGTTAATCACTGGAGCTGGCAGAGATCACATGCCATACTCATTGAACCAAGGTTATGAATGCAGTTACACTTCTTGTTATTATTAAGTAAATTACTTCTCTTCCCTATTTTTATTTCCTTGCCATATTTATTTTATGACCATCAACTAAATTGAGTCTCCCCAACCTAACCTGCCAGTACCGTTGACAACAGTAGGCTACTGTGGAACACCCCAGAGTGTCTGCACGTCAGAAAGATTTCATTCCAACTGGAGGCAAATCAGGGATGAATAATTAGTTTTCTGTCCATTCAGTCCTTTTGCAGATGCAGTTGCTTAGACACTCGCAGTGGTGTAAAGGGCAAGCATCCACTCAGCTGTTGTGGGAATTTAAAATGATGACTACGCAGGGTGTTTCTGCAGGTCAGAATGAACCGTCGGCTTCAGCACTGTGTAGGAGACGACAGTGTAGCACTGTGCAATGTAACATTAAGCTTAATGAAGTAGGAGGCTGCAAATTATGGCAGTTTAGACCTAATGCATACCGTATGACAGGATGTCACACTGTCCTGTCTGACTGCACCCTTCCTTGGCTACTCATCTGCTGTAAACTGTCATCACTTCATGGGATGCAAAGCTTAATTTATGACGGAATATGGTAATTTTATACATGGACGCTGTTTTTTGCTAATTTAAGTGGAAATTAGGCAAAATAAATTCACCCTCTGAGATTCAATAGCCACTATAATTCTTGGGAATCAAAAAGATCCACACAAATATGTCAATACGTGTTGGTAGCTGAGAGCTGCAAGTTTGTACCTTTTATTTTGCAGGAGCAAAGTGTACAAAAATGTATATTATTGAATTGTGCGATGCCTGAACAATAACACAGGATTTCAAGGAGGTTGTTGGATAACCATTCGATTTTGGAAAGTGAGTCAAGACAGGAGTGTTAGGATCCTGCTTGGTTAGGATCGTGCTCACTTGTCAACTTGTTTTGGCCAGTGTCACTCGTGTCCTTCTCTCCTGTTCTGTGGCGTTTTACTCTACTCTTCTACTTCCTCATCTGTATGGACTCCAGCCCGCGCAGTAGCAGCAGCAGCAGCAGCAGCAGCAGCACAATCCACTTCAACTCTGGCAACTGAGCCAGCATGCTGTAAAGCAGTAGCTCATGCATTCAAGGCTCTCTTAACCCCCCTCTGCTCCCGAAAAGGAGGTGGGGTGGCCATGGTGATGGTGGTTGTTGTAGTGGTGGTGGTTGTAGTAGTGGTGGTTGTAGTGGTGGTGGTGGAGCTGGTGGACCTTTGTGAGTGGCAAAACGCTGGTGAACCCATGAAGAGTTAATCAGAGTCATTGCATTTCCATGTGAATGAGCTGCCTCTGCTCCCTGAGTCCTTTATCCCTCTTTGAGAGAGAGAGAGAGAGAGAGAGAGAGAGAGAGAGAGAGAGAGAGAGAGAGAGAGAGAGAGAGAGAGAGAGAGAGAGAGAGAGAGAGAGAGAGAGAGAGAGAGAGAGAGAGATGGTGGAGGGACGGGGGGAGCAGAAAGGCCTGTACTCCTCTTCACTGGAGGTGTGCTGCCAAACACAGAGATGTGGCCCTTTTGGCCTCCCGGCTTCCTCCCCTTTGCCCACCACCCACCCCCTCCTCCTCACGGACATGCTTTTAATTGGAAGGTCGATATGTAAAGAGCAATTGGCCACAAAGAAAACTGGTACACCCCACCTCCTCCCCCCTTAAATGGAGCTTACAATAACCTTTTAATATAAAAACGTCCAAATCGTATGGTATATGAGATGGGCTCTGGGTGCGGAATGGATTTTTGTTCTCTGTTAAAACACCACCACCTGAAAGATTCGTTGCTGAAATTTAAGTTTACGCTTTTTCATCCTCTAAGTAATGCATGTAACAACAAAAACAAAGTTGGCAGTCAGTGGGTAATTTAACTTGTGGACATAGAGAGAGAGAGAGAGAGAGAGAGAGAGAGAGAGAGAGAGAGAGAGAGAGAGAGAGAGAGAAGAGAGAGAAGAGAGAGAGAGAGAGAGAGGAGAGAGAGAGAGAGAGAGAGAGAGAGAGAGAGAGAGAGAGAGAGAGAGAGAGAGAGAGAGAGAGAGAGAGAGAGAGAGAGAGAGATTTTCTGGTGATGTGTGCTCGCTCACTCGCCGCTGTGTTTTTCGAGGTTTTGGCGTTGGTTCGTGGCAGCGGCTTTGATGAGTGTAAGCGTGGTGTTTCACATTCCGCCTCCCTGAGGTCGGCTCGCTGACCTTTGACACCCGTGGGAACTGTGGGGCCTGGCCCCAGAGGAGCGGTGGCAGCAGGAGCCCAGCAAAACACTAATTAAGCTTCCTGCTTCTTTCTCTTCTCTTCTCTTCTTTTTCTTCTCTTCTCACTTTGCTCCTCTCTCCTCTCCTCGCCTCTCCTCGCCTCGCCTCGCATCCCTGTATTCTCCACTCCCTCCTCCCCTCGTTTGCTCGCTTGCTTGTTCCCTCCTCCCCTTGCTTGCTTGCTCTTTCTCTCTCTCTCCCCTTTCTTTCTTGCTGTCTCTTTTTCTCTTTCTTGCTCTCTCTCTCTGTCTCTCTCTCTCCCTCTCTTGTTCTGTCTCTTATCTCTTGCTTTCTATATATCTTTTGCTTTCTGTTTGTATATGTCTGCCTTCCCTCATTTCTTGTGCCCTCTCTGTCTCTCTCCCTTTCTCTATGTCTTGCTTTATCTCTCTTTCTTTTGTCTTCTCTCTCTCTCTTTCTCTCTCTCTCTCTCTCATTTGAAAGCAGCATAGGACTAGCGCCAAGCAGTGGTGGTTTGTGTCAGATAGCTGAAGAAAGGAAAGGAAAGGAGGGAGAGAGAGGGAGAGAGAGAGAGGAGGACGAAAAAGAGAAAAAATGAAACATGACTAAAGGAAATGGCGAGTGACTTTTGGAGATGAGGGGGCTACAAAGAAACACGACTTGGCGTTTAATAGACTGTATGTCTTTTTCACATAAACTCATTCACGCGTGACTACTGCATCGCTTGCGTTGCGCTACCACAGTGGTCATACAGCCGCCACACATCATATTTCCACTGAACTGTTTTTCTGCTCTTGTAGTCTCCATTTGACTGACAATAATTTGCTTGTTAAAAAACAGCTTGCATCCAGAGTTCAGTTGAAAGAAAAAAAAATAACAACAACACAAAAAAACAACAAAATGACAAACACGACGAAATCACGAACCAACAAAAAGGGAAAAAACAATCTCCGTGAACATGGAATCCTGACAGACATGGAAGGCAAACACTTTTGTTTTTCTGGGTCGCAGGAGAAAAGGGAGAAAGAGAGAATTGGAGGAGGAGGAGGTGGTGGTGTTGGTTGAGGAGGAGGAGGAGGAGGAGGAGGTGGAGAGGAGCGGTTGCGTCTGCTCTCTGCTCTCTTCTCCTCAGCTGTGGCGTGAGTGAGGGGCTCTGCGTTGGTTGCGCGGGGCGCCGCTGTGAGCTTGCATGCATGCCTGCCCACCCTCCATCCATCCGCCCGCCCGCCTGCCCGCCTGCATTCGTGCATGCATGCATCCATCCGTCCATCTACCCATCTCTCTCTCTCTCTCTCTCTTTCCTTCTCTCTCTCCCCCTCTATCTCCCCAATTTGTCCAATTTGACTTGATGCAATCAAACGGATCCCGACTGGCCGCGACCTTCGCGTGGCACGACGGCACGATGGCATCGCCCCACAGCTGACAATCAATGTGTTCTGCATGATTAGGGCCCATTTCGCCTGCTTGCCCGCCTGCCCAGCCCAGACCCTGTCCAGGCTCATACGTAGTGAAGAGCAGAGCAGAGCAGAGGGGGCTGACTAGTTATGATATGACTAACATCCCGTTTCAGACCCCCACCGCACCCCCACCCCCACCCCCTCCACTCTTTTAACCCCCCCCCCCTCATGCCATGCCACCTCCCATATAAGTTCACCCGGCTCCTCTCTGCACGCACGCACCAACGCTCGCACCAACGCACGCACCAACGCACGCATGTGGCTACAACACACACACACACACACACACACACACACACACACACACACACACACACACACACACACACACACACACACACACACACACACACACACACACACACACACACACACACAAAGATTGACCCCAGGACGTAGAAACATAGTAACACATGAAAACACAGATAGGCGGGCAGGGAGGGAGACAGATATGTCACACAGTCTCACCTATGCGCGTGCTGACACACACACACACACACACACACACACACACACACACACACACACACACACACACACACACACACACACACACACACACACACACACACACGTATGCATGCACGTACGCATGCACACTTGCAGACAGACAGACAGACAGACACACACGCATGCGCACACACACACACACACACACACACGTATGCATGCTTGCTTGCAGACACACACCCACAGACACACACACACACACACAGACACACATACACACACACACTCACACCCTCTTCCCTCCCTCCCTCCCTCCTCTTTCTGTTCTCTCCTGCCCCCAGGGCATTGGGATTAAGGCGGCTCTTGTTTTGTTTGCCGAGGCTGGGCTCCTCCAGTTGGACAGACTCGGCTATTTGCTCTCCAGTGTTTTATCGAGCAGAAAAAAAACACGAGAGGAGAGGGGAGGAGAGGAGAGGAGGGAGCCAAAAACATTGGGCGGAAATAAAGACTACGCTGGATCTGTGCCCCCCCCTCCTTTCAGCCAGAGGATGGAGGGATGGATGGAGGGATGGAGAGAAAGATGGAGGAAGAGTGGCAAAAAATCCGAAATTGGAGCAGCAGGGCCCCCTCCTTAAAATGGCTTGTTGGCGTGCTCTGTCAAACCTCTGGCTTCTACTGTAGTGTAGGCCGCTCTTTTTAAACTCCCAGAGCGCACGTTCTGTCACACACACCCACCCACCCACTCACTTTCTCTCCCTCTGTTCTTTCACTAACTCTCTCTCTCTCTCTCTCTCTCTCTCTCTGCCTCTCTCACACACACACACTGGCACGCACACCACCGCACACACACACACACACACACACACACACACACACACACACACACACACACACACACACACACACACACACACACACACACACACACACACACACCTGGACCAGTTCCCATTTTGCACAGGATTCTCTGACGTCTTCATCAGTCCCTGAGTGGTGTGTGTGTGTGTGTGTGTGTGTGTGTGTGTGTGTTTGTGTGTGTGGGTGGGTGGTTGAGGAGAGACAGAGAGCAGGGAGGAGGACCGTGGGCTTGTGTCCACAACCACCACCCCGCTTACCACCTTACCACCACCGCACACTACCACCCACCACCCTGTCAGCACAGCAACTCGATATGTACCAAGGCCCCATGTGAGAGATCTTTTGCAGGGTTTCTGATTTGTGTGTGTGTGTGTGTGTGTGTGTGTGTGTGTGTGTGTGTGTGTGTGTGTGTGTGAAATGTGTGTGTGTGTGTGTGAAAGTGCGAGTGTCTGTGTGTGAGTGGCTTACAAGCAGCCTGGGCTTTGGACCTGGGACTTGGCCTGAGCTTGTGTCAGGGTCTCACAGGCAGTGAAAGCGTCCTAATCCATGCAAACACTAGTGAATGCAGAAGCAGCTTTGCAACAGAAGGTTTTTAGCTGGGCATGTAAGGGGGAGGGGGATTGGAGGAGAAGGGGATGGGGGTGAGACAAGATGCTGGTGCTTAACCCGCCATGTACCCATTTGGAGTTTGGTTAGCGGTTTGTTTTGTGTCCTGTTCTTAAAACAATGAATAACATGTATATGTTACATGTTCATTTCCACCTTGTAATAACAGGGTAACGGAGAACAGTTACATGGTATCTAAGGGGTAAAAAGGGGCTAATTACAAAGTAAATACCATGTAATACATATATCCCATGAATTACTATGAAACTACTGCATATTATCTAATCATCTATCTTCTCTCTGTTACCCTGTTGTTACCCAATTAATGGTATTTACTTCGTAATTACCCCATTTTTACCTGTTGGATACATGTGTTCTCTCAGTTACCCTGTTATTACCCAGAAAGTACACACAGTTATTACGTATGGTAACTGTACCGTAAAGTAAAGCGGTTTAAAGATTGTTAAAGTATGAATCACATCATAATCGTTTTATTTAATTTTATTTCAAATTCTGTAGCTAAACATAACAAATGCCCAAACGTCATGCAATCATCCCAATAATATGATGGCATTCTATTGGCTTCATGGACGTGACATAAAAATGCCCACGGATTGTCAATGGAGATCATCCTTATTCCATATTGGATAGCTGAAGAAAAACACAATTCCACACTCAAGTTCACCATCGGTCATTCACAATTCTAGCAGCATCTATGGTGGGTAAAGACAGAGTGCTATCTATATCTGGTAACATGTAGCAGTTGCCTGGGCCTCATGTCAGATGTGTCATGCTCTCGTTAGGCTGAGTTCCCTGCGAGCGGATTGACTGACTGACACATGACATGCTTCATGTGTCAGGCTTTGTCATGTCACGTCACATCACTCCGCTTCACTTCCTTTTCCCATCCGTTCCCCCACGTCGAGATGCTTCGCCGAGCGCTGCAAAGAGGAGAGGAGGAGGAGGAGGAAAGGAGGAGGGAGAATAACGATGGGGGTGGTTTTGAAAAGGAGGGACGACCGACGTGAGAAAGTGAAGCGTAGAGAAGGAGGTAGGACGGCGGGAGGAGAATAGAGAAAGTGATGCTAAGAGAAGGAGGGAGGGTCTCAGGAAGGCAGAGAAAGCGAGGGAAAGAGAACAGGAAAGAAACGGAAGAGTGTGGGAAAAGAGGGAGAGCAGCGGCGTGACTCAGCAGGAACAGAATGACGTCTTCTACTTTCAACACCTCATCTGTGTCCCCATCCTCGTCCCCATCCCTCCCTGTAAGTTGTTGGGGACAGGGAAACCGACAGGGGGTGGTAGTTGGGGGCGGACAATGGGGTCAGTTGTCCCGGGCGCAGAAAGAGAGGGGGGCCAGAACAGGGTGAAAGTGAAAGCCCAAATGGGAAACTCCTATTATCATGGTGACACAGCACTTCGCAGCACACAAGTGAACACTGCACACAACAAAATTGCATGGATGCCTCACCCGTGCAAGGGGGCAGTCCCCAATCGCGCCCGAAAGGGAGCAGTGCGGCAGGACGTTACCATGCTCAGGTACATCTGTCATGGAGGAGGATGGGGGAGAGCACTGGTTAATTACTCTCCCCACCAACCTGGCTGGTCGGGGGTCGAACCGGTAACCTTTGGGCTGCAAGTCTGACGCCCTTACCGCTTACCCATGACTATCCTCATTACATTGTATGTGCTGGGCAGGGGGGGCTTTTTTTAAAGATTAATTTGTCCTGGGCCGGGCCAAAGCTGTCAGCGATTGGCCTTGCATGTGGATGTCTGCTGAGAATGCACACTGCAAAGTAGTAAGTGTCGCTGGTTTGGGAGCAAAAGCCTCCTGCACTCCAGTCATTGCGTGGAGAGCATATTTGGCTCGTCACTTGAGATGCAGTCAAGGACAGCTGGTTTCCCTCTGTCTTGATTTTCTCTCTTTCTCCCACTTCCCCCGCTCTCTCTCTCTCTCTCTCTCTCTCTCTCTCTCTCTCTCTCTCTCTCTCTCTCTCTCTCTCTCTCTCTCTCTCTCTCTCTGGCTGCAATCCCCATGCCTGTGTTCCGATGACACCAGCCCCCTGCTATGTGTTTGGCTGGTGGTGGGTGTAGGGAATTGACGGGTGGAGAGTAGGGGTGGGACAACAGCTCCACGTATTTTTAGAAGTGTCAGCGCACTGCACTGCACGGCACTGCACTGGGGCTGAATGCTGCTGAAGTTACTGCCCCCCCTCATGGGCATCCAGCAACCCCCCTCCTACTCCTCCACTACCACCACTGACCTAAATAAAGCATGGGGTGCAAGTCAATCTTCGCTCTCCCGTCCTTTCCTCTATGCTCCGGCCTCGTGATGTGAAAGTTACGACGTCATTGATGATTGAAGTTTTATTTTTTATATTTACTTTTATTTTTTTATTTATTCATTTTTGATATCTGGTGTGGTCAAACAATGTGGTACACAGCAAACCCAGGGAGTATAGGAACAGGCTTTGCTTCCCACAATAGTGCAGAGCTCTGAAAGAATACGAACATTTCCCCCTTGAACCCATTAAATAGTACGCCTTTGCCAAAGTACATCTATGCAAAAAAATGATGTACTGTACAGTGTACTGTTGTAAACAGTAGCGCCCAATAAAGAGTAGTAACTCGTTAATGTGGTGTGGACCTTTGGCCCTTTGTTCCAGGAGAGGAGGATGCCACAAGTGGTTGGCTCTGTGGTGCCCCTCTGTGAACCAGAAGCAAAGTATTTTCGGGAGAGAGAGCAGAGGGGGACTTCAACTCTCCTGGTGTTCTTCTGTTGGGGGTTTTGGTGTAAAAGGGGGTGAGGAGGAGGGCCCTGTGAACCAGAAAAAAAATATTTTTGGGAGAGAGGGGGAGTTCAACTCTCCTGGTGTTCTTCTGTTGGGGGTTTTGGTGTAAAAGGGGGTGAGGAGGAGGGCCCTGTGAACCAGAAAAAAATATATTTTCGGGAGAGAGGGGGACTTCAACTCTCCTGGTGTTCTTCTGTTGGGGGTTTTGGTGTAAAAGGGGGTGAGGAGGAGGAGGGCCGCACATAACATGTCTCAGAGTCCTCAAGCATGAAGTTGCCAAAACAGAGCCTGGTCAGGCCGGCCGGGCCAAGGCTTCAGAGGAATGGGGAAGGACAGGGCCGCTGACAGCTTTGGCTGGGTCCAGGACAAAGTCATCTGAAAGGGCCCCCCAGCTTAATGCATTTAATGTAATGAGGGCCCAGTAATGGGCCCATCTCCCTGGGTCCGGGACAGTTGACCCCTTTGTTCCTCCCTGTCGGCACCCCTGGGGAAGGGGGTAGCACTGGCATGCCTGCGTGAACCCAACTGACCTATCCCCTTTCCTACCTCCCTCGCTCTCTTTTATGCTGAGTTTGTTCAACACTGCGGAACGTGTTTGTGTGTGTGGGGTTCTTTTTTCGCCTTTATTCTTCGCCTTTTCTCTATATTCATTCTAGCCCCCTCACCCGTTCTTGTCCTGTGACTTGAGGCTTTTTTTATGACGTCTGCCTGTCTGTCTGTCTCTGTCTCTGTCTCTGTCTCTCTCTCTCTCTCTCTCTCTCTCTCTCTCTCTCTCTCTCTCTCTCTCTCTCTCTGTCTCACTCACTCACTCACTCACTCACTCACTCACTCACTCACTCACTCTCTCTCTCTCTCTTTCTCTCTCTCTCTCTCTCTCTCTCTCTCTCTCTCTCTCTCTCTCTCTCTCTCTCTCTCTGTCTCACTCACTCACTCACTCACTCACTCACTCACTCACTCACTCTCTCTCTCTCTCTCTCTCTCTCTCTCTCTCTCTCTCTCTCTCTCCCCCCCATCCCCTCCTCAGCGATGATTCTCTTCCTCCTCCTCTGTTGCTCTTCACTGCAAGGCCTCACACTTATCTGCTAAAGGACTGCGGCTTGTCAGATCAGATCCCCCCTCTCCTCTCCTCTCCTCTCCTCTCCTCTCTCCTCTCCTCTCCTCTCCTCTCCTCTCCCCTCTCCTCCCCTCTCATCCTCTCTCCTCTCCTCTCCTCTCTCCTCCCCTCTCCTCTCCTCTCCTCTCCTCTCCTCTCCTCTCCTCTCCTCGGCCCACAAGGTCATTACCAGGGGCTGCTATCCTCTCTCCTCTGCTCTCAGAGTTGGGCACCGAGCCCTATCCATTGACTCATCTGTGGCCTGTGATCTCTCTTGTCTAGAAGGACAACGTGTCCGTTCAGCCCCAAGACCCCTCCTCCTCCTCCTGCTGTAGTTTATTATCACAGTGGCACGCTACAGATAATGTTTTTGTGTGTAGGCTAGAGAGGACTGTTGTGATTGTTTAGGATGTTGAGAACATGTGCTTTGAGTTGGCTGTAAATGCCACTGTGTAGTCTAAGCGAAGCTGGACGTTTTTTTTTTATTTATTCAAATGCCAGAAACCTTGGCCTGTTTTTCCTTGTTATTTAGACTTAATGTGATGCAAAGAGTGCACTACGTAGGTAGCCTTTCTGGGTCCTCTCTGGGAGTGGCTGCTGTGTGTTGTGCATGCCTTTGTTGGCATGTCTGTGTGTGCGTGCATGTGTGCGTGTGTGTGTGTGTGTGCGTGCACACGGAGAGAGAGAGAGAGAGACAGTGAGAAACCGAGTATGTGAAAGAAGAGGTTGTGTATGTGTGGGTGCGTGTGTGTGGGTGTGTGTGTGTGACACAGAAAGAGTAAAAGAATATGTGAAAGAAGATTTTTTTGTAGTGCGTGCGTGCACGCGCCTGTCTTTCTGCATTCATGCGTTCATGCATATACACGTGGATGTGTGTGTACTTTTTCCCTTTACTTTCTCTGGCTCGAGGAGGTCTCTTCTCTTAATTACAGTGTTGCAGGTCCTGGGAGAGCCATCTCCTGTGAGTAACACACTCACCCCCCACCGCCCTCCTCGCCTCTCTCTCCGCTGCCCCACTCCCCCACCCTCCTCTTCCTCCTCCTCCTCCTCCTCCTCCTCGCACCAACGCCAGTCCAACCCCCTGCTGCTGCTGGCCCCCATCCTCCTCCTCCCTCACTGGCAGCTACCTCCACCCCACCCCTCCTCTCTCTGCTGCCCCACTCCCACAGCCTTCCTCCTGCATCCCCTCTCCTCCCCTCTTCCTCGCTCCACCACCACCACCACCTCCACCTCCCCTTCTCCTGCCGGCCTCCAGCAGAGTCCCCATTACTGGCGGGCCAAGGCTGGCTGTTTGTAGCCCCACACGCCGCACAATTAAAAGCAGCCAGATCAAAAAGCCAGGGGAAGTCTCAGTGCGGTGTGATGCTTTTTAAAAATGCACATCCTTTTTATTGATGCCTGTCTCTGTTTTTGTTGTTTTTTTGCTATTTTTTTCGTTCAGTCCCCCCTCCTCTCTTCTTTCTTTCTTTCTTCCATGTTTTTCTCTCTACCCCCCTCCCACCTTTTCCCTTGCTTATTCTTCCCTTCTTTCATGCCTTTTTTTTTTTTACTTCTCTTCTTTTCATTACTGTCACACCGGACGAGAGGGATAAAGGCATAAGCTGCCTCAGCAGTTAACTTCACCTTCCTCCTTTCATCTTTTCATCTTTTTTTTAAATATTGATTGGGGGGCTTTTAAGGCTTTCAGTCACAGGTCTGGGTCAAAATGGCCTTCAATGGCATGCCTCGACTTGCCATTACGGCACGTTTTGATACTTCCGTGCGAACGGATGTACAGACATTAATAATTTAGCATTTCGTCATAAAATGCCTTTTCATGTTCATGTACCATAATCGTCATTGTGTTGTGTTTTGTATGCCAGATTTGTCAAGGCTTTTTTGTGTTGGGAAACGTGTTGGTGCTGTATATAGATTTTAGCAGACGAGTGTCTATAATCTTTCATCATATTACGTTATATTTTATATTGCATCATGCATTAATGAGTCATCCGTGGGCCTAATGGTCAGGGGGAGATGGTCTTGCAATTGGAAGGTTGCAGTTTGGAGTCCCGTATCATCCATGGATGAAATGACATTATATTACATTACATTACATTGCATTTGGCAGACGCTTTATAACCAAAGCGACTTTCAAAAGAGGACATAATCAAGCCAACATCACAAGCAAATACAAAGTGCACAGGAGATATACAGAACAACAAGTGCAGTGGCAAAGAGGGGTTCGTTTTTTTTAAATTAATTAATTTATTTATTTTTATAAAGAGTAAATAACGAGTACACACACACACTAACACACACACACAAACTAAACTAAACTAAACATCATGTCCAGAGTCTGCCCTGGATGAAATGCCCTCGAGTTTGGCACACAACCCCATTTTTTGGTCTTTTATGAGTTTACTCATGACAGGACAGTGAGAGATGTTAACAGGAAACGTGTGGGAGAGTGATTCGGCAAAGGACCCGGGCTGGAATGGGACCCGGGTCGCCGGCATAGCAGCCCAGTGCCCAACCGCTAGAGCCACAGTAGGGCCCACATAACCCCATATTGATCAAGGTACATAACCAAATACCCTGTGCCTAATAACTGTAAGTCACCGTGGATAAATGTCAGGGTAGCACTTTATGATAATGGTACCTTATAAAGCTTTATTAACTGTTAGTAAATAATGAACTAATTATGAGCAAAATATTTATAAATGTTTGTAAATGAGTAAGGAAAACTGTGTTTATAACCCACCTACTGCTGCACAGCGGAACGAAAATCGGGTCCTGCTGGATGAGTTTGATGTGATTTTGCCCGACACTCGTTTGCCCTTCAGAAGCCAAACGTTCAGGAGGGCTTCAGCTGTGCCGTGTCTGCTGTGTTGACACAGTATTTCTTACTCTTTAAACAAACATTTGTAAATGTTGTGTTTATAATTACTTCATAAAGTGTTAATAATGCTTTATAATTACTTCATAAAGTGTTAATACTGCTTTATAAGGTACTGCTATTCTAGTCTTCCCAGTCTCCGTTATATAAATGAGAGTCTTCAGTGGAGAGAATCTACAGGTGAGTGTCAGCTCAACCTCTAGCTCGTCTAGTTCTGGACTCCTTTTCCATACAGTAGGTCTCTCCTCTCGACATCACCTCCAGGAATAATGCTAGTCTATTCTCAGGTCAGCTTTTGTCTGTCAGGGTCTTGTCTGTGGTTACGGCTTACTCCCAGGCCAAGACGGTACCAGAGAGACTAGAGAGAGAGAGGTTCCATTGGCCCATTGTTTCCGGGTTATTATTGGGGGGAAATTCCCCTTTAGGCAGACCTAGGCAGACCTGAGGACTGTTCTATTCAATGCTAGGAGCATTATGACACGGCCCTTTAGGCAGACCGGAACCTGGTCATGTTAGGTGCCCATAGAAACCTATTATGTTGGCATATCTCTATTAAAGAATCTCTGACGGTACGCTCAGGAGGACCGACCGACCGTCCGCGCGCTCTTCTTCCTTTCCCATGCTCTGGCGAGGATGTTTACAGATTGTGCAGGGGATTGTGTCTGTCTATTTTTACCACGGTATTATTTACAGTACGCCAGCATTGTCAGTTGCTGGAACGTTTTCACAATGGTAGTAGCACAGCGCAGACTGAGGCTTGATTCCATATAATTGTTAGAACGAAGCACAGCTGAGATAGACTATGTGCTTGGGTTGTTGTTTTTTTTGTTTTATTTTGTTTTCTTGGCAGTGAGACATTTTATCGTGACGCTGCCATGGGTTTTATGTTGTTTTGAAATGTATCTTTATATGTTTTGTCTGCAGTTGGATTGCCCAGAGTCCAGAATGGAGTCCAAACTGTCTCCTTTTTAGATGAAATTGAAGAGGGCCCAGTGAAAGTTTGCTCTTGCTCTCTCTCTCTCTCTCTCTCTCTCTCTCTCTCTCTCTCTCTCTCTCTCTCTCTCTCTCTCTCTCTCTCTCTCTCTCTCTCTCTCTCTCTCTCTCTCTCTCTCTCTCTCTCTCTCTCTCTCTCTCCTCTCTGTCTTTCTTTTGTCTGTCTCTTACTCTGTTTTTCTCTCTCTCTCTCTCCTGCTCTTGCTCTCTCCTGCTCTCTCTCTCTCCTTCTCTCCTTCTCTCTCTCTCTCTCTCTCTCTCTCTCTCTCTCTCTCTCTCTCTCTCTCTCTCTCTCTCTCTCTCTCTCCTTCAGTTTAAAACTGCTTTCTTGGGCCCCATTTAGACAGGGCTTGAGTGGAGCACTTGGCATTCTTCACTGTACCCGTTGCAGATTGTTGAAGGATTTTTACGTGGTCACACAGTGCAGTGATATAGCTGTTGCGATTCATTCCTTCCTCACATAGTCTAGGATTTCAATTAGATTTTATGTCCAAAACATGAACGTAAAATTGATATAAAGTTTAGCGTTGTAAAGGAAGTAACTATAACAGTTTTCAACGATTTTCTAGGAATGTTTTCAGGGGGTCAGTACGTTTTTTTGTTTTGTTTTTTTCCCCTCCAAAACATTTTAAGAGCTGACTTTTGAAATAACCTTTGTGTGTGAGCATGTGTTGGTTGTAAGGGCTACATTGTGTGCTAAAGCTCCTCTCTGGTTAAGCTTTTTGGGGGTAAGCTTGTGAAAGATTCTGCCAGAGAGGTATGCAAAGCTTTTAAGAGCGTGACTGGCACCAAAATACACACACACACACACACACACACACACACACACACACACACACACACACACACACACACACACACACACACACACACACACACACACACACACACACACCACACACACACACACACACACACACACACACACACACACACACACACACACACACACACACACACACACACACAGAGTCTCAAATACTTTATCAGCGTAAGTAAGTCTTTATCAAAGTCTTATACCCCGTAAGTCATTTAATGCATGTGCAAACTGCAAACACAAAGGCATGCCAGTTCTGCAAAATGTCCTTGACTGTGCATTACACACCCAGCTAATGTTGGAGACCTTGCCCTCATCTCTCATCTACGAAAGTATCTGAACAACTCAAACACTTCTGGATGATAATTACTGCACAATAGGCGCCGCGCCAAAAAGATTTGACCATTTTTTTTAGCTGTCTATTATTGTTTGGATATGTCCATGCTTGTCCAGGATCCAGAGAAGTAATGTTGCGTATTTATAGATCCTAGCACTCCCGTCCACACCACTTGAAATTGACATTGACCCCTGCCTGACCTGCCTGAAACCTGGATTTGCCTCTGAATAATTTCTCATTAGCCACTTTGGCAGGCACTGCAGCCTATATGCTGTTCTTTGACATCAATTTGTATTTCATTTTTAAAAAACTGCTGCTCAGTTCTCTGATATATTTCATGTAGGAAGCTGTGTCAATAGCTTTCATCTTCTTGGTTTAACACTTCATCTTCTGAGGAGAGAGAGAGAGAGAGAGAGAGAGAGAGAGAGAGAGAGAGAGAGAGAGAGAGAGAGAGAGAGAGAGAGAGAGAGAGAGAGAGAGAGAGAAGAGAGAGAGAGAGAGAGAGAGAGAGAGAGAGAGAGAGAGAGAGAGAGAGAGAGAGAGAGAGAGAGAGAGAGAGAGAGAGTTAATGAGTTAATGAGTTAATGTCCGGCCCAAAGTCTGTATATCATCTCACATCAAGAAAGTGAAGACATTGTGTTTGTCTGAGGCTTAGCTGCTGTGTGTGTATGTGTGTGTGTGTGTCTTTAAGAAAAGATGGAGCACAATAGTGTGCTGGGCTCGCTGTACTGTAGGTAGCCCACACACACTGCCTCCCCTGGCACGCTGAACAGCTCTTGCATTGTTACGCGACATCATCTGTACTGCAGCAGGAGACTGGAGCACCTCCTACACACACACACACACATACACACACACACACACACACACACACACACACACACACACACACACACACACACACACACACACACACACACACACACGCGCGCGCATGCATGCGTACACATTTGCAGGCACACACTTAAACACACGCACACACACTAGTACACATGCACACTCGCATGCATACACACTCACATGCACGTACCCACACATGCAATAATGCACGCACAGACGTGCATTCACACACATATCCTGCCTGTGCGTGCATTTGTGTGTGTGCATATGAACCGGCGTGTGAACACACATCTGTGAAGTTGGGAGAGGCTGAAGCCGTCATGCATGCCCATATCTGACTCAAACATCTATACACACTAGGGGTCAACCGATACAGGTTTTTTAATGCGATACCGATATTTTTTTCATCACCCTTGGCCGATACACGATTTCCGATACCCAATATTTGGGGCCGATATGGACTGAAAAAAAGGTTAAAAAAAATGACAAATATTCCAGCTCTCAAGTTAAAAATAAACATTCCTTTTAACATTATCAAATTGAGGTAGAACTTCTAACATTTAAACACCCACTCTAACAATCAAGTAATCTCTAACAATCAAGTAATAAAAAAAGTAAGGGACTATTACACCTAAAATTTAATTCATTTCCCCTCATTTTACGAATGCCCGCCATTTTGTAAAATACATAAAGGAAGCCATTTTCTTTCTATACTGTATCTGGCTCAGATTACATACATTACTCAGCCCCGCCCCTTACCTATAAGACCCAGGTTAGAGTAATTTTACGGGCCCGACTCCCTCGCCCAGGAGGTGAGTAAAGTGTCTTGGTGCTTTAAAAAAAAAACAAATGACATAAAGTAATAAATATTGGCTATCGGCCAAAACCACACGCGTATTGGCCGATACCGATACACTTAAAATATGCCAATATCGGCCCGATATCGGCCCGATATATATATTGGTCTATCCTTAATACACACACACACACACACACACACACACACACACACACACACACACACACACACACACACACACACACATACACATACACATACACATACACATACACATACACATACACATACACACACACACATACACACACACATAGAGTGAGAGACAAATTCACACTCAAGTGCACCATCCATTCGGCACTGCTGGACCTGGTCCCCCAGTTCCTCTTGAGCCCTGACTAACTGTGCCACTCATTTGTCACCGCTCTCCGGCAATGCTGTGTCCCTAAACTTCTCAGGCCCTGCCTACACTCCTCCTCTTGTGTCGACCCTACACTGCAATCTTGTGTGTGTGTGTTTGTGTGTGTGCGCGTGCATGCGTGCGTGCCGGGAGGCCCATGTCTATGTCTGGCTGTTTTCTGTTTTTTTTTTTTTCTTAAAAAAAAAAAAAAAAACACATGGGAGGGCAGCTGCCTCTAGGCCTCTCTCTCTCTCTCTGTCTCTATCTTTCTCTCTGTCTCTCTTTCTCTGTTTCTCTCTGTTTCTGTTGTTTTGAAGTCGTCTGCTCCCCCTCGCACATCCACCCAGCAGTAGAACCCAGCACGGCACCCCCCCTAGACGGACACAACAATTGGGGTTGCCTGACAGAGTCACACACACACACACACACACACACACACACACACACACACACACACACACACACACACACACACACACACACACACACACACACACACACACACACACACACACACACATCCCAGCAGGATGCTGTGCACATATGCGCGCGCCAGCATAATGAGAAGGTGAGGTGAGGAGGTGAGGGGTTGCAGCCATCTCCCTCCACCCCCCCATCCCTCTTCCTCCACTCTTCTCTTCCACTCCTCCTATCTTCCTCTCTTCCTATACTCCTCCACTCTTCCTCTCTTCCTCCACTCTTCCACTCTTCCACACTCTTCCTCTCTTCCTCCACTTCTCCTATTTTCCTCCACTCCTCCACTCCTCCAGTCTTCCTCCACTCCTCCGCTCCTCCACTCTTCCTCTCTTCCTCCACTCCTCCACTCCTCCACTCTTCCTCCACTCCTCCGCTCCTCCACTCTTCCTCTCTTCCTCCACTCCTCCACTCTTCCTCTTTTCCTCCACTCCTCCAATCTTATTCTCTTCCTCCACTCCTCCGCTCCTCCACTCCTCCTCTCTTCCTCCACTCCTCCACTCCTCCACTCTTCCTCCACTCCTCCGCTCCTCCACTCTTCCTCCACTCCTCCGCTCCTCCACTCTTCCTCTCTTCCTCCACTCCATCTCTCTTCCTCTCTTCCATTGCTGTGCATGCAGCTCCTGGAGTCACTGGAGTCATGCAGCCATATTCTCCATTCAACCACCCTTCTCTTCTCCACCCTTCTCTTTTCCCCAGTCCTCCTTCCTCCTCACTCCTCAACTCCCCCACTCCACTCCTTCACTGCTGTGCCTGTCTTCTCCATCTACCCTTCTACCCTCCCACCCCCCTCTCCATCTCTCCTCCCCACTCCTCCACTCCTCCACTCCTCTCCTCTCCTCTCCTCTCCACTCTTCCACTGCTGTGCTGTGCCTTCAGCTTCATGGATGCGTGTGGCTGCGGGCTGTGGGCCTGCTGACAGGCCATGCCATGGAGTTGAGGTGACTCGGGCAGGCAAGGCAGGCGCCCTCCTCCCTGCTGCTAGCATGCTCCTGCTGGGCTCGACTGGGCCCTGCTCTCCCCTCTCCCCTCTCCCCTCTGGACCTCCACACCACACACTTCCCTTTCNTAGTAGAAAAAGAAGGATCACCGCACACTGGTGGACTTAGTTTTTGCTGTTTTTATTTAGGTGAACAACGCGTTTCGCATTGCGCTTCGTCAGGTTCACTTTGACATTCGCATACCTCCCACAGGTGAAATAGGTGATTACCGGGTCACATGACCTCACCAGAATACCGTGACAGATCACAATAAAAATAGTAATATAAATAGAAATTCACATTTCATAACACTACAGCCACTATCTTTGAGGATACATTTGTTACATTAATTCCCATTTAGCCTGGCAAGCAAATTATTTTAGAAATATACAACATTTATCAGAAGGGCTTCAAATAGTTCAAAAAGTTCATTTAGGGTCATGTTGCACTTCCCTTTCTTCCCCCAGTGCTGCCATAGACAGGCTGCTGTCTGTCTTCTTGCCTTCCTGCCTGCCTGCCCGCCTGCCTTGCCTGCCTG
Source organism: Engraulis encrasicolus (assembly GCF_034702125.1). Lineage (NCBI taxonomy): Eukaryota > Metazoa > Chordata > Actinopteri > Clupeiformes > Engraulidae > Engraulis > Engraulis encrasicolus. The sequence goes on along the minus strand of NC_085867.1, from coordinate 13,584,166 downwards.
CCCTCCTACTTGCCTGTCTGCCTGCTGCCTGCCTAGTGCCTACGTTTGTTCCCTGCGTGTTCTCCCCCCGACTGTCAGCCTACAGCTAAGGAGATGGGAAGATGTGTGTGTGCGAGTGCGTGCGTGTATGCGTGTGTGTGTGTGTGTGTATGATGTATGCTTTTGCCTGTGTTATTGGTGGTTACATGAGTTCAGAGGCAAGGTGGTGCTTTCCTCTCCCACCCCTGACCCATATCTCATACTTCCTCTCTGCTTCTTACACACACACACACACACACACACACACACACACACACACACACACACACACACACACACACACACACACACACACACACACACACACACACACACACACACACACACACACACACACACCACAAACATGCATACTCTCCACTTACACCCACACCCACAAGCGTCCCTACCTCACTAACACCCCCCCCCAAACACGCACACCACACCAAACCACGCACACGCACACACACGCACACACGCACACACACATACATGCACACACCTCACACACATACATACACAACACACACACCACACCTCACTCACTCACTCACTCACACACACACACACACACACACACACACACACACACACACACACACACACACATACACACATACACACACACACCACACACACACACACCACCACACACACCACACACCACACACACACACACACTAGGGATGGCACAAACCGCACCGAAAACCGAAACCGTACAATTCACACACAAACCGAACCGAACCGTGCAATCCATCGCAAACCGCAATTCATGTACTGCCCAGAAAAATATGTAAAACAGAGATTCTAGGAGTATCTTATCCAGTCTCTCTGATTAAAACATTAGCGCATAGGACCAAATCAGAGGATGACACAATTAATATAATACCATTTTCACATTATAAGCCTATGCAAACCATATGTAGGATATTAAGTGATAAGTCCGATTCTTTTAGCCAGTGCACCATTTATCATGAACTAAAAAAAAAGAACCGTAGAGAACCGAAAACCGTGACCTTGACACCGCGATATGAACCGAACCGTGAATTTTGTCCACAGTACCACCCCTAACACACACATACACACACACACACACACACACACACACACACACACACACACACACACACACACCTCACCACGCCTCAGTCTCTCTGCTCCTGCTCCTGCTTCCCCAGTGCTCGGCGGCCATGCCAGCTGCCGCGGCTCTTTCAGAGGGCTGTCGCCTGGCAACTGTCGCTCGGCGGCGCTGGGCTGGGGGTGTCAGGAGGGGTGCAGCAGGCCGCAGCAGGTCTCAACCAGCTCTCAGGGGACCCCCCCCCCCCACCACCACACACACACACACACACACACCCCTCCACTCCACACATCCCTCTCTGAGAGTAACCTCCCTACGCACACGCGCACACACACACACACACACACACACACACGCGCACACACACACACACACACACACACACACACACACACACACACACACATACAGATACAAACACACAAACACACATGTGTATGTGCGCGCGCGCACACACACACACACACACACACACATGCGGACACACACACCACACAGAGATGGAGACACGCACGCACACACGCACACGCACACACACACACACACACACACACACACACACACACACACACACACACACACACACACACACACACACACACACACACACACACACACACACAGCAATATGACCCAGAGGAAGCACTTGTCACAGTGCAGGAAGTCTTACTAAGCCCTTGAAAAATAATAGCCTATTATTTGTTTGGATGTTTAGGCGGAGCGCTCAGCCTGTTCAGAAGCCCACCCCCCTCTTTCTATTGGGCTGCCAGGAGAAGAGGGGCTTACAGGATTCCAAACCCCTAGTTCCTGTAGCGGTCATGTTTCCTTTCTTGTTCTTGTATAAAGAATTAAGGAAAATGGAAAGCAGTGCTTAGTATTTGCATTACAACAGGAATTTTACAAAAGTCCAAGGTAATGGTTTAGTAATGATTTTATTTTTTAACTTTTGATTTGTGTTCGACTCTGTGAAATGCAATCACAAGGTTTTTTGATTGCCATGAAGTTGTATGGACACAGTCTGATTTGTTTGTGAGTGATGTATGGGTTTGTGTGTTGAGCTCCCCCCCCCCCCCATGTGATTTTTATTGAGCTTTTACAATACATGTAGTTATTAACACTTCAGCCTCAGTTTGTTTACAGATTCACTTTTATGTGAACACCGTAGTGATGAACACAATAAACCACTCGTGTATCATTTCTGAATCATAACAAGAGGTCATTGTAGAGTAAACTGACTGATGAGTGAGTTACACATTGCTCCACAACATCCATCTGGAGCTACGCCAGAAGCGTAGGTCTCCGAAGCCATGGTTATATAATTGGGGAAACACTTGTCTGACATTGTCTGTGATTTGTGAGTGTGCGTGCGTGCGTGCGTGCGTGCGTGCGTGCGTGCGTGCGTGCGTGCGTGCGTGTGTGTGTGTGTGTGCGTGTGTGTGCACATGCTTGCATGTACTTTTTTTTTCTCAGCATCACTGCCAGTAGAGCTACTATTTGTCTAATCACTATCCGAGCGCCTCAGGTGGACGTCTGTTGCATCAGTCATTGACAGCAGCAGCAGCATCCGCAGCCCTTCCTTCCTACTCTAGCTGTACTATAGCAGCGCTGCTATCTTCCTGGCTTTTATCCCGGCCCCTGATGCTTCTGCATGTCAGATTAAAAGTGATCCCTTAATTACGTGTCAGTGTCCAGATAGACCTGTCACTTCCAATGAGAGACGGCAGGCAACCAGTGGGATCTCTTCACTCACCGCGGCGCTCCCTCTCGCCCACTTGCTAACTCGCTCAGTCACTCTCTCTCACACAGACAGGGCCCACCCTCTTTTCCTCTGCCCAGGGCCGCTGACGGCTTTACCCGGGCCCAGGACAAAATCATCTGAGAGTCCCCCTTTACTCAATACATACAATACAATAGGGACCCAATTCTGCACCCCTGACCCGTTTGTCTCCCACTGTCGGCGGGCCTTTCTCTGCCTTTGTGCTTCTGCGCTCAGACTCTGTCTAGGAAGGGGAAGATGAGATGGTGAGTCAGATATCCTTCCTGTTTTAGAAGGAGGTGAGGATGAAAAAAGTAGAAGTGGTGCTGTGGACAGGAAAGCCAAAGGGGTGGGGGGGTCAGTTGTCCTGGGCCCAGGGAGAGTGGAGGCCCCCATTATATTTTATGTATTGAGTGTGTGGGGGGCTTCCAGTTTAGTTTGTCCCGGGCCCAGCCAAAGCTCTCAGTGGCTCTGGCTATGGAGGTCAGTGCCAGAAATAAAAGGGAACATCATTTTTTTTCATTCCGTTCTACTGCTGCGTGTCCGATGTTAGTGTCGTGTTGTGCACCATGGCAGATGGCCAAGTGTAGAGATTTTAGGAGTTGGCCAACATAGCCTCCTCGGCTATGATGTGGAAACCCCTCTGTAATAAAAAAGCTTAAGTCGTTAGGCTTCATGGATGGGAAACAGAAGTTTCAAAAGTCTTATCTTCTCTTCTCCCCAAGGAGTAAGTCCCTTTTTGTCTCCCATCTCCTCCTCCCTCTCCTGCTCCTCCTCCTCCTTCTCCTCCCTCTCCTGCTCCTCCTCCTCCTTCTCCTCCCTCCTACTCATTCCTTCTTTCCCTCTCACCCTCACTGTGTCCATCCCTCTTTTCATGGCTGTTTCATGCCATCCCTCCTTTCATGACTGTGCTCTCTTTTTCTCTCTCTCTCTCTCTCTCTCTCTCTCTCTCTCTCTCTCTATCTCTCTCTCTCTCTCTCTCTCTCACTCCCCCCCCCCCCCCCCCCCCCCATTGCTCCCCTGTCCTGTCCCCCTTCTCCTCCTTCTTTGCGCTTGTGCGGGTTCCTCTCGACATGTTCCCAGACTCCTGGCCGGAACCAGTGCTGCCAGGTGCCCACCCGCCCGGACAACGGATTAAGCTGCAAGAGTGACCGCTCCGCCTCTGGGAAAGGGGAGAGCGAGTGCAAGAGAGAGAGAGCGAGCAAGAGAGTGAGAGAGCGAGAGCGCAAGAGAGAGAGCGAGAGAGAGAGAGAGCGAAAGAAGGGGTGTCTGGGGTGGGCTTGATGGATCCAACAGGGCCACTCTAAACTCCCATGAAATCAGCCAACAAGATTATTTGGGCTCCTGCTAGGAAGAGTAAGGGGCCAAGGGGCGGAGGACCTGAAATTAGTTTTTTCCCCCCTTTTTTTGCAAAAAGCACATTGGTGTTTGTGTGTGAGACCGGGAAGGGACCGGGGGGTAAGGATGTGAAATGGTCATCCCAAGGTCAAATCGCCTTTGTATCAGTGCATGTGCACAAAGATGCTGTTCTACAGTTACAAATGACATACAAAGTTACAATTTACAGAAAGCAAACAAAGTACCCTGGCACTCTGTGTCCTGCATTTTTTTTTTAGAAAGTGCGCTCAAC
>NC_085867.1:13569684-13572184 GCF_034702125.1 Engraulis encrasicolus | reverse complement strand
CTCTTCTCTTCTCTTCTCTTCTCTTCTCTTCTCTTCTCTTCTCTTCTCTTCTCTTCTCTTCTCTTCTCTTCTCTTCTCTTCTCTTCTCTTCTCTTCTCTCCTCTCTTCTTGTGGCATTCAGTCCGTTTCGAGTTCCTTTATGTCTCGTTAAAGAGTGGCCTTCATTCATTCAACCACACTGACAGTGATGATGCGTTGAAACACCTGGACCGTGAAGACTGAACAGGGATTTTGTTGCTTTTTTTTGTTTTGTTGCTTACTGTACAGAGGACTGTGCATCTGATAAATACAACCCTTGACTTCATACCTGTATGTTGTTCGCTCTTTCATGATTTCTCCATCGATCTCTCTCTCTCTCTCTCTCTCTCTCTTGCTCTTTCATTTCTTTCCTCTATCCACCACTCTCCCTCCCTGTGTATGATTTTGTTTGTATGCTGGTGTGTATCTGTGAGTCTGCCTCTTCATCTGCTTTGCTCCCTCTCTCTCTGCTGGGCGCCTCAAAAATGCAAATGGCTCGTTTGATTCAAAGCTGAGGTGTAACTGGTGGCAGTTCCCCCTCTTCTCTTAGGGAGAAGTAATTAAAACAAAAGCCATCTTTCTTCTTCCCTTTTTCCTCACTGTAATCTCTCTCTCTCTCTCTCTCTCTCTCTCTCTCTCTCTCTCTCTCTCTCTCTCTCTCTGTGTCTCTCTCTCTCTCTCTCGCTTGCTCCCTCTCCCGCTTTCTCTTGCTTGCTCCCTCCCCCCCTCTCTCTGTCTTGCTCTCTCTGTCTCGCTCTCTTGTGCTCTCGCTCTCTCCCTCTCTCTGTCTCTCTCTCTTTCTCCCTCTCCCTCTCTCTCTCTCTCTCCCTGTCCTCTGATGCCACTGCTCTATGGTGACATGTATGCTTTGAATCCTTTAAATTAGCCAGTTGCCGCCTGTTTCTATCTGCCGCTTACAACGCCACCCCCCCCCCCCCCATCTCTTTTTCGTCCTTGCTAACACAGAGAGAAAATGTGTTCTTGAAGTGTGAGCTCCTTTGATGTTTACCCAGCATCTACGCACCGTTATTTTTTTTTTTTTAACTCAAAGGCACAGCGGGCTGGAATTAGTCTGCGTTTAGCTCCGGAATATTCAGATGGGTGACCTCTGACTCCGGGAAGCAATGAGCCAACGCAGCACTGGAATTGTAACACGCCAACATTAACAAAGACGAGAGAAGATCCCCCCCCCCACCTTTGTCTGTCTTTCGTCTCGATAGCGCTGGTATTGATAATGTCTGTGCTTTATACAGTTGTTGATGGAGTGTCTGTATCGTGCTCTGTAACTTGGGGGGTTACAGTATGCAAATTCTCTGCTGTAGGCTTGACTGTAGTTCATCATCCTGACGTCTTCTGTGTCAAGTCCATCACAATTCATCCGGTAGAACATTCAGTACAGATCCATCCAGTTGAAACAATTGGCTCAGGTTCCATATATACTGGGTATTAATAGCATGGCATAGAAAAGAGAGGACACGATCGTGTGAGGTGTTGTAGGGGTGGGCGATATGACAATATTATATCGTGAATCGCGATATTGAGTAAAATATCGTCTCGAATCTGCCAAAGTGGAGAAATCGTATAGATCGTCTTGCAGTGAGGATGTTTATTATCAGTATCAGAGTGACGTTTTCTCACTTGTGTTGTTGTCTTCACTTTATTCACTTTGAATTGTACACTTTATGAGAGTATCATCAGTGTGTTGACATTTTATTGACTGCAAATTACAAATTGCAAGTATATGAAAGTTATTTTTTGTTGTTTTTATTTTTTTGGATGGAAGATCGTGATAAAATATCGAAATCGTGATTTCATGTTAAAATATCGTGATACAACATTTTTGCCATATCGCCCACCCCTAAGGTGTTGTCTACTAGTGTTTGGGCATGTCAAGAACCTCCTGCAGTCATCAGCTCTGTCACTTCCTCTCTCTTTACTGTAAGAAAAGTTTGACTGCTGTTCTGCTATATGCCTTAGAAGTTGAAGGTGCCTGCTAGGTAGTACTGTCGTTCTCTCTCTCTCTCTCTCTCTCTCTCTCTCTCTCTCTCTCTCTCTCTCTCTCTCTCTCTCTCTCTCTCTCTCTCGCTCTCTCTCTCTCTGAGTTATGTAGTAGTGTCCATTCATCACAAAAAAAACATCATGGAAAGTTTTCCTGTCCCCCTAAGTGTCATTTGCTTGCTTTTACAGGAGCATCTCGTTGTGTGGTATCTAAAAGCGGAGCATCACTACACGCCCTGGGCTTATCTGGGGCAGGCCAGCGCCTATCTGTTGGAGCCAGATTGGTTCCTACTAGACACTCTAATCATGGCTTACAGTTAAAAAAAAACCTCCAGGTTTTTTTACCGTTAGGCGGGAGAGGAGGGAAAAAGCCAGAGTCTGCTGCCTGCTATTGTGTCTTCATCCCTGGAGGAGCTAATTGTGATGTGCTACCTGGCGCTTGTGTAATGGTTTGGGGTGTATCTCTTAATTGCGACTCACCTTA
>NC_085867.1:13559684-13564684 GCF_034702125.1 Engraulis encrasicolus | reverse complement strand
ACCACCACCACCACCGCCACACCTCAGCTCACCCCTGTTTGTCCTTAATGAAGTAGCCGTATGCAGTCCGCCATGCTTTTATTAAAGCATTTCATCACTCGGGCGACACGGTGGGGAAACGCCTCTCCCAATGAGCACCGCCCTGGGCCGGGCAGACAGGAAATGACTTGGCTCACAAATCACCAGGGGCACAGAGGCCAGTGGGTTAGGTGCACTTCAGGAACACTTCTGACCCCCCCCCCCTTTTTTTTTTGGTTTTGGCGAATTAGCTGAAAAAAAAAGAAAAATGGTGCTTTTGTGTGAACCGTTCACAGATCATAGGGAGAACGTGTCAAAAATGCTTGATTGTAGCTTCCAATACAAACAGATTTAACTTGTACTGTTTTTTTTTTGTTTTACATTATTTTATTTCTTCCTTTCCCTTCCACCAAATCCCCCTTCAGTCAGTGGCGCGTGTGGATGAAAATGGCTTCGCATGCCGACATCAAAGTGGCTGCGTGCTGTATTTGTTCGACTGATCAGGCAGAGACATCAGACAGGGCCAGATGTAATTGCTCTGGTGCGTTGCCTTCTTTCTTTTGTGTCAGTGTGTTCAGACTAGTGAATCCCTGTGTGAGAGGGGCTGCTGCCGAGTCTGAACGCAGAGAGAGATATTATACGCTCTGGTTTGGGTCGCAGAGAGTTTGAGCAGCGTTGTTTCTGCCTGATGGTGCCAGCAGTCATTTAAACATGAAAGTGCAGAAAGACATTATGCCTTTTCTACACCTACTAAAAAGACAATTTGCTTAAGTCATAATTGTTATTAAGCGGGCATTAGAAAGGTGTGCACTACCGTTTTCATACGTGATTTGGTTATGTGTGCGCGTGTATGGGTGTGGGTTGCTGGTGGCAGGGTGTGTGGTGTGGTGTGGTGTGGTGTGGTGTGGTGTGGTGTGGTGTGGTGTGGTGTGGTGTGTTGTGTTGTGTTGTGTTGTTTGTATTGTGTACTGGTGGTTGGTGGTTGTGAGAGTGGGTGTTTAAAGAAAAGTTGTGTTGTTATTTTTAATGTATGTTTACATTAAAAATAAGCAACGGGAGCTTGGTGTCGCGGACTTTTCTTTAAATTTTTTCATGGTATTTTTTCTGGTCCTGCACCCAAATGTTTTTGAGACGGATGTGCAGGTTTTTTTCTCTCTAACTGGTGTGAGAGTGGGAGCCTTGGGATAAGGGACCCCAGGTGCTGATGGAGGAACAGGCAGGAAACGACAGCGGCAGCAGCCCAGCACCGGTGCCCCACTGGGGGACGAGAGAGGGAGGAGGCCTTGGGGGGGGGGGGGGGGGGGGGGGGGGGGGGGGGGGGGGGGGGGGGGGGGGGGGGGGGGGGGGGGGGGGGGGGGGGGGGGGGGGGGGTGGATGGGGAGGGATGGAGGGGTGGGTACATGGTGGTAGTGGTGGTGGGGGAGTTGAGGCTCTTGCCCAGACAGCCTCCGCTACCCCATGAGTGTGGCGATTAAGACAGGAATTGGAGGGGTGGAAGAGGGGGTTGAGGTGCGCTGGGGTGGGGTGTGGTGGGGGTGGCGATGGGCTGGTGGCGGCTGTTTGATGCTGCAATTAAAACTCCGGTCTAGTCACAAAGGCAGGGGGGCTATTCGGGAAGGGGGGCAGGGGGAGTGTGTGGTGGGGGTGTGATCCAATAAAGGAAGGTGACTGATATGTTACACTTAAGGCCCAGACACACACTCTACACTCTACACACACACACACACACACACACACACACACACACACACACACACACTACACACACTACACACCGAGCTCTTTCCTCTGACAAAAAAAAATCTGTTTCCTATTTCTGGAAATCTCTAAGCTGTCCCGGTGTTTCAATAATGATGGACGATTATTACTTCTGGACCGCTTTACAATGCACACCCTCGTTAAAGCTAACAGCCTGATCATTTCAACTCTAATATCCACTCTGAATTGTTCTGAGAGTTAAACTCTGATAACTGTCTGCATTTGTGTGTTTCATATAGGTAGTGTATGTGAATGTTTTTTTTTTCATTGGTTTGCTTTGTTTTTTAACAGAGTTAAAATCTCAAGAAAATACTAAGATGCAAGTGGTCATTTATTTAAGGACTGGGGCAGTTAAAATTAGCTGCTCAGGTCATTTGTGTAGTTGTGGCTGGGAATGATGGATCATCGCGTTTTAACGGCATATTTCCCAATAGACAATGAATTAAATTGGAAATCATACTCTGACACAATCCTGTGTTCAGCACATTTGTAACCATTGGCAATATTGTCCATACAGATGCGTCAAAGACTGATATGACTCTGCTGTGGAAGAATATCGTTCCCACAGAGAACCTCCACACTTGACATGAAACAGTGATCTGAGAGCCACAGATTTGTTTGTTTCCCCCCCTCTCTATACCAAAGATTTGTTACATTTTTAAAAATTATGTACAGAAAAGCTTATTCAGATTTTTAGATGTTCTGCCAGACCTAGTCTATATGATTTTTTTCATATCCTAATTATTACTATGTATTGTTATATTATTGTTGAAGACAAGTATTATAATCTTAATTTTGACCAAAATAGTGCTGTTTTTGTCTCAGGTGGTAGATGTTACCTGCCTCAAGCACATTGTAGTATACAGTATATGTTCAGCATGATCACAAGGTCCTCCAAATGCAACACTTTCTTAACACTTAATCTAATCCCGACAGATGTTTTTATTTTATTTTGATAGATAGGTTTAGGTTTCTTTATTTTTCTCCACCAAGGAGAAATTTGTCTCGGAGACGGGGAGGTTGCAACACCATTAAAGACACATAAGAGTACAACACCAACAAACAAAGCAGAGATAAGTGAAATGTAAGGTACAGACTCAGAAACATTGGATGTCCTAACCCACTGCAAATGCAGATGCAAATGCTGCTGTTTATTTATGATTTTTTTCAAAATTGTGCATAGTATTCTGGCAGTACATCAATATGCTTCTGTTTTCACTTTCTCCTCTTATCATATGGTCCTCTGCTTCAAGAATATGTACATATATTTTTTTGCCTGATTTTAAAAATAGAGAAGGCCCAGCTTCCCAAAGCAGCCCTGAAAGACATCCCTACAGTAGACACACACACACACACACACACACACACACACACACACACACACACACACACACACACACACACACACACACACACACACACACACACACACACACACACACAGCCTGCTAGCTGGTCCTTGCAGTAAAAAAAGAGGGGGGTGGTGTGGTCTAATGTCTCCGAATGAGGTATTAATGAAGTGGTTCTCAGTCTGTTGAGTGGGAACTAGGGGACCAGAGGTAGAGGTGCGCTGCAGAAGGCAGACCTTGACAAGGCTGTTGGGGGAATCCTGCATCGCTCACACCACCGTCCTCTGCCAGCACTGCTGTGCTGCGTGCCGTGCCTGTATCTGTGTCTGTTTTGAGGTCCTTCTCTCTCTTTCTTTCTTTCTTTCTTTCTCTCTCTCTCTGTCTCTCTCTCTCTCTTTCTTTCTTTCTTTCTTTCTTTCTTTCTTCGTTCTTTCTTTCTGTCTGTCTGCCTCTGTCTGTCTGTCTTTCTCTCTCTCTCTCTCTCTCTCTCTCTCTCTCTCTCTCTCTCTCTCTCTCTCTCTCTCTCTCTCTCTCTCTCTCTCTCTCTCTCTCTCTCTTTCTTTCTTTCTCCCTCTCTCTCTCTCTCTCTCTCCTTCTCTCTCTCTCCTCCCCTCTGGCTGGATGCCACGGTTGGAGGCCTGCTGGCTGGGCTTGTGTTGGATGGCAGTGTGGTGGAGTGCATTGGGAGATACCTGGGGAGGTGTAGTGCGCTGTAGATCATACAGCAGCACATGTGTTTCTTTGGACTGGGATCAGTGAGAGGTCCGTAGAGAGAAATGGGGATATCTTCCAACTAATTTCTGGTGTGCGTGTGTGTGCGTGTCTATGTAAGACAGTGTTGGCCTCCTCCATGTTCACATTTTAAAAAGTGTGTCTGGAATTTTGACTTTCTGCATTCATGAATGTTTGACTGTGTGTGTGTGTGTGTGTGTGTGTGTGTGTGTGTGTGTGTGTGTGTGTGTGTGTGTGTGTGTGTGTGTGTGTGTGTGTGTGGTGTGTGTGGTGTGTGCGTGCGTGCGTGCGTGCGTGCGTGCGTGCGTGCGTGCGTGCGTGCGTGCGTGCGTGCGTGCGTGCGTGCGTGTTAGTGTGTGTGTGCGTGCGTGCGTGNGTGCGTGTTAGTGGGTGTGTTAGTGTGTTGCTCGCCTAGGCCATTCTCTCTGACTCACATCTAAAACCTGCCTTCACCTCCCTCAGTCTCCTCGCTGGCGGGCTGCGCTTGTGAGTCACAAAACCTACGCCCCGACGAAGATGAATCACTAAATAAAAACACAAATACACCAGGGGATTGTCAACACAACACAAGCCATCCATCTTCACTTTCTCTGCCATGTTGAGCTTTGAAACCACTCATAGGTTGTTGCTCTGGTGTGTGGTGAACCCAGGGTTTCCCCAAAGCACTTTATACCGGTTGTTAAGGCAGCCACCTTAAAGGAACACTCCATCTTATTTCAGGAAATTGTTTATCTGTAGTTAAGCCCTGGTAAATTACATAAGACGCATAGGACTTAGTTTGACTCTATAGTCGTATTTGGTACCAAATAAGACATCATCAAATGACCACACTGAGAAGAAAATGATAAATGATATGCACATTTGGAAATTTTCCTTTAAAAACTAACACCCCCACGTTGACTAGGTCCCCTGAAAAGGTAATATTTTGTTTCTGATGTTATCTATTTCTATTACATTTGAAAGCCATTCCAGACATGATAGTCACACGTTTCTGATGGCAGCTATTCCCCCATCCACCTTGACAAATGTTCTGCAATACTGAACTTTTTAGTCACTGGTGAACCATAGACCAAACAGAAAATGCACCAGTTGAAGACCCAAGCTCAATCTCAACCCATCCTCAATATCTTCCATTTATACTGT
>NC_085867.1:13552184-13554684 GCF_034702125.1 Engraulis encrasicolus | reverse complement strand
ACCCTCACCCCCCCCACCCCTATTTTTTTCACGGCCACTCTCAAGTCATTCCGGGTCAACATCATCCACGGCGTGCCACGAACAAATACTTTACCCCCTCTGGCTTTCAAAAAAAGCCATTTAAGCCACTTAAGATGTTTGACGTTTGTGTATGTGTGCGTGTGTGCGTGTGTGTGTGTGTGTGTGTGTCCGTGTTTGCGTGTGTGCGGCTCTACTGAGAAGCTGGCCGCCCCGTGGGGGGGTAACTGGCATGATACGATGCCCTGGGGTTGGAGAGGGGGTGTTGGAGGGCTGGCTAGCTGGCTGGCTGACTGGCTAACTGGCACAGCTGTGGCCCCTTGCCCACTGTGAGGACTGTTGGTCAGGCCAGGATGTGACTCCCCCAGGGGGCCCCGAGCCCTTGCTGTGACACTAGTGAGACAAGAGAGAGGGGCCGAGGGGCAGTGTGATGAGAGCTGATAAAGAGGCACTCATCATGAAGTGTCTGTGCGAGCACGAGTGCACATGTCATGCGCTTCAATCAAACTGTGTCCTGATGTTAATCAGCATTGGTTATGGTTATGAACACGCACACTGCGCTGTTCTCAGCTCACATCTTTGGCAGAAGGGAGATTTTTTTCGGTTCGTTAGAAGATGCATAGTGTTATCAGATAATATTTTTTCCTCTGTTCTGTTGGATCTGAAAATGTATAAGGGTCTGCATATTCAAACTAGGCCTATTGGGTCCTGTCCGACTGCTAAAGGTATATCCCTGAAACACGATGATTCCAGTCCCACATCATTCCTACCACTCCCGTGACTTCCCGTCCACCTATTTTTAAACGTATAGATTAAATATATACATAGATCAGTGCCGTGGATAAGTTTAAAACCAAACAACTATCGTGATAACAAAGCAAAAAATAATTGGGGCAAATCCATCCACCCGGTCTGAAGTTATGGGCCAAAGAAAAATCTTGAATTCAGTCTTCTTGAAAGTGTTGGTCTCCAAACTTCTCAAAAACCTACCCTAGAGCATTAACACACTGAATATGGGACAAATCCATCCATCCGTTCAAAAGTTATCACGTTAACACCAGTGTTAATTTCGTCAGCTTTTTTTGATTTAGTCTTAGTCTTAGTCACAATGACGAAAATCAATTTTAGTCTTAGTCATATTTTAGTCATTGCCTTCCCAATTTAGTCTTAGTCTTAGTCAAAATGACGAAAATCAATTTTAGTCATAGTCAAATTTTAGTCATTTTAGTCAACATTTCAAATTTTAGTCAACATTTCAATTTTTAGTCATTTTAGTCAATATTGTGTAAAATAAATAACCTACAATGGCTATTGTTATTTCACAAAGTATTACTAATATTGCCTATTGCAGCAAGCACCTTGTTACTTGGTCATTTTCCACCAAACCCCAAATCAGTAATTTCAACATCATAGAGCAAAAGAGCATCACACACACACACACACACACACATCCAGGTGCAGGCTGCGCTCTCTCTCTCTCTCTCTCTCTCTCTCTCTCTCTCTCTCTCTCTCTCTCTCTCTCTCTCGTGCATTAGAAGCTGCTGCATATTATATTTCATTTTGAGTTTGATCACGGAGGAAGCTACATGCTCTTCTTCACCTGACCGCAGATTGCCGGCAGTGGGAAGACCAGACATCCCAAGTCTGCATGAAGTTGATAGTGGCTTCCCGATGACCACGAGTCAGATAAAATACTGCTGATGTTAGACTATGCAAGTTAGCGGTTTTTTGTTTTCAATTGGCAATGCGAGCAGAGAACGATAATGACTCGTGCGGCATGTGTGGAATAGGCTTAAATAGATTGCGCGAGCACACTTCGTATGCCCTGCAAAAGTCCCAGGAAAAATAGTTAGGCAGGGGTATGCAGACTGGACGATAGAAAGGACACGCACATACAAATATTTAAACACTAATGCTGTTTTGTTTGTCGGGGGTGTCGAGGCTCGATAAGCATGACCTGGAAAGAGTTTTTGGAACGTAGGAAGACGCTGAAGACGCACGGAAATGCTGTCGACTTCCTTGGGTCTTTTAGCGTTGCTCTCGACGAGAACAAGTTTCAAATCTCAACAGTTTAAAACTCCTTAGCGATCGCCCATTCATTGATTCTTTTCAAAACTAGGCTACAGTAGCCGTGCCTCTGTTACTTTAGACAGGCCAACTTTCCCCCTGCTGGCGCTCGCTCCCGCGGTGACTGATTTAATTAAATAAATTCACAAATCCGACCTTCATGATTTGCTTGCTGCCTATTCATATGGTTAAACAACAAATATAGCAAACATTACAAAAAAAGAACAGACAACGAACGCCGGGCTAAGACAGCCTAAGTGAAAAGGAGAATAGTGGAAGCTCGAGGAGGTTTAACATGACAGTATCAGAGGAGCGCGCGACTGTCATCACCTACTGCAGAAACACATGTCTTCGTCATGGATAAGAGGGTTGTTGAACATGTTTCAAAATGAACACTTCCCTCAACGTCGGCTAT
>NC_085867.1:13532184-13547184 GCF_034702125.1 Engraulis encrasicolus | reverse complement strand
TCATCTTTACTGACGTATCCCTTCAGCCACTCGCATTGAACCCGACTCGTGAGTCGTGACGCAGTTGAGAACGACAGGAGGGCGCCTCCCATCTATTGGAGGCGCTACCCATCATTTGTTCAGGAATGTTTCTGACTTTCACAAGCCTCAGATGGTTGCGTGACACATGTATTTTGGTGAAATGCAGCCAGATGGCTTAAGTCAGGTTAGGAGTTTTTTTTTGTGCCATATTGAAATGTATGGCATGCACAGAATCAACTATACCAACTACATGTCCTACCAACATGTCGTAAGTGAAGCATAGCAGATATCATTGCAGAGATCTCCTTCAGAATTAGCATTAGTTAACTGACACACTTATATTTTTTGGTCTTTATGGGAGAAAGAGATGGGGAAGTGACTGGGGAACAATCCCGGGTCGCAATCTGGCCAAGGCCCACTGAGCCACGACACCAACAACTGACTAGCTCTTTTAACACTCACCCTCACTCCGCATGTACTGTATGTCATGTATGGCGAGAGTGGAACAAACACCAAGTGGTTAGTCGACCATTTTGCTTTAATTGAGCAGAAAGATGTGTCGAGCCAGGGCCCGGGCTGGGCTGGGGCATATCTGTGGGGATTAGAGGGCCGTGCCAGAGAGAGTAGAGAGAGAGAGAGGTTCCATTGGCCCATTGTTTCCGGGTTCTATTATTGGGGGGGGAAATCCCCCTTTAGGCAGACCTAGGCAGACCTGAGGACTGTTCTATTCATTGTAGGAGCATTATGACACGCCCCTTTAGGCAGACCGGAACCTGGTCACGTTAGGTGCCCATAGAAACCTATTATGTTGGCATATCTCTATACTTAAAGAATCTCTGGCCGTGTGGGCCCAGCAGCCTCCGCAGCCCCAGCCGCCGCTCCTGCTGCAGTGCAGTGCAGTGCAGCTTGTGTTGTGGAGCAAAGGGCTTTGCTGGGAATGAATGTAGTTAGTCTGACCCCTGACCCCCAGCCCTGTTGACATGGAAGGCGGCCAAGGCGCAGCCACAGAACGCCTTTTGTTAGTGCCACGCTGGTAGGGCCTCCCTCTCCCTCCCTCCCTCCCTCTCTCCCTCCCTCTCTCTCTCTCCCTTTCTCTATCTCTCTCTCTCTCTCTCTCTCTCTCTCTCTCTCTCTCTCTCTCTCTCTCTCTCTCTCTCTCTCTCTCTCTCTCTCTCTCTCTCTCTCTCGTTCTCTCTCGTTCTCTGTCCCTCCTCCTTTTACTTTTCCTCTGCCAGACTCTGTCACTCTCACTGCTTCTCTACCCATCCCACTGTGTTGCTGTGTTTCTGTGTTTACCTGGGTCTCTCTCCTGGCCTGATTCTTTATCTCACCCATCTCTCTTTCTCTTTCCCCCCTTTCTCTCACTCCTCCTCTCCAACCTGTGTGTGTCCTTCCCCCACCACCCCCTCATCATCCTTTCCTCTTCTTCCTCCTCCTCTTCCCCCTCCTCCTCCTCCCTCTCCACCTTCTCCCCCTCCTCCTCCTCCATCTTTTCCCTTGTTCCTCTTCCACCTCCTCTTCCACCTCCTCCTTGCCTCCTCTCCTGAGCCCCTTGGTAAGATGGTGAGAGGGGGTGGTGGTGGAGGGGGGGTGGTGGTGGGGGCACAGGAGATGCTGGCAGCCCTTCTCCTCTCTCTGCTGGAATGTGGAGGCCCTTTCTGTTCCCATGCTTTGGAAACATGGGTGTTGAAGAGAGAGAGAGAGAGAGAGAGAGAGCGAGAGCGAGAGAGAGAGAGAGAGAGAGAGAGAGAGAGAGAGAGAGAGAGAGAGAGAGAGAGAGAGAGAGAGAGAGAGAGAGAGAGAGAGAGAGAGAGCGCAGAAAGGCTGTGGGTGTAAGACAGAGAGCAAGAGAGAGGAGAGATGGAACAGAGTGAAAGAGAGGGGAGGGAGAGTGAACTACAGGAAAGAGGTATAGATGAAACAGAGGTAGAGAATGAGAGAGAAAGGGAGCACTGGGCGGGCTGCCCTCCCTCTCTCTCTCCCTCCCTCTCTCTCTCTATCACTGCTTCTCTATCTATCTCTCTCTCTCTCTCTCTCCCTCTCTCTCCGTCTGTCTATCCCTCTCTGTGGGGACAGATCCTCCTCCCTGGCCTCCTCTGCTCAATCTGCCCTGACAGTTTCCTGGCCTGGGGTTGCCAACTGGGCCATGGGGCAGGCTTGCTCACTCCTCCTACTCCTCCTACTCCTCCTCCTCCCTCTCTCTTCCTTTCTTTTCTTTTTCTCTTTACCTTTCTTCTATTTCTCGTTCTCCATCTGCCTCTCTCTCATTCTTTCACACTCACTCCTTTTCTCTCATCCTCCTCCCACTCTTCTTTTATCCTCATCATCAACTCCCTCTCTCTCTATCTCTCTCTCTCTCTCTCTCTCTCTCTCTCTCTCTCTCTCTCTCTCTCTCTCTCTCTCTCTCTCTCTCTCTCTCTCTCTCTCTCTCTGGTAGTCTTTCACTTTCTTTCACTTACAGTCAGTGCTGGGAAAGTTGCTTTGAAAAAGTAACTAATTACAAGTACCAGTTACTTCTCCCAAAAGTAATTGCGTTAGTAACTGCGTTACTTCACTGTAAAAGTAACTGGTTACAGGGAAAAGTATTTTTTGCGTTGCTTTTTTTTTTTTTTTTGCTTAAAAATGTCAACGAAACGAAACAACCAGTAAATGGGGTTTTCATCCTTGTTCTGTGTTTTTTTTTTTTCAACAAGAGCCCTTAACAACTCCGACCCCACAGTGGATAGGGGAAACATGTTTACAACCACATAGCCTACCCATCGTTTTTTTGTTGAGCTCACTTGTGTCCTGAGAAATCAGGGTTGGCTTGCCTCTGTCTCCCTCTTCGCTACAGCTGAAACTACTGTAGCTGCACGGGGCTTGGAGGATATGCCACCATGCGATGTTGAGAGGTGCTCAGTGAAATTAGAGTCGCTTGTTATGGACATAACTTTGTTTCCAAGGCACAGTATACTTTGGATATAAACATTGCATTTGACTGCAACTAGCATGACATGATTCCGGTATTTACCGTTAGAACATGCAACCTCGCGGCTTTACTGCCGTTGTCTCTTCTATTCTTTATGCGCTCTGAACTCTGTGTAGAATGACTTGTGTTTACGCGCGTGGGAGGAAGATAGCTGACAATCCGCCCACTTAATACTTTTAACAAATCACGTTCAACTATTTTGTTCTCATGCATGCAAAGGGTGAATGTGAGCATATAGCAGGCTTGGTAAAGATTAATGCGGCGTTGCAATTTGCCCCTAGATTTTGTCAGCAGCCAGTGCACATTGGCGCTGCAAATCATAAAATTGTATCGCGTCACGTTACCTCACGAGTAACGCATAACGTTACAGTTATGGATAAAGTAGTTAAGTAATTATTCCATACTCAAAATGAGGTTATACTCTAACGCCGTTACTCCCAGCACTGCTTACAGTACATGGGTGGTTGACATTTAAAGGGACAGTTTGGTCAATTTCAACATGCAGTTGTAATGCTCACACTACCCTGGACTTGTCAGTGCCTGAGATTTTTTTTTCTTCTTCTTCAGCCGTTTCCGAGATCCTGGTCATTGTAATGGGGGCAGCTCTTTGTTTATATTTCAAAAAAACATTTTTATTTATTCCCAAAAACATCCAAAAGGTTATAAAACATCAGCAGACAACTAGCAAACAGCAGTACCTTTTGGGAAAATATTTGGAGTTGGCCTATGTTTCATTTTTTAAAAATGTAAACAAACGCTGCCCCCATTAGAATTGCTCATATCTCGGAAAGGGCTGAGCCGAAAAATGTGGCATCACCAGGTACTGACAAGTCAAGGGTAGCGTGAGCAATACAACTGCATGTTGAAATTGACCAAACTGTCCCTTTAAGGGCGTAACGCAAAAAAAAGGTTTTCCAATTCCTGAAAAAAATGATGGAAAAAATTGGGAAAAAATGGAAAAAAATAAAGCTCCTAGTGGTCCGTGGAATTTTTGGGAAAATGTGCCCAGCGGTGTGACATCCTTGGTGTGACATTTCTGTAAGATACAATACAATTATTAATATTCTGCACAAACATATCCCCCATGCTCTTTGTACTATTGTTCCTTTAACCCCCACCCCACAAACACACTACTACCCACACGCACCCCCATCCCCACCCATACACGCCTATGCATTGTACAGGCAGACAACTGTGATTTCACTGCATGGTCTCACTGGTATCTCAAATCAAATCTCCTGGTATCCTTATATCCTTGCATGATACATGAAAAACAAGTAAGGATTGAGTAACACATTGCATAAGCATGTCACAACGCAGGACATGAAGTCACACCACAGGAAATTCACTAAATTGCGACCATTTTAATCATTTTGTATACATGACTGACCTCTGGGCCCAAGCTAACTACATAATGATATTGTGTTTAATCTTAATATGTGTTTTCAGTTATAAAAAAACGTATGTTTTTTTCCTTCTATAAGAGCAGTCACACCATAGGACACTATAAAAATGAACCTAAGCATTGCGTGACAGAAACATTCCAATATGAAGACATACACCTTAAACTTCCACACCACTCTCCAATAACTGAGGTACTGACTGGTTAGGAGCCTGTCTTTAAGATCCTTGTAGTTGGCCTTGCAGCTGCCCGTTCACAAACATTGACATACATGTCACCCCACAGGATGCAATTTTCACATTCACATATCTTAATATAAAGTTAATATTTATGCAATCATGCCAAATGCTTCATATATTATTCAAAATGTTTTTGGTTAATTTATATATATATTATATTCCAGGTTTCATTAATGTTACAGTCACTCCGCAGGACATTTGACATATAAACCTTTACATAAATCTTAACAAAAATGTTTCTTCTCATCTAAGACTAATATGAAACATAATGTACCACATCGTCTTTCATTGACATTTGTTTTTAAGAGGAAAAATAACAGTTTTGTAGGTTTTTAACCAATGTTTCGAAAAAACAAGGCGTCATGTCAACCACCCACATACCCATTTTTTCCGATGCCACCCTCCCTCCACGCCACCCTGCTCTCTCTCTCTCTCTCTCTCTCTCTCTCTCTCTCTCTGGTAAGATCAGGTGCACCCACTGGGTGTGACACTGCATCCACCCGTTAAAAGGGTTTTTTTTCTGAGTGATGCTTCCTGCTACATCAACACATTTTTTATTCAACAAAACTACACTGCTTACATGAGCGGTCATCAGAGAGGCATCACAATAGTTTCTTTCATTCACACAAAATCCTCTATAATTGGGGATGGGCTGGCTGCTTTCTTAATTTCCTCTCCTGGTAGATTGTTGTTGAATGTGACTTCTTGTTATCTGTGTTCTGTGTACTCTACCACATCTTGTTTGGGGACTTAATGTTAGACTCATGGGGCTTCATTGTTGTGTGCATTTTATAATCAAATTTTCGGTGACCTTCGAAGCAGTGTTGATTGTGTGTGCATGTGCATGTGCTTGTGTGCTTGTTGTGTGTGCTTGTGTGCTTGTTGTGTGTGCTTGTGTGCTTGTGTGTGTGTGCATGTGTTTGTACGCGATTGTGTGTATTTGTGTGCGCACGCTTAAGAACAACCCACAACGTTCCCCTAAACAAATAAATCCCCCAAACTAAGACGAGAGAGAGGAAGTAGTCAAGCAGGATAAGAATGAATGACACATAGGAGAGACCATGGGGAAAAGAAAAGCCAGCGAGGATTTAAGACAATGCCGGGCCAAAGAAAAGAAAAGAGTGGAGCCACTCAAAAGCTGGGTCCCCAGTCTCCGCAGCCTGTTGACGGGGAGCCACCCGGTGGGGGTCCTTTGGGCTGGAGGGGTGCTGGCAAGGAAGGTTGCTGTGTTGGGGGGTGGGGTGGGTAGGTGGATGTCTGCATCTGGGGGTCCCCTCTCCTCTCCTCTCTCTCCACCCGGTGGGGGTCCTTTGGGTTGGGGGTGCTGGCAAGGGAGGTCGCTGTGTTGGGGTTGGGGGGTGTCTGCATCTGGGGGTCTCCTCTCCTCTTGAGCCCGAGGATTAGCGGCAGAGGTGGGCCTCTGACCTGTCTTTGTGGAACCCCCCCTCCCCTCTCCTCTCCATCTTTTCTTTGGCTCACTCTCTCTCTCTCTCTCTCTCTCTCTCTCTCTCTCTCTCTCTCTCTCTCTCTGCCCCATTCATCCGTCCCAGGCCACTGGTTCCTGCCCCCCCCCCTAGTCCTTCATCCTTCATGGTGTGCCCACCCTGACCAGCCTATGGTCCTGCGCTAATCTGGAGCAAATCAATGGGCAATCGATTCGTTTATCTCTCAATAGGCACCAATGGGAGTCAGCTGGAGCCTAAGTGGTAAATCTGCATGCTTGAGTAAAGAGGGAGAGGATGAGGACGAGGAGGAGGAGGTGGAGGAGGAGGTGGAGGAAGGATGGAGGAGGTGAGGTGTGGTGAGGTGGAAGACAGGAGAGGAGAGAAGAAAGGGGATTAGGGCTGTTAATAGGTTTGATTAACTGTTTTAATTTAATGATTTCGTTTCGTATGCGTCGCTGCACACCAGCGTGTGTCTGTGTGCAGTAGGGAAAGCAAATACCACCCGCCCACACAATCGCACGTACACATGCACATGATGTCCCTCTTGCATTTTATATGCAAAGTCTTGGTCTTTGAGGCATTTTGTTGTTTTTCCTTTTCTTTTCTTTTTTGCTCTTATTTACACATTTAAACTGCATTCAGAGGTCACAGATTTTTGTTAAACTTGGTGTTGAAAGCGTTTTTAATCGCTAAAGGCTTGTGCGGACTCTGCTGAGACAATGTGCGAAGTGTTTCTGCAACAAAACGTGGTGAGATAACTGGATCCCTGATATCATTGAGATTAATAAAACAGTATATCCACTGGGCCCTGGGAAAACGGCATAGCCCCCTCTTTATTATCTGTGATAATATTGTAGAAAAAAATTGCACATAAGCTATCAAGTGCTTAATTCAAATCTCAGCACGTTAGTCTAGTTACATTCCCACCCACCCTGTAGCTGCAGCATCTATATGTAGGCTTACCTCCACACTTGCTTTTTTCCTTGGTGCCTAGCAAGGATGGATTACTGCAAGGGCCTACCGGGCCCAGGCCCAGGGGCCCAAGAGTCCAGAGGGCCCTGAAGCCCAATCCTCTACATTTCCATTCTCATGTTGTGTAAAATCACACTTTTAACAACTCTATTTTCAAATATATTTTAAGGGGAAAAACACCTGAATGCCCAACAATATAGGGTCTCTAACATCTGGAGGGGGCCCTTTCTTGTTGTCTGGCCCAGGGGCCCATGGAGTCATGATCCGTCCCTGGTGCCTAGCCACAGTTCACAACTGTTTTGTGAAGGTTTTTTGGCTTTGCTGAAGGGCACTTCAAAAACTTGTAACAACCATGGTATTTCAGTTTATGCCGTCAATGCTCAAGTTAATGCCTTAGTGGAGCACCCAAACTTATTTAAATGGATATGCTGAGTTTTTATGTGTTTGTTTATATTTCTGTGTCTATGAACTAGAGGAAGTTGGCGTAGCTCTGGGGAGAGTGTGAATGGGATGGTAAGATTGGAGTGAACTGCCAGAAGTGTGTCCGTCCACAATACCAGAAGCTCCCTCGTCTCTCCTCTGGCCTGGAGATCAGACCTGTAGCTGATGAAGGGAGGTGGAGTTGGAGGTGGAGGTGGAGGTGGAGGTGGGCACTGGGCACTGGGCCTCCCCTGCCTGCCTGCCTGCCTGCCGCCTCTCTCACTTCCTGTGGGGAGGGTCTGCAGATCTGTAGGGGGTGGAGGTGAAGGTGTGTGTGTGTGTGTGTGTGTGCGTGTGCGTGTGCGTGTGCGTGTGTGTGTGCGTGTGCGTGTGCGTGTGCGTGTGCGTGTGCGCACGTGTATACGTTAGGGTGCATCAAATGCCTGAACTTTTGAAAATCCTGATCTGCTTTGCAGCATTATGACTTCCTTGTAAAATCTTAGCGAATTTGATCATTGTTAAGGTGAGTTAGTGAATGAGCGTTTTTAGCCAACTCAGTGAAAAGAGTGTTTTGAGACTATTTTGAGAACGGGAGAATCATTTGGAAGAATGCTCAAGTTGCCCCAGTTGGAGATGTAGAGTTCTGCTCAGTGTATTGTTTACACTTGACCGTGCGTGTGTGTGCGTGTGTGCGTGTGTGCGTGTGTGTGTGTGTGTGTGTGTGTGTGTGTGTGTGTGTGTGTGTGTGTGTGTGTGTGTGTGTGTGTGTGTGTGTGTGTGTGTGTGTGTGTGTGTGTGTGTGTGTGTGTGTGTGTGTGTGTGTGTGTGTGTGTGTGTGTGTGTGTGTGTGTGTTTGCGTGTGCGTGCGGCGCGTGCACGAATGTGTGCATGGCACAGACAGACGCCTAATCACTTCCCTGCTTGGGACCTTTTTTTTTACTGGCAGCGAGTTGGCCCGTAAAGGCAGTGGCGGGGCGGAAGAGGCTCGAGGAAGCACACAGGTCTCTTTCACTTCCCCCTCGCTACAATTAAAACTCTTGTTGACGCATTTATGTCCTGCCCGTTGCCCCCAACCCCTGTGCCCCCAGCCGTCTGCCGACTGGTGCGGAGAGGAGAGGAGAGGAGAGGAGAGGAGAGGAGAGGAGAGGAGAGGAGAGGAGAGGAGAGGAGAGGAGAGGCTAGAGGTGCCACCTCCAGCCCCCACCACACAACCTCTGGTCTGGTTGAACACCCGAAGGATATGTTTCCAATTCTGGTAGAGGAGATGAGGAGAGGAGAGGAGAAGCTTGTGGTGGCCCCCTCCGACCACACCGCCACCCTCACCTCCAAACAACCAACCTCTGGTCTGGTTAAGTGGCCGACGGACATGTTTCCAATTCTGATGTTGGGGTTGTGGGGAGAGGAGAGGAGAGGAGAAGAGAGGCTAATAGTGCCACCTCCTGCACCCACACCACCCCAACCCCTCGTCTGGTTGAGTGCCCGGCCCGGCGGACATGTTTCCAATTCTGTCCCGGAACGCGGGGCCGGCCGGCCGTTATTAAAAGCCTGTAGAAACCCCCACTAATGGTGGCGAGAGGCAAGTCCTGCTCCTCTGCAGCCGATAAAAGTAACTCAATCGTACCTTTGTAAAAAAAGAAAAGAAAAAAAGACGAAGGCGATGAAGAAGAAAAAATGTTTGTGTGTGTGTGTAGGTAGCAGGTGTGTGTGTGTGTTCAGTGTCTTTTGCTCTAACGCTGCACCTGAACGCTGTGTGTGTGTGTGTCTACCTCTCTCTGCTTCCCAAACGACTCTGTGCTCTGCTTTTCAGTTTTTAAAGGCAGTTTACGGTCTGGGCTTATTTCCTGCGAGTGGCTTTTATATTCGGCATGATCATTACTGGCGGCTAATCGGCTAATTAATGGGAGATGTGGCCGGTTGCATGTATTGGATGTGAAAGACCGCTGTGCAAACAAGAGCAGTAAGGCCACTGTTAACACCAGAAGCATATTCCGCCTTTTAGGAGGTGTTAATTACATATAAGAACCTTTCCCCTGACTATGTTCATTTGCTTCGTTGTGAATTAAGATACCGGGGCCTGTCTTGGACTTCCACCCGTACCTTTTTAAGATTGGTCTGTGTGAAAGAGTAACCTTGTCTTTCTTTCAGCAAAATCCAGATGATTTGTTTTGTTTTGGTTCGTATCAATTGTGATTTCTACCGCCAGCTTCGAATATCTGCAGCAAGAGTTGCAGGTTTGGGTTTTTCCCACAGCAGATCTTGGCAATGTCAATAAAACCCTGCAGTGCGAATTAGGATTGAAGTGGTTCAGTATTTTAGGCTTCAGTCTTTCTCCTTCTCTCGTTCTTTTTTTTATGAAGTCTTTTTCTACCACCGGAAACCTGTCCAGAGCACACACACATACACACAGGAAACAGTGTTCGTCGTAAGACATTTATTGTGTTCAGACCCACGTGAGAACTCTAGGCAGCCTGCGGAGTGTTTTCAGAGAGAGAGAGAGAGAGAGTGGGAGAGAGGGAGAGAGGGAGAGCGAGAAAGGGAGTGTGCCGGTGAAAGAGAGACTTGAAGGCAGGAGTGGCAGGAGAAGGAGAGTTTACGGGCTCTGTCACAGTAAAGTTGTCACTGACGGGCCAGCTGCTGATGACAAGCGGATGGGCAGAGCAGTGCAGAGTAGAGTAGAGTGGAGTAGAGCGCATGCCGTGTTGATCGTCTGATGGCAAATTAAACTCCCTGAGGATATTGCCTCCTCCTCTCTCTCTCCCTCTCTCTGTCTCTCTCTCTCTCTCTCTCTCTGTTCTTCTGTTTTGTTTTTTTATGATCGTTTATAGTTCCTCTTCAAATAAACAGACATTTTCTTTAAAAAAAAAAAAAACAGACAGAGAAAGAATGAGAGGTGTTTTAAACGAGCTTCTCTGCCTCTCGACCGGCCGGCCGGCTGTTTTATGCTTGTCAGGGGGTTGCTACTTCTCCAGTTAACCTCTGACCCAGGCAAATGAGGCCGCGGCAGAAAAGGGAAGTTTTTGGTTACAAACGAAAACCTGTGCTCCTTGTACATCATAAATCCCAAACACCCCACGCCCCACACACCCCACCCAGCCCCCCGATCTCTTCGCACCTTTTTTAAAAAAGAAAAAAAAACAAGTGTTCCGGCTGCAGGCCCTTGGTCTTGGGCATCACATCATTAAATCTTGTGTGTGTGTGTGTGAGTTTACCTTGCCGTCCTGTTAAGTGCAGCCATTCAGTGGTACCCCCCCCCCCCAACACACACACACACACACACACACACACACACACACACACACACACACACACACACACACACACACACACACACACACACACACACACACACACACACACACACACACACACACACACACACACACCGCTTTGTTGGAGATGGCTGACTTGACATCTCAGTGCTCTTTAGGTGCATTACATACACTGTGATATTCTTGACAATTCTTCACATCCATTAAGGATTGCTATTTCATTCCATTTTGCAATTGTCAAGCTAAGCATTTGGCATTATTTAATTATCTATGGTTAAACCAACATCTTGGCAGTATACAGCCCAAGATGATGTAGTGTATTTATAGCAATGATATTTTTTGCTCTGCCTTGCTAAACATTAAAATATGCATGCAACAGTTGTGCCATTTAAATTAGACATCACCTACTTATTGCCACATGCACACATTACCAAGGAAACATCGCCTACCAAGGAGACATCACCACTTTGCAATTTCGTTCCCTTTTT
The DNA here is from genome assembly GCF_034702125.1 of Engraulis encrasicolus. NCBI lineage: Eukaryota > Metazoa > Chordata > Actinopteri > Clupeiformes > Engraulidae > Engraulis > Engraulis encrasicolus. The sequence goes on along the minus strand of NC_085867.1, from coordinate 13,535,960 downwards.
TATAGGCTGGCTTTCGCACTCGGGTGTAGCGTTTCATGTTGACTAAGATGTCTCTCGACAAATGACCAACAGATGTTCCTGGTCAAGCCCAGTCCATTAATGTCCAGTAGCGCTATAGACCCATTACTTCGCACGCCGCTTACATACTTCCCATCACGTATGGGAAAACAGATGGCTTCTGCATTTCGTCCCGACTTACAGCAGCCGCTTGAGAGGGGGGGGGGAGTTACGATTGTGTGAAATTACCTTAAACAAACAAAAGTCTCGAGCACTCTACCTCTATGAAATGTGTTAAATGTGCTCATGGGTTTTTATTCCCCAACGAACACCGGTGCAGACAGATCAGTGTTGCTGCCAATTCTGCTTTTGCGTGGTGTGACTGTTGACTTGGCTACTGCTGGGTAAAGCAAGTTCTTATTATTAGCTTTGCATGTATAAATGAAGGTGAGCAAGGTTTTCCCCCCAAAAAACCCATCATGTCTTTTTTTCCTGATCTTTTTCTTTGTTTCCTATAATGTTCCTTGTATTCCTGTTTTTTTTCCGTTTGTGTCTCTGCTAAGCTGCTAACAGACCTATTGAGCCAAATAATATATGGTGATCTCTGACATCTTCAGCCAGTTGGATGGAGTGACTGAGTGGTTTGACACTGGGGACCCCTAGGTGCCCCGGAGAATGGACCGCAGTCTTTTGGAGACCATACGAGGCCAATCTTGTGCGATTGTTCCCCCTGTCCGAGCCCTGAAAGGAAACAATAGCCGGTCCACCATGTGGGTTTTAAATCCCTGACGTCCCCGCCACCCCTCCCCACACACTGCAACTACCCACCCACCCAAGATACCAACCCACCCAGCCACCCACCTACCTAACCTCACAAGCTTATGTCTACTTCACTTGCATTCACCCCTTCTTTATCTGTTGTCCTCCTTTTTTTCCTTCCCTTTAGCCAGGTCAAAGGTCAGAGGTCACTCACTTCTATTCACCACCTGCATCCTAGTGCTGGGTGAAGACAATACATATTTATCATGTCAGCACTGTATGGGGTGTCGTAATGATGTGTATAACAATTTGGAAATCTGTTTCATCATGTCTTTGCCTTATTCTGTCACTTGCATACACTCTCTCCTCTCTCACACATTTTATTTTCTCCGTCTCATCTGTCTGAAACTGAGGTAAATATGAGGGAAACGAATGCACATCATGTATAATATATATTCATTACGATCGTATGGATTTCAATTTTTCATCTAGGAATGAATGTTTACCGGGAGGCCCGGTGTGTCCAACCCCTGCATGTACTGCATACGTGTGGTGTGAAATGACAGGAGTTGAGCCTCATTAGGAGGGAGCCCCATCCCCTCTGGCTGCGCCGTCTTCAGGCAGAGAGCTGGGGGGTGCTGGGGGCGCTCGGTGGAGGGTGGTGGTGGTGGTGGTGCAGGTGGTGCAGGAGTGAGCGCTCTCTCCATGCATAATCCTGAAACGGCGATGCTCCCCAACCTCAACCTCATCCCCTACACACACACACACACACACACACACACACACACACACACACACACACACACACACACACACACACACACACACACACACACACACACACACACACACACACACACACACACACACACACTAGGCAGCCCCCCATCACTACCCATACCTTTACCTCTACCTCTACCCCTGCACACACACACACACACACACACACACACTCGCGTGCCCCACACTCACCCCACACAAAGTCAAGGATGTTTAGCGCGCATCTCCGACTAATGAAATTCAAAAATGCTAAAGAGGCCAGAGAGGGCCTGAGACTGAAGTCAGTGCAGTGCAGTGCAGTGCAGTGCGGTGTGGTGCTTTCCTGATGAACACGCCACTCACATCACCAGCACAGCACAGCACAGCACAGCGCAGCGCGTATTCACATTGCACATGCACAGCCAGTGCTCCCCTCCATACTAATACGCAGGCACCGCGCAGTACTGCTGCTGCTACTTCCTAGATATCCTGGCCCCTGTGTTTTATTTTATTTATTCATTCATTTTTTTTTATTATTATTTTTATTTTTTTTTGTAAAATGCATATTTTGAATATTCCAGAGGAGTGGGATGCCCTGCAGGCTGTTGTGGATGGATCAGGGCTCTTGAGGTGCGGAGGAAAACATGCAGATGTATGTAGAGGGAGAGGTAGGAGGTGCACAGCAGGCGATCTCTCTCTCTCTCTCTCTCTCTCTCTCTCTCTCTCTCTCTCTCTCTCTCTCTCTCTCGCTCGCTCTCGCGCTCTCTCTCTCTCTCTCTCTCTCTCTCTCTCTCTCTCTCTCTCTCTCTCGCTCGCTCGCTCGCTCGCTCTCGCTCGCTCTCGCTCGCTCTCGCTCTCTCTCGCTCTCTCTCTCTCTCTCTCGCTCTCTCTCTCTCTCTCTCTCTCTCTCTCTCTCTCTCTCTCTCTCTCTCTCTCTCTCTCTCTCTCTCTCTCTCTCTCTCTCTCTCATCAGGTCAACAGTGAAAAGGGGAGCTGTGGCTAAATAAATAAACTGGACATGGATGTGTGTTTAGAGCGGAAAAACTAGAATAGAATAGAAAGTTTGTGTTGTCATCATGTATAGTGAAATGAGATTTAAGGAGATACCCAAAGTGCTGCCAGGTATAAAAGTATAAGTAATGGACTAATAAAAACTATAAAACTGTTATGTTATAAGAGACACATGCACAATGTAAGTATACAGACAGGCACACAACAGCTAACACAGACCAGATGGAATTTTATTATGAACATGCCAGAAGGGATAAAGCGATCCTCACAGGTTTGTTGCACATAGTCGAGAGGTGAGGGGGAGAGGTTCTGACATAGGACACTGCGCTGCACTGCCAAAAAAAATCTGCACCCGCATATTTCATGACTTTGCAAGGCTTTTGTGAGGCTTTATGTAAATATAATCACCTTACTGCATAAAAAAATAGCTCGAGTTTGGGTCACTGGCGGTTGTTTACCAGCTCTGAGTTGGGTTGGGTGGCTAGTGCTCTTAGTCTGTGTACTGGTGCCTTGCATCCAGACAAGGGGATCAGCAAAGCTGGAGTCTGGAGACGACAAGCCCCTCTGACGAAATCTGGGTTTACTCGTCTTGTGGTTTTTGTACGATGGCAAACTTTTCCTAGGTCTATGCAAGAAGATCTCAGTTTTTTTGTGTGTGACAAATTGAGAAATGTGTGTGCGTGTGTGCGTACGTGCGTGCGTGCCTGTGTACGTGTGTGCGTGTGTACATGTGTGTGTGTGTGCTCGAGCATGTATGGATATGTATGTGTGTATCTGTGTACCGTTGTGTGTTGTGCGCCTCTGTGTGCGCGCGCACGCACGCGTGTGTTTTTCTGTGCGAGTTTGTGTGCATGTCCCTGTACAGGTTTGAATATGTGGGTGTTTGTTGGCGTGTGCAGTGTGTGTGTGTGTGTATGTATGTTGTAAGCATGGGAGGGATGCTGTGAAGAGGGCAAGAGGGGCTTTGTGTATGCAGATGAGACGCTGCTACTTTAGCAGGCAAGAGGCCATTTCGCCGGGCTCATCAAGCCAACGGTGGCCAAGTGCTTGTCCACAAGTTTCTTGACTGTTTGTGTATATTAGCATTTATGCGTGTGTCTGTGTGTGTGTGTGGAAGTTGGTGTACGGTATATCCATCCTCTCTCTCACTCTCTCTTTCTCTCTCTCTCTCTCTCTCTCTCTCTCTCGCTCTCTCTCGCTCGCTCCTGGTAGCTTCGGTATCCTCCTCTTGGCAGTAATGAGCTGGCGTC
>NC_085867.1:13512184-13529684 GCF_034702125.1 Engraulis encrasicolus | reverse complement strand
ATTTGAGAGACCTAGATTTTGCTCAGATATAAGTCAAACCTCTGTGACTGTCTACCTGCACAATTACCTTTTTAAAAAAAAGGCATAATTAGTCTCTCACCTCTAACCCACTGCTATGCTCCCTCTGTGTTCCAGGATTTCATCATTTGTAAATTAAGCACCTTGTTAGAAGCTCCTGGTAGTTTGCTTTTTGTATCACTGCGGAAGAGCAGAGGTGGATGCTCTGAATGCAGAGTGCACGTCTTATGCCTTTGTAACCCACCTCTGGTTTGTTACCAGACACACAGCATACACACACAGCATGCATACACAACAGTGCACAACACACACGCAGACATAGACATAGAGCTGCTCCAGCTGTGCAGCTCGCGGTCGGCCCGTTGCTAGGCGACCACTTTGTTTAACGACTTTCACTTCAACTTGATTCTTGACTGAGAGCTCCACGCTTTTTGATTCTCTGAACCTTCATTAATTGATCTTTCATCTTTCACACTTTCACCTTCCTTCAATTTCCCACACTGCTTTTACTATCTACCGCTATCAACTTTTCCCTTCGGACCTTTTCTCTATTTTTGGATTTGAAGACTTTTGATTTCAACCGTGAAACTCCGGTGAGTTGTTATTAGCATTTCGCTAATAACATTTAGCCATTTATAAAAACCAATCGGAGCTTTTAGACTGTTATGTAATGAATGACATGTTGTTTCCATATTTATAAGATACAGATATTGTATGGTATTATTTAGGAAGATAACTGTAAGTAGCACTTCTATTATTTTGTGAATAGAAGACGATAAAAATACAGTAATGTTGATAGGATTTGTATTATAACTTTGCTGTATCCCTAGAATAGAATAGAATAGAATAGAAAGCCTTTATTGTCAGTATACAACGTATACCGAGATTTTAGCTTCCCTACGTAGTGCACAGTCCTTTATAGATGAACATTGTCCAGTAAGTGTGTGTTCATTGTTGTAACAGCTTTGGGGAAGAAGCTGTTCTTCATCCTATTGGTTCTGGCTGGCAATGCCTTGTAGCGCCTGCCAGAGGGCAACAGTGTAAAGAGATGAAAGCCAGGATGTGTGGGATCTTTAATGATACTCCTGGCTCTGCTTACGCAGCGTGAGTTGTAGATGGTGGGTATGGGAGGCAGGGGGCAGCCTATGATTTTCTGTGCTGTTTTGGTCACCCTCTGCAGTCTCTTCCTGTCAGCCTCAGTGCAACTTGAGTGCCACACTGACACTGCGTAGGTCAGCAGGCTCTCTATGGTGGAACGGTAAAAGGTCACCAGCAAGCTTGAGTCTAACTGTTCTTTCTTGAGTACTCTGAGGAAGTGCAATCGCTGCTGGGCCTTTTTTACCAGAGCCGAGGTGTTAGTCGACCAGGAGAGATCAGCGGAGATGTGTACACCTAGGAATTTAAATGAGCTCACTTGCTCTACACGTTCTCCATTGATGTACAGGGGGGCAGGAGCATCTTTGTTCCGCCGGAAGTCCAGGATGAGCTCCTTTGTCTTGGAGATGTTCAGGGCCAGGTTGTTGGATGCACACCACTCTCCAAGTTTCAGGACCTCATCCCTGTAGGCCTCCTCCTTTCCCTCGGTTATCAGCCCTACCACTGTTGTGTCATCTGCAAATTTGACAATGATGTTCTCTGGGTGGATGGGGCTACAGTCAAACGTGTAGAGGGAGTAGAGAAGTGGGCTCAACACACATCCTTGGGGAGAGCCGGTGCTGAGGGTGCGGGTGGTTGAGAGATGGTGACCTAGTTTCACCTGTTGGGGACGATTAATAAGGAAGTCTTTGATCCAGGAGCATGTGGATGATGGAAGTCCTAGATGTCTCAGCTTGGGGATTAGGATGTCAGGAATGATGGTGTTAAAAGCTGAGCTATAATCGATGAAGAGCATCCTGACGTAGCTTCCTTGTCTTTCCAGGTGACTCAGTGCAGAGTGGAGAGCAATGGCTATTGCATCCTCAGTGGATCTGTTTGCCCGGTATGCAAACTGATGAGGGTCTAGGGTTGGGGGGAGACAGGCCTTTATATGCCTCAGCACAAGTTTTTCAAAGCACTTGGTGATGACTGGAGTGAGTGCAACAGGGCGAAAGTCATTGAGGGTGGTAGTAGATGCCTTCTTTGGAACAGGTATGATGGTGGCAGATTTCAAGCAGGCTGGGATGGTGGCTTGTTTCAGTGACAGGTTGAAAATGTCAGTGAAGACTGGTGCTAGTTGGGCCGCACATGCCTTGAGCACCTTACCTGGTACACCATCCGGGCCTGTTGCTTTCCTCGGGTTCACAGCACGAAGCACTCGCTTCACGTCATCAGCCGCAACCTCCAGAGTGGGTGGGGGGGTGCTAAGGTGTGGAGTGGGTTGTTGCAGGGGCTGGAGTGGTATGCCTGAATGCTGCGCCTGAGCTTCAAAGCGGGCAAAGAAGCTGTTCAGCTCCTCCGCTAGTGCTGCATCTCCATCTCCATGAGACGCAGACTGTCCCCTATAATTAGTGATGGACTGAATACTCTGCCACATCTGCCGGGGGTTGTTCAGCTGCTCCTCAATCCGCCTTTTGTGGTCAGCTTTGGCTGCCTTGATGCCTCTTCTTAGGTCGGCGCGAGCACTGCTGTATTGCACTCTGTCACCAGACCTGAAAGCTACATCACGGGCCCTAAGGAGTGTGCGCACTTGGCTGGTCATCCATGGTTTTTGGTTTGGGTAAACCTGGATAGTCTTTTCCACAGTGACCATGCCAATACAGTACTTGATGTAAGACAGTACAGTGTCGGTATATGTGCTCAGATCCTCATGATGGAAAGCTTCCCAGTGTGTCTGCTCAAAGCAGTCCTGCAGACAGGGGAGAGCATCGTCAGGCCAGGTGGTAATTGTACGGCGTGTGGGCCTTGATTTGACTGTGGGCCTAGTAATTGACTGTGATATTCAAAGGCAATTCGAGAGATAAGTTATGAACCCCTAAGTCTCTTGTGGCGATATATTTTGTTGTATTTTGTTGTATTTTTGTATCTTTTCATGTAATGAATCAGTTACTGTAAACGGACGTTGAAATGAAATCCTCGCGACCAGCAAGGAATTGTTGGATGGTTTCTAGAATGGGCTCGTGTTAGCTGCGGCCCATATGATGTTGCCATAAGCATCAGTTATTGTATGATGAAGACTGATTATTGATTTTTATCACTGCTGTATGCAGATTGGTTTTTTAAGTACGCTTGAACCCTGAACCCTGATTGAACCCTGAACCTGATGGCGAGCCTACCCCGTGAACGACGTCCCTGACCAGCGACCGAACCCTGAAGACTGGACCCCCTGCCTTTCCCCAGATAAGCGTCACATACATTGATACAAATACACTCGACACTCCCTCGGACTATTTCCCTCCTTATTATTTTATTTATTTCCCCCTCCACGGACAATCCAGTTTTCCCTTTTAATCTTTGTGGACATTGGCCATTTTATTGTTTTACAGAGCTCTGGTTTTATTTAATTATTTTCACTATTTATTATTTTATTGTTCCGGGTATTTTAATACAGCTACAAGCTGAATACTTGAATTTAACCACCTCATTATTTATTAATAAATACTGTAATTGTTTTCTTGTATATCGACTGTTGTTTGTCAGATCATTTGCTTCTCCAGTAGCGAACCTATAGTCTCTAGGCCCAAGGATATTTCCTCTCCCGTTCCTCTCCTTCTAACTCCCTCCTGTAGAATAATACTTATAATTCTTGTAACCCATTATAGTAGTGGTGTAGTGGGGTTACACTTGTTCACACCAAGAGTGACCTACGCTAACGGAGCGACGGAAGTCATTATTTCTCTATGGAGGGGAAGGTAACTGGGCTACCAGCGCGAATTCGCAAGGGGCGTAGTGATCTGAGTGACCAGAGCAAATTTTGACGATTGAAGTCCAATGGTAATGTTATGGTAATGAGCATTGACGCGGTTCGGCAAAACAAAAAAATCGGAATGTTCTTATCACCGAAGGTCCCAGGCCCAGGTCAAGCCAGAGCCGTTATGTGATTAGCTAAATTAAACAATCAATGTCACGTCCAGAGCGAATAAAGTAAATTCATGGTGAAACTTCTTCTGCTACCTCCGCTACCAGGCAGCGTAGGTCGCCCTTGGTCTGGTAACAGCGTTACCCTATCTGTTTCTCCTACCAATTCTCTTAATCTGTTGTCTCCTAACAAGTGCCCCCCCCCCCCCCCCCAAAGCCTGCTCAGGTTGTCATAACAATACTTACGTTTTGTTGCACTCCTTCGACGCGAGCAGTTGAGCTTTGCGTCCTTGCTTGTACAAAGTGATCCCAGTCCAAATGGCTCCAGGTTATTGTCCCTCAGTGGTTGATCAAGCTCTCATCTCTCTCAAGCCATCTCTCTCGACCTTCAAGAAGATACTGAAAACCCTTCTCTTCTGTGACCCTTTTATGCACTAACTTTTGATGCACCGGAGTCCTATGCTCTCAACCCTGCTCTCATGCACTTCAGAAAAAGAAGAAAGCATTAAACCTTTTTGGCCTGTATACTCTGTACTTCGCCACATACAGTAGTATATGGTATGCTATAGATTATGTCCTCGTCTGTAAGTGTGCTTGGATTTTAGAGTCTGCTAAATTCAACGTAATGTACTGTAATCTACTTGAAGGCCAGGTGTCCGCTTCTAGGTGTCCTGGTGCACTTGAGATCTTTCCGTTTAATGTAATTCTTTAACAACTTCAATTGGACTTTTCCAAACCACTGAACTTACATGTTGCACTCTATCCTCTGTTTCCCCTCTCTCTCTCTCTCTCTCTCTCTCTCTCTCTCTCTCTCTCTCTCTCTCTCTCTCTCTCTCTCTCTCTCTCTCTCTCTCTCTCTCTCTCTCAGTTACCTGCCCTGGTTTGAAGTCTTCTACAGGCTGCTCAACACCTTGGCGGACTACAGTCTCAAAGGCCAGGTTGGTTGGCACACATATACAGATGATCATGAGTCACCATTTTCCTCTGCAAACAATGTTGTAGATGTTCTTAATAAGAGACCCTAATCACATGCAAAATATACTTAAGAGATTTAAAAAAAAAAAAAAATGTTTTACTCTTTCACACATATTACACAAACATCACACGAAGTGGACAGCGCTTGTCCACTAGACAAAGGAAGAACAAACAACAACTAAAACAAACAAACATAAAAAAAATAAAAAAAACACATAATTATTTCCTACCCACTTCACATAGAGGTCTACCCGTCTACCTGTAAGTTTTACTGTGTCTATGTATTTATGCACTTAATATACTTAAGAGATTTGATGAATGTGTTATTGCATAATTTGCAGGTTAGAATAACACTAATGCATGCACTATGGAAGAGGAAGTTTTTAGTCAAAGCCTTCAATTCATACCGTTCATACCGTACCAAAGTTCTGAAATATACCTTACATTATCAAGTAAATACTAAAGATACGTGTATATTGTGTGTGCGTGCGTGCATACATGCGTGTCTGCGTGCGTGCGTGTGTGCATGTGTGCGTGCGTGCGTGTTTGTGGATTTTGTCTTTCAGGACAGCCAATTGAAGGAGCTTCTGGAGTCATTACATACCCTGTCCATTCCCGAACCTGGAGTGCCTGTACATCTCAGTGTGGTACGTTTCTGTCTTTACCCCCAGCCCCAACCCCTCTACTCCTCTCCTCCTGTAAAATGCAACAGCCTTCAGCAGCTCAACTGCTCACTGAGATTTTTGCGCATCCGTTTCCCCGGTTTAAAAAAAAAATCGCCACACTGTGTAGTTGCCGTGACTCTGGTTGGACTTGAGTGTCTGATACCATATTCACACCACACTCCGAGAACTTGGTTGGAATTTCACATCCATGTCGTGTCCCACTCTCCTCCTCCTCCTCCTCCTCCTCCTCCTCCTCCTCCTCCTCCTCCCCCACTACCAGAATGGGCGGTTGCCGCTTGAGCTGATGTTCTCTTAGCAGGCCGAGCCAGCCTGTCTGAACTGGAATGCCGAATGCCACGCAGCCTCTCAGCCGTACTTGAAAAGAGAGTAGAGGGAAAACTGCGCTCTCGCTCTCTCTCTCTCTCTCTCTCTCTCTCTCTCTCTCTCTCTCTCTCTCTCTCTCTCTCTCGCTCTCTCTCTCTCTTCTAACCTCTCTCTCACGGTCTCTTCACTCTTTTTTCCTGTTTCTCTCCTCTTCCTTTCCTCTTCTTCCTCTTCCCTTTCTCTCCTCCGTTGCGCTGCACTCGTGTCTTCCTCCTCCCAGCGCGCCTCGTTTCACAGGTGGCAGAGCAGCTAACAGATTCAGCTCAGACAGCGGTGGCAGCAGCAGTGGTGGAGGTGGTGGAGGAGTTGGAGGTGGAGGAGGAGGAGGGGACAGCGTTGACACTGAGAGAGAAAAGTGTGTTTTGGGGTGGGGGACGGGGGGATAAGAGAGAAGGAAGAGAAGTAAAGAGAGGGAGACGGCAAAGGAAGAGACAGGGGTCTGACACTGGCGCAGGAGTAGGGTTTATTATTGTGCCTGCATTGCATATGCAGCGCCCACCAACCCACCCACTCCATCACTACCCCTCTCTCTCTCTCTCTCTCTCTCTCTCTCTCTCTCTCTCTCTCTCTCTCTCTCTCTCCCTCTCTCCCTCTCTCTCTGCCCCATGCCAGCTTTCTTGCCACCCTCACCTCCCTCCCCACTGCCAGCCAGCACCACTCCTCCTCCATCCTTCCACCTCTACGACTCCTCTCCTCTCCTCTCCTCTCCTCTCCTGGCACCTTCACTTCTATTTGTGTTCAGCCTGCTCCCTTGTCATGTCTGCCACCCGCTAGTCTGCAGGGGCAACCAGGGGAGGGAAGGAGAGAGAGAGAGAGAGAGAGAGAGAGAGAGAGAGAGAGAGAGAGAGAGAGAGAGAGATAGAGAGAGAGAGAGAGAGAGAGAGAGAGAGAGAGAGAGAGAGAGAGAGAGAGAGAGAGAGAGAGAGAGACAACGAGAGAGAGAGAGAGAGAGAGAGAGAGAGAGAGAGAGAGAGAGAGAGAGATATGGAAATACAGAAAGAGCGTGAGAGAGAGGGACGGGTAGAGGGACTGAAAAAAAGGGCAAAAAAAGAGAGGGTGAGGGGGGGAACCAACAGTGAGAAGTTTCTGAACTGAACCATTCCCAGGTTGTTCTCGAGTGCAGGCACTAGAAACATTTTCGGGACCATTTCTCCTTTTTGTTTTGTAAGACGAAGCAGCAAAATGGATGCAAGCTTGATCCTATACTTTACAAAACATCACACCTGTTTGTCATGACAAGTTGTTGTGCAGACAAATTCAGTTTTTTTTTCTCATGTAGTTTTACGTTGTGGTGGCAGTTGCTCCTGTTTTGTATGTGTTCTGGATTATTTGTTTTTTTTCCATGTGTTTTAAAGTATTCTTACTCTACCATGCCATGTAGTTTTTGTGACAGATGTTGTTGTTCCTTTTTTTGTATATGGTCTGATTTCTTTTTTTTCTCTCTATTTTTACGCAGCATTCTTACTTTACCGTGCCTGACATGAGGGAGCTGCCCAGTATACCTGAGAATGTAAGTAAACGCTTTCCTTTCGGGCGCACCACCAATTTTGTTAGCACCTCTCTTGTCACACCTTGTTAGGTGCAGTGAAAACATGACACATACAGTACAGTACACGCTCGCGTGGCAAACTCCCACGTAGTCACACATATACGGTACACATGCATGCTGGCAGTCAGTCAGACGAATACACGAGATGGCACACAATCCACACATGAATATATATACGCAGACACACATACTCACACGCGCACTTACAGATGCACACACACACACACACACACACACACACACACACACACACACACACACACACACACACACACACACACACACACACACACACACACACACACACACACACACACACACACACACACACACACACACACACACACACACACACACAGTATGGAGACATTGACACACACACACACACACACACACACACACACACACACACACACACACACACACACACACACACACACACACACACACACACACACACACACACACACACACACTTCGATCCCCTTGTACAGGGGGGTTGTGTGAAAAATAAAACAGCCAAAAGCAAGACAGCACAGCGTACAACACGAGCGTGTGAGATTATCCAGCTGTACAGGTAATTGATTCGAGCTCTTCCAGCCTACAGTAGCACGTCAGATCTAGCCAGTAGAACCCACTACACTACACTACACTACACCACCAAACCCCCCATCCCCTATCCGCTATCCCCTACCACCCCCCCTAGTTAAGAGAAGACTTCCAGGTCTGACTGATGGGCTAAATGCTTGCTGCCAGGGTTTCGCCCCAATGTCTGTTGATCTGACCTCAGCAGGGCCCCGGCATCAAGTACACAACAGAACCTCTCCTCTCCTCTCCTCTTCTCGTCTCTCCTCTCCTTTCATATCCTTTCTCTCAGGGTGCAATGGAAAGAGTCAGTCGGATCAATACTCTTCTTTCATTCTCAGCCCCAGCCGCAGCCCATCCCATCCCCTCCCCCCCTCTCCCCTCCCTCTCTGTTTTTGCCACTGGCTGATGCAAAAGACCCTGCGGGTGTGTGTGTGTGTGTGTGTGTGCATGTTCGTGTGTGTGTGTGTGTGTGTGTGTGTGTGTGTGTGTGTGTGTGTGTGTGTGTGTGTGTGTGTGTGTGTGTGTGTGTGTCTGTGTCTGTGTGTGTGTGTGTGTGTGTGTGTGTGTGTGTGCGTGCGTGCGTGTGTTTTAGTGTGTGTGTTAGTGTGTGTGTGTGTGTTAGTGTTTGTGTGTGTTAGTGTTTGTGTGTGTTAGTGTTTGTGTGTGTTAGTGTTTGTGTGTGTGTGTTAGTGTGTGTGTGTGTGTGTGTGTGTGTGTGTGTGTGTGTGTTAGTGTGTAGTTTGTTGGGCATGTATGCTGGTGTATTTGTGTACGTGGGTGAGTGTGTGTGTGCATGCATGTTTGTGGATAAGTTTTGTTTGTGTGTGTAGTGTGTTGGTGTGTAGTGTGTTAGACATGTGTGCTGGTGTATTTGTGTACGTGGGTGAGTGTGTGTGTGCACACACATGTTTGTGTGTAAGTTTGTTTGTGTGGGAGAATGTGTGTTTGTGTCTGCAATGTGTTTGAGTGCACATATGTGGAGATGTGTGTTGAGTGATTATTTCTGAGTCTGTTTTCTACACATACTGTAACTGTACAGACATATCTGTATACGTTTGTTTCTTTATGTATGTGCAGTGCTTGTGTGTTGAAGTGCACAGGCAAATACTGTAGGTAACACTTTATTTTAGGGATACATCTATTAGCACTAATACATACAATGTGCCTGTATAAGTAACTTGTAAGGCATGTACAAAGCAAAATCAAACATTTGTTAGGCATGTATTCGCAAATGTCTTGTTCATGCACAATAAGGGATTTATTACCAATTTAACCTTAGTAAGGACCTAGTAGGCCTTAGCATTTGCTTAGTACATGCCTTACAAGTTACTTATACAGGCATTAGCATTGTATGTATTAGTGCTAATAGATGTATCCCTAAAATAAAGTGTTACCATACTGTATATATTCATGCGTTGCTGCTGATGTATAGCCCACGTGTGTTAAGTCATAGAAGACCTTGCAAGCATATTGTTAAATGATGAGGCTGCAGGGAGAGCATTTTCCATGCATAGAATCTTACAGCCATTTCCACGTTCCATCCCTATGACTGTCCCACTCTTCAAATTAAGTATCAGCATAAATATATACAAACCGTAGATGCTATTTCCTTACCTGGGGGAGGAGAGAGAATATTCTGAGCGACGTATACATATTTCTAGGATATTTGTTTTTATTACAGAGTGAGGTTTGCTCTCGCATCAGTTCATTTCTTACAGGGATCAGGAACAATAATACATCTATGACCATGTTGAAAATGTGTTTTTTGTCAGATTTTAGGTATTACGGTAGGTGATGCAAAGTAGACCTATGATTTTTGGCCCAGGCCCGAGCCCGAACCCGAACCCGAGCCAATTTCGGGTCGGGTCGGGCCTGAAATGTCACTCATTACGTTCGGGTAGGGTCGGGTTTGGCTTCTCTATCGTTGACAGTTTTTTTTTTTTTTTTTAATAAATAAATAGGCTATGTAGGCTGTGCGTTAATAATATTCCACGTCAGTTGATAATCCAGCAGTGCAGTGCCTGCTGCTAGAATGCACGCGCTTTCCCTCGCCTCTCCCTCCCATCACAGTGCGCTGAGGCATTTCAGCCGTGTTTTGGCCACGAGAGACGCGTGGTCTGCAAAAAACAGAGGTCGCCTCATCAACCCGACACATACTGTAGCCTAATAAACTCTTGCAATGGCAATTCAAGAACTCCTTCATTCCTGTTCTGCTGCTCGCGTCGTTGTTCTTCTTTGTCTCGCTGTCTCTCTCTGTGAAAGTGCCGCGCTAGATTTTTAAGGTCGCACTGCTGCTGTGGCTTATGGCCCAATGATCAGCCGGTCAAAATGACGGACGCCCTTAAAATTTTCCGCCAACTCTTAAAAAAAGCGTCAATGATGGATTATCGCTTAATGTAACCTCTGTGCACTGCAGTGCAGCATACACAGAAATATAAAAGATGGCCTGCATGTTTATACAGTCTATTTAACTTAGATTTCGTAACAAAATACTTTAATGGCTTTAATTTAAGGGCTTTGATTTGTTATCATAGATCACCCCTCCTTATAAATAAAATTTGAAATTTCGGGCTTCCCTCGGGCTCGGGCCTACACATCCAATAATTAGTCGGCCTCGGGCCGGGCCCGGCCCAATTCCCATGGGCCCATGTCGGTTCGGGCTTGGATTTTTTTACCCGTTCTTACCTCTGATGCAAAGTTATTAGTAAGTTATTAGTTATTTAGTTAATAGTTAATAGTCATCTCAGTGTTGGAGTTGATATGTTTGGCCAACGAGCAGCCCTTGTCTGGAAGTCCAAACATTGTGTGTGTAATGTTACCTCTCCTTGTCACTCCTAATGACACATACTAGTGTTATCACACACTCACACAGCTAAACTAGTACAGGTAGTTGCCCATTTTGATTCAGCTTTGTAGTACCACAACTCACCTAACCGGAGTCTCGCCAGATAAATGGGTTCAGCCTTACTCCACGAGCATTCATCTGGAGGTAGGCCATAGGCATAGGTCCCCAAAGGCGTGGTTTTATCAAAACAATCCTTGCACTTAATTTGGGAAACGCTTCAATGACATTTTTCAATGAGGTGCTCACAGATTCCAATTGAAATTGCAGAATCAATGTCAATGAGGGAGTCCTTGCAAGTGGCCATTGTTGTCTGAATGAACTGTGGCATATCGCTTATTTTTCCCTTCTCTATGCCACTATGTTACATTTTGACATCTGAAAATCCTGCGATCATGATTGGTTCTACTGCAGAGCATATCTGAAGGTCCTCCAGATAAGACCCTTGTTTAAAGGGACACTGTGCAGTAAATGGCCAAAAAGGTACTGCAACTATGCTGCTCATTGAAACTGGGCTGCCTATTGCCAAATTTGATCTTTACATGAAAGTTTACTAAGTAATAAACAAATATTTTCTAGTATGGTCCAAGTACAGTAATTTTTACAGCTAAAAATGGCTATTTTTGGAAATTCAAAATGGCGGACCATGGAGAAGATCCCCCTTTTCATGTATGAAAAGTGCAATTTTTCCAGTCATAATGAATACTTAGAATTTGATGGTGGTGATATGTATTCATGAAAAAGGTAACATTAGTGAATGGGCAGCATGAATTCTGGAAATAAACAACAAAAATCTCACACAGTGTCCCTTTAAGCTCACAAAGTTGAGAGGAAATACTTGAGGGTCTGGCGAAAGTCAGCTAACCCCCCACTCCTCCACATCCCCCACCACCACCACCACCACCACTGATCATAAATGTGTTTTGTTCTTGACTATTGCACAGTCCCCGGGTCCCGATATGGTTTTCACGACTAACCTCTCCACTTTTGTGTTTTTTGTTGTGTTCTTTCTCTGTGTTTGTTTGTTTGTTTGTTTGTTTTTGTGGGTCTTGTTGTCTCTTTCAGAGAAACCTAACAGAGTATTTTGTAGCCGTAGATGTCAATAACATGCTCCATCTGTACGCTAGCATGCTCTATGAGCGCCGAGTCCTGCTCTGCTGTAGCAAACTAAGCACTGTAAGTACTCTAGTCTCTTCACTCCTCTCCGCTCTCTGGCTCCATTTCTTTCTTTCTTTCTTTCTTTCTTTCTTTCTTTCTTTCTTTCTTTCTTTCTTTTCTGTCTTTCTTTCCTCTTCTCTTTCTTTCTCTCTTTCTTCCCTTCTCTTTCTTTCTCTCTCTTTTTTCTTTTTCTTTCTTTCTTGTCATTTCATCATCATCCCCTCCTCTATCCTTTTTCTTTTCCTTTTTCTTTTCTTTTCCTGACAATACTTCTTTCCTCAATTCAAATTCTCATTCTTGTTCTCATCATCATTCTGTGTCTGTCTTTCTGTCTGTGTATCTTGTTGCATATTCTCTCTCTCTCTCTCTCTCTCTCTCTCTCTCTCTCTCTCTCTCTCTCTCTCTCTCTCTCTCTCTCTCTCTCTCTCTCTCTCTCTCTCTCTCTCTCTCTCTCTCTCTCTCCCATTCTGTCTACTATTCTCATTCTATTCTTGACCTCCTTCCATTATCCCACGTGTTCACTCATTTAACTTGCACACTTCTCTCCACAGGGGGCAAGGCCCAAAGGCAACACACAATGAGTTTATAGGAAGACATAGACATTCTCTCTGTCAGGTGGATGTACAAGTGTGTGTGCGCGCGTGCGAGCGTGCCTGCGTGCCTGCGTGCGTGTGTGTCTGTGTGCACATGTGTCTGTGTGTGTGTTGAATATGATGATTCAGGTTAATGATGTTGCCAGGAGGGTCACCTATATGCTTCTCTTCAAACAATACCAAGGGTGTGTTGTGTGAAAACAAGAAATGCTGTTTCACACCATAGATTTTATCACTTTGGGTTTTGTTAAAAATTCTGAAGATGCATATACTGATACAAGTTCATTTCCCTCCACTTTTGCTTTGCTGTAGTTTCCATTTGTTAACAGAAGCACCATGAAGTTTGCTTGAGTACTGTACTGTGGCTGCCTGTCGAGGCTCCTCTTATTCCCACCAGCTGAGAAACCGTCTGCGTGTTTCCTTGTCATTGTTGGGGGTAGCAATCATTAAAACCTGAAACCTCATGTCTTTTGGGTTGTGGTATTGATTTTTTTGGTCTCTGAGTGCCGGATTAATGCTCTTGCTTGTGTGAAGTAAGATGCAGCTGCCTTTTGAAAATATGTTTGATTTTTTTTTTTTCCTCTTTTCTTTTCAAAAAATATTTCAAGAATTTGAATGCGTGTCTAAAGTGGCGATACCACTATTCTTTTGCCTAAAACATTTTTGAGAACCAACCTTTTCTCTCCTCTTCCTTTTGTGCAAACCCACAATGGGAGATGGAGCATCTCTAATGCAGCCTATGGTCTGCTGGCCATTAGGGCTTCCCTTCACCACCAAGGATTTTTTTTTTGTATTTCGTTAATGTTTATCGATTTTCCTAAGTGTTTTTAAGAGTTTAGGTGTAAAGTCTAGCTAAAAGGGCTTTCTTCTGAATGTCCCAAGTGAAGGCTTTTTGCTTTCGCTCTCATACAAAACCGCCCCAGAGTGCTTTTGTCCTTAACTTTCACTTTGGTTCAAGACAAACTTAAGGTCTCTGTGTGTTGCCTCCTTCACAACCGTCTTCCATACGGTTTGTACAGTAGTGTGCGGCTGAAACAGGCGCGCACACGGCTCCCTGTTGTTCTAATATTAGCTATTTTAGCTTAAGTATAGTATCAGCCGCAACCGTACGAGACAAGACATACCTGAGAAAGAAGAAGAAGTCTCTTCTTTCCTGTCACGTTGGTCGGACATCGTTGTCATCTCCAGTCCTTAAGAGGATGCGATTAATCTCCGGGATCCCAGAATGGCTGCCTCTCGTCCCCCGTCTGGTGACGCGAGGAGAGACTGCCAGGTAATGCCTGGATCGGAGCGTGACAGCAGTTCCCTAGGGCCCCTTCCAGCGGGACGGGGGACGTTGTTTCTCTGAAGGCATCCAGTTGCGGATGCGGACCCTCCTCCACCACCATCATCAACACCACCCCTTCCTCGTTTGTTTTTTTTGAGTCTTCAGACCAGATTAAACGAGTTTAGACACGCGCTCTTGAAATCTCTGGCGTGCGGCCAGTTTGATTGACGAGAAAAGGGTGAAAAGGGTTGCCTCTGTAAAGTATAAAAATAAAAAAAAATGAAGGGGAGAAAAAAAATCACAGCTTTTTTTTTTTACCCCACACAACTCAACTTTGATGGATCTTAATATAGGCATGGATGAAACGCCCCACGCGGACCCTCGAGCGGTATTATGAAGCTGGTTGTTTTAAAAATGGGCACTGCCAAAGCTATTTACACATCTGCCTCTTTAGTGTGTGTGTGTGTGTGTGTGTGCGTGTGTGCGTGTGTGCGTGTGTGCGTGTGTGTGTGTGTGTGTGTGTGTGTGTGTGTGTGCGTGTGTGTGTGCGTGTGTGTGTGTGTGTGTGTGTGTGTGTGTAAAAGCTCTAATTTTGATCAGTCGTGGCGTCTGCCATGTGCTGCATGCCTCAATACCTGACGCACAAAGCCAGGCAGCAGAACAGCTCCGCCAGACAGCCGTGACAGTTACTGTATGTTGTGGGCAGGCAGAGAGGGAGGGAAGACTTCCCGGCAGGAAGACGTTTTAGGTGGGCCAGGGCCACAGCCAGTTCCACAGCCAGGCCTTCTGCTGATATTAAAGGGCCTTGACTGAGTAATCTTGTCTGCTCCCTGTCTAACCCCGACTACACACACTTATTCACACACATACTCACAAACTTAAACACACACACTCTCTCTCTCTCTCTCTCTCTCTCTCTCTCTCTCTCTCTCTCTCTCTCTCTCTCTCTCTCTCTCTCTCTCTCTCGCTCTCTCTCGCACTTACACACATGTGCACACGCACACTCAAACTCGCACTCTCCACCCCACAACCCCTCGGAGGCACATTGTTTGTCCAGAACCCCGCGGTGAGACTTTATGGGAAGGGAGTGTGATGACATCACTGGGGTAGTCAGCCTGTGTTGCCGGGCCATGTGGCCATGCGGCCGCGAGAGCAACCGCAAATGGCAACAGCCACAGCAGTGAGTGGCATCGCCATCGGCAGTTAGTCAGTGGGGACACTGATTCTGTGTCGTGTTTTCTTGACTGCAGCATAATTTGTAGAGCAATGAGCAAATAGCAATGTAAATATAGTTTCTGATCTCCCGAAAAAGCGAGAACTCCACCCACTTTGTCAGGAACCAAGGATCAAGTAGTAGCAAACCAAGGGAGGCGGGTCAACAATGCTGTTTGGAAAACCTTAATTGTTATGCTCTACACATTAAGTCAGACCAAGTCTTGAAGAGATTAGAAATTCGATGACAATCAGGCTAACCATAATTGCTCCTTGCAAGATCCTCCTTACAAGTCTCAAACGTCGCAGTGGTATAGACATGGAACGGGGAAGAAATAGATTGCTCCTACATTACATGTGTACATGAGAATGTAGGCACATGTATAGCTTGGACCCTGAGTCTGTTAATAAAAATATATAGTACAGCAGTGAGTGGTATCGGCACTGAGATTATGGTAAGTTATGTCGCGGTTCGGCGAAATCCAATTGGAATGTTCATATCTCTGAATATCCCGGGCTGTCAAGCCAGAGCCGTTATGTGATTAGCCAAATCAAACATGTCAATGTCACGTCCAGAGCGAATGAAATGAATTCATGACGAAACTTTAATGACTTCAGGTACCTGGGTCGCGTAGGTCGCACTTGGTATACACGCAGCATAAGTCAGCGGAGAGCAGCATGCAGTGTAGTAGGAGAGGGTGCACTCTGCCAGCTCATAGCTGTCCTGGTTAAACACATCCTCCTCACACGCACCACAGCATGTGCCACGCTCCCTCCCTCCAGGTGTGCCTGCTAGTGTGTGGTGTGTGTGCATGTCTGGTGCCTCTGTGGTACTTGTGTGGTGCCTGTGTCTGTGCGTGTGCGTGTGTGTGTGCGTGTGGGTGTGAGGTATGTGTGGGTGTGAGTTATGTGTGCGTGCATGAGTTTGTGCATGCTTGAGTATGTGTGTGTATGTGTATTTGTGTGTGTGTGTGTGCATGTGCGTGTATGTGTTTGTGTTTGTGTGTATGTGTATTTGTGTGTGTGTGTGTGTGTGCATGTGCGTGTATGTGTTTGTGTTTGTGTGTGGTTGCGAGGGAGAAAGAGAAGAAGAGAGAGAGAGAGGTAGAAAGGTAGAGAGAGAGAGAGAGAGAGAGAGAGGGAGAGGGAGAGAGAGAGAGAGAGAGAGAGAGAGAGAGAGAGAGAGGGAGAGAGAGAGAGCAGAAGAAAGCAAGCAAGCAAGCAGACATCTCCTGGCGTGTTTTTAATCTCATGAATTTTACGAGCATAATCATGAACCCCGATGTGAAACCTCTGACAAACATCCTGGATTGTGTCATGTCCACACTGTCTAATGCGAAACCTTGAAGTTGTAATCATGGCTCTGGGCCACATTAGCATGTGTTTGAAGATGTGCGCGTGTGTGCTGGTGCAGGCGCTTTTTTAACCCGCCAGAAGGAGTGGCATAAACATCATTTTAATATTTATGAGGTACAAAGGTGCGGGACATTTCGTGCATAAGCTGATGCCTTTTTTGCCTCTCCCCTGCTTTACTTTACTTTCCCAAAAGTGTGCAAGATCAATTTTCTTTTCTTTTTTTGCTGATCTGCTTCCTAGAAGAGAAAACAGCCCTGACAGATTTTTATTATAATTAATTATTTTGATTATCATGATGATTTATACCGTTGTTTCACCTTGTACAGCATGCCTGCATGTATTTAGAATCGCAACATGGCCGTAATAATTGCCCATTTCTAAAAGTAATGATATGTCAAGTTTTTTTTTCTGGGGGCATTTCGCCTTTATTCTTAACAGGACAGTGAAGGACGGACAGAAGATGACCAGGGGAGAGAGAGACGGGGAGGGATCGGCAAATAATAATAATGATAATAATAATTGTATTTGTTAGAGATGACCCGGATCCAAGATCCGGTTCCGGATCCGGCAGGATAATAGGGTTTTTCACAGGATCCGGATCCGGTTCCAGGATCCAGGATCCGGTAGCCGAGGCTTTTCCGTCAAAATAGTTTGAGACAACGTGATAAAAAGGGCCCACGCGAGTGAGTAGGCTATGTGTTTCAACCCTTTCGTAGGATCCGGTATCCGGTTCCGGATCCGGCAGGATCTTAAGCAGTGGATCCGGTATCCGTCAGGATCCTAAAAATCAGGATCCGGTGCATCTCTAGTATTTGTATAGCACTGTATCATACAAGGCATGTAACTCAAAGTGCTTAACAAATGGGAAAAAAACATCATTGTTAGAGATGGATTTAAAAG
>NC_085867.1:13504684-13509684 GCF_034702125.1 Engraulis encrasicolus | reverse complement strand
CCAGTGTTAATTAAGGGGAATCTGTGTGTAGGTAAAGGGGGGGAGGTTGGTGGTGGGGTGAGGAGGCCAAGTAAGCTAATTATCGTTCCCTCTTTTCTTCCTTTCGCTAAAAACGCTAATCACTCATCTGACACGAGTGCGTTTTCGGCTTGTGGGGGGGGGGGGGGGGGTATTCGTGTGCATGTGCGTGTATGTGAGAGGGCAGGGGGGTGCTCTGTCTCTGTCTCTGCACCATGCCAGTGGCTGACTGCGTCACACAGAAAAGGCAGAGGACATCGGGGCCCAGTGCTAATTTGATGTCAAGGTTTTTCGAAGAGTTTTTTTTTGCTCCCCCTTCTCCCCTTCCTTCCTTCCTTCTTCACCAGCGCTCAGTTGGCCAGCTGAAGACCGCTGTCGGATAATGTAACTTCTAGCTTCGGGGGAAATCAACACACTCCCACCCCTCTTCTGTCCTCCTCTCCTCCTCCTCTCCATCCCTATCCCCCTTCTGCAGCTCTCCTCTCCATCCCTATCCCCACTTCTCTCCACCTCCCCTCATCCCTCTTTCTCCTCCACGTTCGGCCGGTCGACCGCTATGAATAATTGGGCACAAGCGCATATTTGCATCAGCCCAAAACATCCACTGCCTGTGTGTGCGCGTGTGTGTTTGTCTCCTTCTTTCACCCCCATGTTTGTTCATTTATTTATTTACCTAGCTCTTCCCCGGCTGCTCTGGAAAAGCCCCCTGGAAGCGTTTTTTTTTTCTCTCTGTCACGTCTATTGCCATTGCCCATCTTATTTATTTTATTTATTGCTTTCTTTCTTTTTCTTTTTTTTTCTTCTTCTTTACTTCCACACACTACCACGACCAAGCCCCTTCTCATTTGACTCAAAAAAGGGAGGCTGTATTTTAATTGAATGTCACGGCACAGGAGATGGAAACGAGGACACTTAATTAAAGGCTGGCGGGTCTGGCTTCAGCGCGCCCGTGACGGGTGACAGGTTCGCTCATCCACCCACCCCACAACCCATCCACCCCCACCCCCACCCCGTCCTCCTCCATCCGCCTTTTCTTCGTCCCTCTCTCTCTCCGTCTCTCTTGCCTCTCTCTCTCTTTCTGACCAGTACCCAATCAGCCACATCTCGCCCTGCTCAGACATGTCCCCCCTCCATCCCCATCCCATCCCATCCCCATGCCCATCTCCATCCACACTCCATGCCTCCCCCCTTCTCTTCTCTTCTCTTCTCCTCTCCTCTCTTCTCTTCTCCACTTCCCTTCCCCGGCCTTGACGAAGGCTCATCTGGAGGATGGCCATCTCCACTAGACAGCGGGCTCAGCTAGCTAGGACGGCTCAGATGAGCACTCCGTCCCCCCGTTGGTCGGAAAAGCTCTTTCTCCCAATGCCCCATGCCATGCCAAACTGCCAGTGGTGAAGGTTATTAGAGAAGGGAGGCCGTGTGTGTGTGTGTGTGTGTGTGTGTGTGTGTGTGTGTGTGTGTGTGTGTGTGTGTGTGTGTGTGTGTGTGTGTGTGTGTGTGTGTGTGTGTGTGTGTGTGTGTGTGTGTTCGCGTGTGTGTGTTCGCGTGTGTGTGTTCGCGTGTGTGTGTGTTCGCGTGTGTGTGTGTTCGCGTGTGTGTGTGTGTGTGTTCGCGTGTGTGTGTTCGCGCGTGTGTGTGTGTTCGCGTGTGTGTGTGTGTTCGCGTGTGTGTGTGCGCGCGTCTGCCCGCAACTCTGTGGGTGTGCTGACAATGACAGTCTAAGTCTTGGGCTTGCGTGAAGTCTGACTTAGTGCCTTAGTGTGTGTCCACATTTGCACCTTCACTAATAGGATTTTTTTAAACAGGTGTTGAGCAGAAGAGATATCTGGAAGTTACAGTCAGGAAAGGCCTGATGCAGAGACACAATGTCGGCACAAAAAAAGTGCACATGCACAGACAAAAACTTTCTTGAGTCGAGAACTAACTGTACACTTTGTTCAAAATTGTGCTCAGTTTTACTTGATATTTTCCGTTATTATTATATTTGTGCCATTCTCAGAGATTATATATATTTTTCCTCGATGTTTCAATGTTGTCTTCTGCTGTACAGTTCTATTTGGACATCACATAATGTGTGTTTTTCCTTCCCAGCGCCCCCATGCCTTACCTCATTGGAGTACATTCCAGCCTGATGGAGGTGAGTTGGCCTACTATGGTATTTTACACTTAAAGGTGCACTGTAATATTTTTCGCAGTTCATTTCCAGAATTCATGTTGCCCATTCACAAATGTTACCTTTTTAACAAATACTTACCACCACCATCAAATTGCACAGTAAGTATTCATTATGATTGTGAAAATTGCACTTGTTATACATGAAAAGGGGGATCTTCACCATCTTCCCCCCATTTTGAATTTCCAGATGTTGGCACTTTAAGCCGCAAAACTTACAGTAGTGTACTTTGGTCATTCTGGTGCAGTAAATATTAGTTTTTTACTTTGTAAATATTCATGAAAAGATTGACAATATGCAGCACAGTTTCAATGAGCATCATAGTTGCAATACCTACTCTGCCCACAATGTTACACAGTGCACCTTTAAACACTCTCCAAAACCTTTGAAGGTTCACTTCAAAATGCTACCGGATACAGAATACCCTCCATGTACTGTTCGCCTATTGAAAGCCTATTCAAGATGTGTGGACCTTATAGATGTTCCTCTTTTTTATATACCGTACCACATACTGAATGTGGATGGACAGATTTGGATGCTTGTCACATGTTTGCAAGCATCCTCGGGTAAAAAGCTTTCCATGGAATCAACTAGCTGGCTAGTGAACTGAATAGTATTCCAGCAAAGTATTGTGCATGTGAAATACTTCAAGTTTAACGTTGTCCGAATGCCAGTGTAGTACCTGCCTACATGGCTATTGTTTGGTAAGGTCACCAAGGTGACCAAGAAAACTGCATTATTTCAAACAAACCCTTTGAGGGTGGCAGTGTTTTTTTTGCCGGCAGTAGCCCTCAATTCAGCACACACACACACACACACACACACACACACACACACACACACACACACACACACACACACACACACACACACACACACACACACACACACACACACACACACACACACACACACACACACACACACACACACACACACACACACACACCTAAACACACCTAAAAGCCCTGGTAATAAAAAGTCCCTGTGTGTGTGTGTGTATGTTTGTGTGTGTAAAGTGAGGCTTTCATCCTCCGGGCGAGGGGAAAACACACCTCTTGACAAAAAGCCCCTAATTGTGTGGCTGGACAGTCAGTCAGCCGCTAGCCCGGCAGCCAGGCGGCCTCATGTATCGATCCATGCTCAGTCCTGCTCCTCCTGCCTTAGCCATTGCCGTGAGAGAGCCCATTCTCAGCCTCCTATTATGTCGCGCCTCTGTAGTCATTAAGAGCCATTCAGTTGCCTGTGTGTGTGTGTGTGTGTGTGTGTGTGTGTGTGTGTGTGTGTCTGTGTCTGTGTCTGTGTCTGTGGGTGTGGGTGTGTGTGTGTGTGTGTGTGTGTGTGTGTGTGTGTGTGTGTGTGTGTGTGTGTGTGTGTGTGTGTGTGTGTGTGTGTGTGTTTGGGTGATTGTGTGTTTGGGTGATTGGGTGTGTGTGTGTGTGTGTAGATGCATCCTGGCCAGGCAGGTACAGGCTCAGGCTCCGGCACACGCAGGCTTGATCCGTCAGTAGCATAAGGTGTCATAAGGCTCCAGGAATGATTAATGATGTGTCTGGATGCGGAGTGAGCGGGGGCAGCGGAGGAGGAGGAGAGGTGGCACAGGAGGAGGAGGAGAAGCGGGAGAAAGGCAGAGGAGAGGAGGAGGAGGAGGAGGAGGAGGGGTGGATAAGGAGATAGAAGGTATGTGGGGGTATGAGGAGAGAAAGAGGAGAGGAAGAGTGGTAGAGGAGGAGAAGAGGGAAAAAGGAAGAGGAGGGAAGAATTAAAAGTGGGAAGGGATGGGGGGTATGAGGAGAAAAAGAGGAGAGGAGAGGAAGAGTGGTAGAGGAGGAGAGGAGGAAAGAGGGGCGGATGAGAAGAGGAAGAATGGCAAAGGAGAAGAGGAACATGAGCTGATGAGAGGTGGAGGGGGGGAGGGAATGGGTGGAGCATTGGGGTCCGTGACTGGATGTGAGGTGAGGACCTCTGCTATCTCCTCCTACGGTAGAGTCCCGATGTCCCTCACCTCTTCATCATCCTCAATATCGCCTGTCCCAAAAACACAACACGCACACCACCATTCCCACTTCCACCACAACCCCCCAGCCTTGACACACACACACACACACACACACACACACACACACACACACACACACACACACACACACACACACACACACACACACACACACACACACACACACACACACACACACACACACACACACACACACACCTCCTCCTGCTGCTGCTCCGAGGTCACAGCAGTGTCAGCATCAACCCCTCTCGATTCATCACCCGGCTGATCGGGCGCCTGATGATGATGTATTAATCGAGCGCCACGATCGTTCAGACCTCTTCGGGGGCCTGTTAAGTTCCGAGGGCCATGGCCTGTGGTCTGCTCGCTCGTTATTTCTTCTCCTCTTGTTTCCATGCCGTGGCTCTGCAGGCCCCTCTTTAAGGTCCAGGATGGAGTGCATGTCCCTTGCATGTCACCAGTGAGGCGTCAGTATATGCACTGGGCACAGTGCAGGGACCCTCACCTGTACCTGTACCCATCGTTGTGTGGAGGCTGAGCCCTCTTCTGCTCTGAATGGTGAAGTGAGAGGTCATCTGAGCTCTCCATTGGTGGCACATTGCATGGAAAGATGAGCAGAGGTGAAGTGGCTTTCACCTGCCCACTATGCATGACAGATGGAGGCGTGTTAGTCAAGTCAAGTCGGTTTTATTGTCAATAGTTATTGACAATTGTTGTCAGCACAGTGGGTAGATGCAAGCAAGAATGTTCACACAGGCGATGTCAGTATTGGGGAGGAGGGATACAAAT
>NC_085867.1:13492184-13497184 GCF_034702125.1 Engraulis encrasicolus | reverse complement strand
AGAATTTTGACATTTACTCATCTTTGTGAAGGCACAGCTATTTTTATGAGCACAACTGTATGTAATGACATCCAGGTCATGGTACTCAAAAGAAATGAGTTGGAGCTAATCGACGTGTTGTAGCTTCGGACAGCAGAATTAAGACATTTCAGCTGCTTCCTAAATCTCAAATTCTGTGATTCTCATCATCATAATTATCTGGTTGATATTTTGCTGTCAATGACCTCGTCACCTCTGCTCTCTCCTCAGATCTCGTCACTGAAGAGCCGTCTGAAGAAGGTGTCCACCACCACGGGCGATGGCGTGTCCAGGGCCTTCCTCAAAGCACAGGCCGCCCTCTTCGGCAGCTACAGGAACGCGCTCCAGATCGAGCCGGTGAGAGCCAAAAGAGAGGCATGGATTACACTTTGAGTAAAGGAAGGATGAATCATCGCACACTGGTATACTTTGCTGGTAGTTTATTTGGTGAACCAACCAAATAAAGTACCGGCAAAGAATACCAGCGTGCAGTGATTCATCCTTCCTTTACTTGGATTATTTTTACTGCACATCACCAGCACCTGGACAGTGGTTGTGCATAGGGATGCTACTTTGAGTAATAAATTACACTTTATTTTACCCTCTCTGATATATTAATTAGGTGCAGTGTAACCATTGGGATTAGGTATGTACAATGTAAGTACGCAAGATTGCACGTTGATGCATGAAAAATGACACCTTAAAATGAAGTGATACTGTGATAGTGATGCAAAAGAAATTGAATTAAATAGATAGTCAGCCAGCCAGACAGTCAGTCATAGTGAGAGATGAACTAAGCCAGAGACAGCATGATTGATAGAAAAGGAAGAGGAGAGATAAGGGGGAAAAATCAACAATTTTAAGTTAATGGAACAAGCAAGGGGGTCCCTTGTGAAAAGACAGGGAAAAAAGGTAGAGTTTGGTAGATGTGGATTAGAGGATATACGCACCCCAGCTTGAAACCTCAGATACTCAGGTGATTTCTCACTGTGTGTGTGTGTGTGTGTGTGTGTGCGCGTGCGTGTGTGTGTACGTGTGCGTGTGTGTGTACGTGTGTGTGTACGTGTGTGTGTACGTGTGTGTGTGTACTTGTGCACACATGCATGTGTGTGCGTTCTTGTGGGTGAGCGTGTGCGTGTGTTTGTTTGCGTCTGTGATGTGGCGTATGATGACTCCCATGTATCTGCTTGAAGAGCGCGCTGAAGTGAACATCACAACTGCATAAACACCCGACTCCGAAGGGAAGCGAAGAGCAACTCTGCGAAGGAGAGGGAGGGAGAGATGGATGAGGAGGAGTAGAAGAGAGCACGCGAGAGGAAGAGAGAGAGAGAGAAAAAGGAAGCGAAAAAGAGACAGACGAGAGAAGGGAGAGGGAGAGAGAGGTGGCGGCTCCGTGATTATTCAAAATATTCCACCATATGTTGTCAACGTCTGATCCGTGCATCGTCTGCGCCCCCCGATTCCTCTATTTTAAAATCATCTCCGAGACGGATTTACATATTTTAGACAGGACAATATGAATAAAACAAATATAGGTGTCAATCATGCCCGAGTGCGCACTAGGATGGTGGGGTTATGTTTTGGGAGGAGGAGAGGAAGGAAGGGAAGTATGGGGGGGAGAAGGGAGGGACGGGTGTGCTGTGTGCTTGGTGGGGCCAGTCAACGTGAAGGCCCTGGTGTGGATAATAGCATTAGCGATGTAGATCACCATAGCCCCTTTCTCCACTACACTACACTCCACCCCACTCTCCTCCACTCTCCACTACCCCACCCCCGCTGTTCCACGGCCAGGGGGGGGGTGAAGAA
The DNA here is from genome assembly GCF_034702125.1 of Engraulis encrasicolus. Lineage (NCBI taxonomy): Eukaryota > Metazoa > Chordata > Actinopteri > Clupeiformes > Engraulidae > Engraulis > Engraulis encrasicolus. Next base: position 13,495,360 of record NC_085867.1, on the reverse strand, counting down.
AGGGACCCCGCGTGGCCCAGGCCGGGTCCCCTCTCCTCTCCTGCGGGGACTTGGGGGAGAGCCCCGGCCCCAACAATGGGCCCAGCTGGTTCCCATGTCACATATGGGAGTCCTGCGCTCTCACTTGCAATCTGTCAGCACCCCGTGGCTAACGTGTGCTAAAGCCCCACCGCATCGATGACTTGGGGATGGGGGAGGCATCAAACATGGTGAGGAGGGTCAGCAAAAAAACACCAAAAAACAAAAAAAAAGCTGTCGCTGCTGAAACGTAGCGCAAATGCTCAGGACCAGTATGTTTGTCCGAAAAGTAATGGATACAAATGATTAATATGACTGCATCTATACTGCACGTACTGTAAACGTGTGTTTCGGCTTAAAAGTAAATGATAATAAAAATGATAAATTGGCTACATCTATGCAGCACTTAAACATGTCGAGCAGAGTGGCCGAGGTCCTTTCCCGAGATGTAGGACACTGTGGAAGGCTGTTTATCAGTTTGGCAGAAAGAAACTGTGGATAGAACGTCTTTCCGAAATCCTTAAATTGTGCAGTCAGGTAGATATGACATTTCTTCCTAAATAGCCAATTTCTGCGCAACGGGCAATTTATACTATTTTTTTTCAATCTCTCCCCCTCTCATCTCTCTCTGTTTTCTGTCTCTGTCTCTGTCTCTGTCTCTCTCTCTCTCTCTCTCTCTCTCTCTCTCTCTCTCTCTCTCTCTCTCTCTCTCTCTCTCTCTCTCCCTTTGTTTCTCCTTCTTTCTCTCTTCCTTTCTAGCTCCCTTAACTCTGTTTCTTTCTCCTTTTTGTCTCTCACCAAAGTGTTCCCGGCTGAACCGCACACCCAATTAATTTGGCCAAGAATTAGGATGATGGGAGGAGAACTGAAAGACAGACACACAGAAGCACACACACACACAAACGCAAGTCACATGCACACTTACACACACGCACACTTACACACACACACACACGCACGCACGCACGCACGCACGCACGCACGCGCACACACACACACACACACACACACACACACACACACACACCACACAGAGTGTAGCAGTCACATGACTGGCTTATAGTGGTGTTTGTGGCTCAGTGCTGCTTCATCAGTTCTGCTTGGACCAACGCTGGCGTATGTACACTGGGAAGCCTTTCCTATTGCCACACACACACATACACACACACACTTACACACACACACACACACACACACACACACACACACACACACACACACACACACACATACACATACTAAAACGCACTTCCACATACGCACGTACGCACACGCACACAGACACACACGCACACACGGCAGGGCACACTGAAACTCAGACAGGCACACACACACACTGGCACACACACACATACTCAAACGCACACACACTCATCCACAAAATAATACACCCAATGCATATCCAGTATACAGATCAGAAACACATAAAACATAGGTGTGGCAGCAAAACTTGAAATCAGACCTCGGCTGAATCGGCCAGCCTAGCTAAACTAAATAATTGCACTTGCTTGATTCTTGGAAGGTGCGTAAAAGCAGACGCTTCACGGTTGAGTTCAAGAGGTGGATGGTGAAAGGCAACTTCAGGACTCCAAATTATCAAAAATATAAGCGCTTTTTATTTGTATCAAAAATAAATGTGCACGTGGGCAAAAACACAACATGACTTGACATAAACTTCAGACTCTTATTTGCAACACTGTTTCAAGACCCTGCTAAACTCGCTACTCTAACCAACAGCTTCAAGGACACTGCTCTCCGGTTAACAGCAGTTCCTCATTTCACATCTTGGAGTCATCTCCTCCGATTATCAGCTGATTGCTCCAACCTGCTCCTCCCCACTCACCTGGGGTTTTAAACTTTGCGCACTTGCGCCAACCAATTATATTTCAATTGGTCTCTACTCTTGAACCAATAGGCACACTCGAGTCTTAAACTAAACAAAATCATACTCCAACATTGTAAGCACATCATATTCTTACTGAAATCAAAATAACAAAACACAGACATAAATACATTTTGCCACGGCACTTCACCCCCACAAAATAGACAAAAACCCAGACAAATATTGCACAACACCCGACACATAACTCCCGCCCCTTCAACAACACATTTCCCATTCCCAAAGTCAGATGATGATGGAAAAGTTCTGCCAACACGGGCGCGCTTCCACGTGACAGCGCGACAAGGAAACGAGAAACGTCAGTGAAGGAGTCCAATGCTTTCGAGCTCGCTGGAATATTCAAACATTTAAGAGTCACTGTGTTCGCGGGCCTGCGTGCCCGTGTGTGAATGTGTGCGTGTATGCGCTTGCGCTTCTTGCCAGTCTCATGTCTCACAGTGTGTAATAAGCACCAGAAATAAATAGCGCAATCGCATAGTCTTTAAAACATAAAACAGTGAGAAAGGAAGGTCACTTTCTCACAGAAAGTGTGTGGCGTGGTCTCTGTGTGTCTGTGCGTGTGCATGTGTGTGTGTATGTTTTGTGTTTTTCTTTTTTGTGTGTATGTTTTGTGGGTGCGAGTGTGTATTTCTGTGTGTGCCTATATTTTTTAGCCTCCTCTCGTCTGTGTGCGTGTGCATTGTTGTGTGTGTGTGTGCGTGCATGTTTGTTTGGGCACGCATGTCCACGGGTGCCGCGAGGGGGGAAAAGGTGGTACAGATTCTAAGGGCCCGGCAGCACTGACAGGGCCCCTGGAATGATGCAGATAACATAATTTGACATTTTGGGGGCCCAAAATTTGAATCTTTCATGGGGCCCAACATTTTTAATGGCGCCCCTGCGCATGTCAATCACGCTGAGCAGGGCTCGCTTGGCTAGGTGAGGTGAGGTGATAAACGAGTGTGTTTGTCCCATGACCCTTTTGGACCTGGAAGAGAGCGGAGCCCAGAGATGGAGAAGGCCAATTTACATGTGCAGCTACACCAGAGAGGACCACCATAGGGACCTTTTCTTTTTTTGGCCGCTGACATTGGGTGACTATTAGTGTAAGGACACGAAACGGTGCACAGGCACGCTGCATGTCGGGACACAAATATACGACACTTGGCACGCGTAACCACTACTACACACACTCATGTGCACACACAGAGCACATAGAGGTGAGGATACAGAGACGCACCTGTACACACACACACACACACACACACACACACACACA
>NC_085867.1:13422184-13484684 GCF_034702125.1 Engraulis encrasicolus | reverse complement strand
ATGGAGATGGGATGGAGTCTAGAGAGAGAGAGAGAGAGAGAGAGCAAGAGAGCTTGAGAAGGGCATTATGTGGTAAACATCCATGACAGTGGACATTAGGCTTAATGCTGTGTTAAACAAGTGGCCTTTTGTTTTGGCCACCAAGCAGTGTGTGTCAGCTCGCATTGTGTGTGCCTAATCACGTGAGCAAGTTTTTTTGTGTGTGTTTGGTTTTTTTTCATTCTGGGAATTTACATCCTCGCATATACGTTTGTGGGTTTTTGTGTATGAATGCATAGGGACGTGTAGGTTTTAAAACAGTGCTTGCATGGTCACATTGTGTGTGTGTGTGTGTGTGTGTTTGTGTGTGTGTGTGTGTGTGTGTGTGTGTGTGTGTGTGTGTGTGTGTGTGTGTGTGTGTGTGTGTGTGTTAGGTACTGCTGTGTGTGTGTGTGTGTGTGTGTGTGTGTGTGTGTGTGTGTGTGTGTGTGTGTGTGTGTGTGTGTGTGTGTGTGTGTGTGTTAGGTACTGCCGTGTGTGTGTGTGTGTGTGTGTGTGTGTGTGTGTGTGTGTGTGTGTGTGTGTGTGTGTGTGTGTGTGTGTGTGTGTGTGTGTGTGTGTGTGTGTGTGTGTGTGTGTGTGTGTGTGTGTGTGTGTGTGTGTGTGTGTGTGTGTGTGTGTGAGTGAGACAACCCACCCATCCAGCTCCCAGATCTGGTTGTGTGATTTTGGAACAGCACTGCTGCCCTCTTCAGGTTCAAAGGAACCATTGGCCATGGCCAGCCCTGACCTGGCTGAAAGACGAGAGAAAGAACTTTCACATTGATCTGTTAAATGATGAGCTTGTTTTCAGAAATATCGCACGACTTTGGTGGCAAGTTATGTTTGTCACATGTTATATTAGCAAATTAGTGATTACGTTCAATGTGTAAAGGTCAGCAAATGTGGTGTGCGTATTTTTCTGTCAAATTCCAGTCATACACGCATCCAGCTTCTTTTAGCCAGGTTCAGGGTCAAAACACAAAGTTCATGTAGGGTAAGGAAGAACTGCACACCGATGAGCTCCCTTTTAGTCCAACTTTATTTCAGTGATGTTTGCGGCCACCACGACCCTTCCTCACAGTCAATGTGTGAATCACGCTTCTAGTCTGAGGAAGGACCGTGGTGGCCCGAAAAAGGGAGTTCATCTGTGTGTGCCTACATATTTTTCGCTTATACACACTGCACTCATCCTCTCTCTCTCTCTCTCTCTCTCTCTCTCTCTCTCTCTCTCTCTCTCTCTCTCTCTCTCTCTCTCTCTCTCTCTCTCTCTCTCTCTCTATCTGTCTATCTATCTCTCTATCTCTCTCTCTCTCTATCTCTCTATCTATCTCTGTCTCTCTCTCTCTCTCTCTCTCTCTCTCTCTCTCTCTCTCTCTCTCTCTCTCTCTCTCTCTGGCCCTCTCTTGCCGCCCCTCGTCCCCCCAGCACACACACAGAGGAGAGAGAGAGAGAGCGAGAGAGAGAAATAGCATGCATTGCAAACAAATTGAAATGATTAATCAACCTTTGTCTGAGTCTCATTGATCTGTATATCAGACTGTGCTCAGTGCATTAAGCAGTCTGCTTGGGGTCCTGCCTCCTTTTCTATGCAGCATGCTTGAGTGTCTGGCATGGCTATATAAGAGTCTCAAACAAAAGCCCTCAGACAACTAAAGACAGAGTGTGTGTGTGAATCCCCCTGTGCCATTGCCACTTCCTCACTATGGATTACATGGCTGTTCACCTGGGCAGCTTTCTTAAGCCCTGCCTGTAGTTTCGGATCAATAAGGGTGTGTGTGTCTGTGTCTGTGTCTGTGTCTGTGTCTGTGCGTCTCTCTGTGTGTCTGTGTGTGTGTGTGTGTGTGTGTGTGTGTGTGTGTGTGTGTGTGTGTGTGTGTGTGTGTGTGTGTGTGTGTGTGTGTGTGTCTGTCTGTCTGTCTGTCTGTCTGTCTGTCTGTCTGTGCGTCTCTCTGTGCGTCTCTCTGTGCGTCTCTCTGTGTGTCTGTGTGCAGAGAGTGTCTGCAAGAGAGTAGTGATAGTTGAAATGAGCAGTGGCACTCAAGGACCTCAGACACACACAAACACACAAACACACACACGCACACGCACACGCACACGCACACACGCACACACACACACGCACACGCACACGCACACGCACACACGCACACACGCACACACGCACACACACACACTTGCCTGACAAGTATACGGTAGTAAAGGACACATTCGTACAATGACTTAATTACTCGCTAACATACATACTCGATCTCGTAATCTCTTTACACACACTCGCTCATAAGCACCCAGGCATCTCAGACAAGTGGTACGCATACCGACTACCTACAGCACAGACTACAATGCAAATACCCACTTCATATTGATGCATCCATGCACAAACAAATATGTCAATAAATATGTCAATAACTCTGCAAACACATGGATGCACAACACAGTGCAAATTCACTACAACACAACTCAAATAGGAATAGCTTGTGTTTCAAAGCACATGTATTTTCCCAGCGTTTTAAAAAAATTCTCCTCATTCACCACTCGGCACCACTGTGTTCAGTACCTTCTCATGAAGTCTGTTTCTACATTTGAGACAGTCTCTCCGCCGATACTGAATACTTGACAATATTTGCATTTTTTAAAAGCTTTTTTTTCCCCTTGCTCTGGGGATTTGGCTGAGCATGGATTTCCCACCAGAATATGTCAAACATGCTAATTAATTAATATTAAGACGCATCCAGATGCATGAACATGCACTAAAGCAATGTGGACAGAAAAATTGATCAATGCATATTTGAGCAGAAAACGTATTGATGTGAGCAGATATTATAATTTATTTTTCTTAGTTTTAACCCTTGGAAGAGCACAGGATGGTGTGGTGCTCATTTTGCACAGGGATTTTTTGTTGCAAAATGCCAGAAAAGCACTGTGCGAATGGTGATGGTGTGTACACAAGACAGGTATGCTCAGGCTTAACGCAGCAAAGCCATCTTTGATCTGCTTTGAAACTGTGTGTGTGTGTGTGTGTGTGTGTGTGTGTGTGTGTGTGTGTGTGTGTGTGTGTGTGTGTGTGTGTGTGTGTGTACGTGTGTACGTGTGTACGTGTGTACGTGTGTGTGTGTGTGTACGTGTGTGTGTGTGTGTACGTGTGTGTGTGTGTGTACGTGTGTGTGTGTGTGTACGTGTGTGTGTGTGTACGTGTGTGTGTGTGTACGTGTATGTGTGTGTGTACGTGTGTGTGTATGCGCGTGTATGTGTGTGCGCGCGCGCGTGTGTGTGCGTGCGCGCGTGTGTGTGCGTGCGTGCGTATGTGCATGTATCTATGTGTGTGCATGTGTGTTTGTCAATGTATTTATGTGACTGTGTCTGTCTGTGTGTACATGTGTGGGTGTGCTATATGACAGATTGTTTCCCCCCCACAAACATACCAGCAGGATATCTAAATCATTACCAGAAGGGTCTCTCTCTCTCTCTCTCTCTCTCTCTCTCTCTCTCTCTCTCTCTCTCTCTCTCTCTCTCTCTCTCTCTCTCTCTCTCTCTCTCTCTCTCTCTCTCTCTGCCCCCTCGCAGTGTCCACTCTCTTCTTCCGCTTGATTGACAGAGAGTGCAGTAATGAGCCACAAAACCAAAACAACCATCAACACACACACACACACACACACACACACACACACACACACACACACACACACACACACACACACACACACCTCCGCGTGTCCCACTCATCTCTATGCCGCGCCGCGGGAAGATAGATAGATAGATAGAGAGAGAGAGATCGTTAGCAGAGCGAGGCATCCACGCGGTGACCTATAGATTAAAGCCATCTGATCTTGTCACTACGGAATGGCACGCCGCTGAGCCTAAAAAGGACATCACTCACAGGGACTGTCACTGATGGGGAGAAGAGCGGAGAAGAGAGGAGAGAGAAACAGAGCTGCCTGTCTGCCTAGACTGCCAAGACAGAGAGCAGCAAGCAGCAGACGGATGTTGTTTTTAAAAACAGCGCAGAAGAGACGATCACTTTGTTTGCAAAGCCAGCCATCTAAACAATATAGATTTGTGTTGTTGGCTGGATGGTTGGGATGGTGTGTAGGGAGAAAAAAAAAACAGTCCGATATCTTGGGATGTACTGTACGCTGGGGGTGCACTGTATGGTTGTTATTCCAACGAGGGCTTAGTGTGGTGCTGTATTAGTTTTTGCACAGACCACTGTGGGATACAAATTCACTGCGGAGAAACACAACCTGAACTGAGTCCAGAAACCGTCATCAGTGTTATATGTATACGATTTGTGCGTGCGTGCGTGCGTGCGTGCGTGCGTGCGTGCGTGCGTGCGTTGCTCAACTTCTGCCATACTAGTTTGGCATATGGAGATGGCAATGTCATATAGGCAATGTTAAAATGATTAATAATCATTTTATAATATAAATTATAATTATCAATTGATTAATTGTGTGATAGCGCAATTATGCAATGTTCGGGTGTGTATATTCTTTCAATGTATTAAGACCCATGTAAATGACTATTGTGTGTGTGTTTCTTGCTCTCTCCAGGAGGAGCCCATCACGTTCAGTGAGGAGGTGTTTGTGGCCCATCGCTCCAGTGCCATGAGGCAGTTCCTGCAAAATGCCATCCAGCTGCAGCTCTTCAAGCAGGCCAGTAGTCCTACACACACAGACAGACACATATCAGTTTCTGTTTTCAGGCCGACCAGAACAGTCCAGGTGCCCGTGCCTGCACCAGTTATGTTCGAAACTACAGTAAAGTGCTTATCTGCGAACCACGCGCAGTCATACTGGGCTCTGAACTTTTCCGCAAGTGATCATTCGTTACCCGGATGAACCTGCTGATGTCCATGTTGTTGTCACGGTTTGCAGAGACAAAACAAGTATTTTTAAAGGGACACTGTGCAGGAAATGGTCAAAAAAGGTACTGCAATTATGCTGCTCATTGAAACTGGGTTGGCTATCGCAAAATTTGATATTTACATGAAAGTTAACTAAGTAATAAACAAATATTTTCTAGTTTCGTCCAAGTAGAGTCATTTTTGCAGCTAAAAATGGCTATTTTTGGAAATTCAAAATGGCGAACCATGGAGAAGATCCACCTTTTCATGTATGAAAAGTGCAATTTTTACAGTCATAATGAATACTTAGAATTCGATGGTGGTGGTAAGTATTCATGAAAAAGGTAGCATTAGTGAATGGGCAGCATGAATTCTGGAAATAAACAACTAAAAATCTCACACAGTGTCCCTTTAAGTTTGCATCGCAAACCAACGTTCCGCGACTTGTGTGGGCACAGTGATGGGCGACCTGGATTCAGAAACTACAATCCAGTACCATGTATTAAAAAATGGTTATTCCTGTGCAAATACAGCATTTTAAACATACACCCATAAAGTATTCCCTAAACCATGTGTGAAGAAAACAGCTATGAAATTGATCAGTAACTCCAAAGATTTTATTGTTCTCCCTCAACCATGCCGTGTAACGTGGTGTGTCTGTATATCCTTGTAGTTCATAGACGGGCGTCTGGATCTGCTGAACTCAGGCGAGGGATTCAGCGATGTGTTTGAGGATGAGATCAACATGGGGGAATATGCAGGTGAGACAGCTCTCTCCTGTTGGAAATGTACACCTTAAGTAGAATGGTGATGTAAAATGTTTTTTGTGCATTTGATGTTTTGATAGACATGACGTCATCCGCGTTATCAGAATCTTGAGTTCAAATTTAGATATTGAAATTAAGTTAACTGTTTTCTGGCCTGCCGTGGCCAACTGGTAAGGCACTCGTCTACCATGCGGCTGACCCGGGTTCAATTCCCGGCCGGGGTCCTTTGCCAGCCCTTCCCCTTCTCTCTCTCTCCCCACTCGCTTCCTGTCACCACCTTCACCGTCCTGTCATAAAGTCAAAAAGACTAAAAAATATCTTTAAAAAAAAAAACAAAAAACAAAAAAAAACCTAAGTTAACTGTTTTCTTCTGTTGGTCTATGTAGAGTGCAGATTTGTTTTAAGTAAAGGGCTCCTCGCCACCTAAAATCTCCAAAAGACTCTCATTTTACAACATTTTACATTACCATCATTTAAAAACCAATATATCCATCACTGAGAATTTCACCCCTACAAGCAGCCAGTTAAACTGTATTATCCATTGTATTGTGGTTTCCTCTAGTCTTTCCACCTCAGCTATGTTTGAGCCTTTTCTTCTGTGCTTGTTCCACAGGCAGTGATAAAGTGTACCACCAATGGCTGCTAACCGTGAAGGTAAGCAATGCGCTCTAAGGTCACTGTCTAGTGCACACATTTAGTGTACAGTAGTGAAATGGCCTCGGTTGAAATGTCATGCGGTGCACTGCATAATGGTCTAGTGAACCATCAGTGTGGAGTGAGAAGTCTGCACACTTGAAATTCTTTTTTTGTGTTTGGTTCCATGGCAGAATTATGTTTTGACCTTTGATGTCTTCTTCAGATTACCTATTCTAGTAGAAAATACCGTGATTCTAGTGAGCCATCAGGACAGAGCCAATGACTGTGTGACTGCACATTTTTACCTCTGCCACAGAGGTTATGTTTTCGTTCTGTGTGCTTCTTGAATAAAAGAAACGGTTGTGGAATGAATACATGTATGGCTATGCAGTGACCTTGCTCATGGGAGGCTTGTGGTGTGGGTCTGTTGTACAGAAAGGTGGCGGGGCCATTTTCAACACCGTCAGGACCAAGGCCAACCCGGCCATGAAAACCGTCTACAAGTTTGTAAGTAGCAGCTGCCACCGCTATACCTCACTTTAGCCAGCTTACACTGCTATACACCATTTTAGCCAGCTTACACTGCTTAACCCATTTTAGCCTAAGGCACCCGCAAAGAATGCCTGCTGAATGCCTAAGCCTTTGTTGGGAAAAGGTGCCCTCAGCCTATTAAAACCTAAATATCTCAGCCTCTGAAGAACATAAAAACATGAAATCTTGGAAAGCTAGGACCCTCGTCTTGCATTAGAATGTGTTCATGCAGGTGTAACATACCAACATTTTTAGATGCGTCCCACGCATCTCTATAAGAGGCTTTGGTGTCCGTCCGTCCGTCCGTCCGTCCGTCCGTCCGTCCTTCCGTCCGTCCGTCCGCCCTCCCGTGATGAGTTTCTGAATTGTGATTCCCTCTTGTGATTCCCTCTTGTGTCCACAAGGTGGCAGTCGCTCAGTTTTGGACTGGAGCTCATGCGTGCAAACCAAAACGTCTACCAAGAGACCGTGCTCTTTGCCAGTGAGAAAAACATGGCGGCACTTCCTGTTGATTTTCACATGAAAGTTTTGCTTAATTTAAAGTCCCTAAGCGACTATAAATGTTGTGGCTTCCATATATTGATGTAAAAGTGCCCCACGAAGTAATGAAGCACAACAAAGTTACTCCACATTACCATTTGACCACTCGTTTTTCTATGCTAACAGGGTAGCTAATGTAGCATTGTAAATGATCCAGGGAGAAAGGGGGGAAGGTTGTGATTTCAGTCCGCCTGAGGCAACGATTTTCGTGGGGAAGATGACCTGCATCTCGGTGGCATTGAACCACGCCCCCGTGCCTTATTTGGCTCGCTCAGCACGTGCGTCCTCAGTCCAATCGCAATGCTTTATTTTCCCCAGATGTTTAATCGCATTTAAGTGAAAGTGCCATGTATACACATCGCAAAATAACTCTTAATCTGATCTATTTAAATCGCATTTATTAAATCGGACTTAAAAACATCATGTACACGTAGCCAATGTCTCATTGATTAGTTTATGGAACTTACGGTTTGTCTGTTACGGTCCACGAAGACAATATCCACGTGAAAACGCAAACGCCTGCAAACCACTGTTTTGACAGAAATACAGTTCACCTGTCGCCTACTCTGTTTTCTTCCCAAAGCGGCATTTAAAAGTATTCCATGAAATCCAACATCAACGTCACTTCAAATAGGTGACAGCATCATGCACACACATGAAATAACACTTCAGTGAGGGGGGGGACATCACTGCTCTCATATTAAAGTGAAAAGAGAATTTCACATTTTAGTTTATTTAATGTAGGCCTATGCAAAATTGCAAATAGCCTATTCATTGAAATCTGTCCAGAAAGGGTTGTAATGTTTGCCTGTTTTTTTATGTTTGTAATTATTATTTTTTTTTTAAATAAAAAATCGTGATTTAAAAAAAAAATAGCCTAACAAAAATAGAGATTTTATGTTAAAAAAAAATGTGATATGGGATGGACCGATGGCCCCCCTAAGCTAAATTCGCCTTAGGTCCCCACATTGCTAAATGTAGTGTAAGGGATTATTTTGAAAAGACAGTAACATAATCAGCAATGCATTACAGTTTTTCAGTAAATTGCCCAACACTGTTGAAATCCTATGGTACCTTTTCAAATCCAGGCTTATACAGTACATGGTAGGCTTATTGATAAATTGCCTTGACAGGTTATGAGGAGGCCAAGGGGGCGTTTGGGCAAAAAAGGTTCAGAACAGGCATAGACGGACGCATCTGTTGTCCGCCTGTCGGACTTGTTAATTTAAAAAACTCAAATCTCTTGGTCCTGCCGTGGCCAACCGGTAGGGTACTCGTCTGCCATGCGGCCGACCCGGGTTCGATTCCCGGCCCGGGTCCTTTGCCGACCCCTCCCCATCTCTCTCCCCATTCGCTTCCTCTCCACCTCTCAAACTGTCATATCATCAATTAAGTCGTAAAAGACCAAAAAAAATAATAATCTAAAAAAGCAACATATACGCAGCATCAGGCTAAAATGGGTTAAGAGCTGGATAAGCCCAGGTTCAGAAAGTAAAAACTCTGCCACACTTTTGCTCCAGCCAATTCAATGAATCAGGTGAGCCTAATGGCCACATCCCTTAAGCCAGATTGATGAGCGAATTGGTGAAACCACCTGTGTTGAGGGCACAGACAGAGGAAAAACCTACGCAGGACTTTACCTGTGTCCATCCAGTTTTTGCACCCCTTTGCACTTCTACCAACTTTATCATAGCTAAAACACCCTTAACTGAACTTTTTTCCCTTACTTTTTCCCCTTTTTTCAGCTTCAAGCACCACTGTTTTTCAATGTATCCCGCTTCTTACTAAAAGCGTATTTCATTTAACGTCACATCAAATTAGCGTGAGACCCTCAAATGTTTTTTAATCCCACGTGTCGTACAGAACGTGTTATTTTTGTGTAAGAACATACACATTCCGGATAGTTTGTCTGTACATTTACATATGTCAAGGCTGCATAAATAGACGAGGCGGCAGCAGCAGACTCTGTGATCAGAGGAATCCCAGAGATTCCCTGACAGCTTCCAGGATGGACAGTAGAGTAGAGTACAGTGTGGGATGTCCTGTTTGTTAGAATAAAAACACTCAACATGAAGGGACCGACACAGAGAGATGTATAGAAATATGGGGAGAAGAGAAAGAGAGAGAGAGAGAGAGATGAAGGGTATATATATATATATACATATAGGGAGGTATGGAGAAGAGAGGGATAGTGATGTGACAGATGATGGAGGGAGGGCGAGGATTAGATGGATGGAGGGAGGGAGTGAGGGAGGGAGGGAGGGAAGGGGTGGGAGGATGAAGGTATTGAAGGGAAGACTGGGTTCTGGTGATGGGCGTTCCCGTCCACACAAAGAGCTACTGATCTGCTTTCACATGATTGCCAGGTGACAGCTGACGTGAATGAACCGCCTTGACAAACGGCCATACGTCAGTACATGCAGTACATCTAGACACCAGGACACACAAACACAAACTCACACACGGGCATACACACTCTCATTCACATACGGTACATGCTGACAAACATCATTCCTCTTTCTCTCTTTCTCTTTCTCTCTCTCTCTCTCTCTCTCTCTCTCTCTCTCTCTCTCTCTCTCTCTCTCTCTCCCTCCATCACTCCCTCTGTATCTCTCTCTCTCACATACCAAACTCCCCATATGTTGTGTGTTATGAACTGTGTGGACTGGTGGCCCATGGTCCATGTGTTGTAGTCGAGCTGAGCGTATGCTTGTTCCCCACAGGCCAAAGACCACGCCAGAATGGGCATCAAAGAGGTCAAGAGTCGACTGAAGCAGAAGGTAGTGGAGGCTGGGATTTTTGTGACTATGATCTCTTGCTTTTATGAATCAATTTGCATGTGATGTCTTAACTAATGCAATTGTTTACTCTGATTTTCTTACTTCAGTAAGGTAATTTGTACAGTAAATAGCTTGTATGAAACAAATTCAGTTCATTTAATATGTTCAAATACAATTACGAAAACCCTCATTTATTTCTCCCAGGATCAAATGAATTGTTTGTGATTATGATAATTGGTCACACTGTGCAGTACACGTTTGGTGGCAACATTCTGTCAAGACCTACTTTCTAAAACGTGCTGTTTTAAATGAGCATTTTGAATAGAATTAGTATCATATCTCTGGTACTTCCGTGTAGCAGCACAAACGCATCCAAGCACACGTTCCTATCCCCCCAGCACACATCCATTTTAGTCATGTGGCTTTGTAGAAATAAAGAAGAATGTCCGCACACTGCTCCCGTGTTGCTTTTTAAAAATTTTCAGTCTGATGAAGAGCGAAAGCTCGAAAGCGCTCACTTCAGAAAAATTTAAAAAAGCAACACGGGAGCAGTGTGCGGACATTCTTCTTTATTTCTACAATAGCCTACTTTGGCCTTTTGTCATGCACCTGCGTCTTGGATGTGCGCACCACTAACCTACAGTCATGTGGCTTTGACCAGAGCAATGGGCGAGGATGCTGTCTTGTCCACAGTCCCTATGGCACTGACGCTCTCTTCCCACTTCTCCCTCGTGTCGTCGACACCACACTCCACACCCCCGTATTCCTGCCCTCACCTTATCAACTTTGACCTTTTGTATGACACACCCACACACACGCCCACCTTCTTGACCCTCACTATCCCCACCCACAACTCACCCTTGGCCCCCCCACCTGACCTGACCCACCCTCGTGCTCCTTCGTACCCCCCCGAAACCCCCCCTAACCCCCCTCCCGCGCCTTCGGACGACACACCCACACCCCCCTTCACAACACTTCCCCCCAACGATCATCCCCAACCCACCCTTTGGCTATCCACCTGACCCAACCCACTCTCACCCGACCCAAACCTTTGTCCCCCCTTGGTACACCTTCACACCACCTTGTACCCCTTTGGTGACCCCCTCCTCTCCGCCTCAGCCGCACCTGCCCCGTAGCCTGTCCTCTTTGCCCCTCACTCTTTACCAAGAGCATTCCTGGCCATGCATCTCTCCTTTCCCCTGCATCCAGGAGCTGACGGAGAACGGCTACTCTGCGGCGGGCGAGGACAACGGGGGCCCCGCCAGGCCCCCCGGCCCCGCCCCCGACAGGAAGGAGCTGCAGCCCTGGGAGATGGAGCGCCGGCCCATCACCGTGCACTTTGGACAGGTGAGCGGCGCGGCGGGCCGGGGAGGGGACGAGCCAGCAGAACGGCTAGGCTAGCTACACAATTGGTTTAGGAATGGTCATGAGGGGTGGTTGTGTGTGCGTGTGTGTGAATGAGTCAATGCTTGAATGTAGACCTCTATTTTGTGTGCGTGTGTGTGTGTGTGTGTGTGTGTGTGTGTGTGTGCGTGCGTGCGTGCGTGCGTGCGTGCGTGCGTGCGTGCGTGCGTGCGTGCGTGCGTGCGTGCGTGCGTGCGTGCGTGCGTGCGCGCGCGCGTGCGTGCGCGCATGCGTGCGCGTGTGAGTATGAGAGAGAGAGAGAATTTGCCATGTGCAGCATGTTTATTGTGCATACGACTGTGCAGTACTTTGGATAGGTGAGAGCTGGGCTGAGCAAGAGGTTTGGGGAGTGATGCCGTGTGCTCTATTTGAGAAGGAATGTTACTGAAGGGGAGGGATACTTTATGTCTGTGTGTACGGATGTATGTGATTTAGAATTGGTATGTCTATGGATCAATACTTGCTCATAGACCTGGGCTGTGCGTGCGTGCGTGCGTGCGTGCGTGCGTGCGCGTGTGTGTGTGTGTGTGTGTGTGTGTGTGTGTGTGTGTGTGTGTGTGTGTGTGTGTGTGTGTGTGTGTGTGTGTGTGTGTGTGTGTGTGTCCGTGCATTCGCACGTGCCTATGAGAGAGTGCGGTATGTAGCACATTGGCTGTGCGTGTGAGGTGTCGTGTGGTGTGTGTTGGCAGTATTGACATGTTTGAATGATCCGCCCCTTGCACACCACACGTGCATGTGTGTGCGTTTCTCTGTTTGTGCGTATGTCGCTGTGAGGAGGCGTTAACGTGTGATTGGATGTTGATAGGGTGTGAATCACAGCGTTGAGTGTTGTTGTAAAGTATGTGAGAGAAGAACCTGTCACGAGCGATTGCTTATTTTCGAACACCAGCACCGTGAATAGAATCCCAGAGATGGTCTGCATTATATTTATATATACAAGCCAGGTATCTATGGCAACATGCAAGGTGTTGGCCCCTGGGTAAAGTAATCAGCCATGTTGCCACTATGATTCTGGCAGGTGTGTGTATGTGTGCGTGCATGCGTTTGTGCGTGCGTGCGTGAGGATGCATGTCACATCTATACCTGTGGTTGTGTGTGCGTATGGATGCATGTCACATCCGTGGGTGTGTGTCTGTTAGGGGTGGTACGGTTCACAAAATTCACGGTTCGGTTCATATCACGGTGTCAAGGTCACGGTTTTCGGTTCTCTACGGTTCTTTTTTTTTTAGTTCATGATAAATAGTGCACTTATCACTAAATATCCTACATATGGTTTGTATAGGCTTATAATGTGAAAATGGTGTGATTTTAATTGTGTCATCCTCTGATTTGGTCTTATACGCTAATGTTTTAATCAGAGAGACTGGATAAGGTACTCCTAAAATCTGTTCTAGATCTGTCTAGAATATGTTTTACATATTTTCCTGGGCAGTACATGAATTGCGGTTTGCGATGGATTGCACGGTTCGGTTCGGTATGTGTGTGAATTGTACGGTTTCGGTTTTCGGTGCGGTTTGTGCCATCCCTAGTGTCTGTCTGTCTGTCTGTCTGTCTGTCTGTCTGTCTGTCTGTCTGTCTGTCTGTCTGTCTGTGTGCCTGTGTGCCTGTCTGTGTCTGGCAACCGACTGTACATGGAAAACACTACCATTGCATAATAGCAATGGCATGCCCTTGTTACAGTGAGCAAATCAATGATTAAAGAATTAACATTTACTCACCACAGAGGAAGGAGTCATGTGGCGTACCCACAGGGCCGTGGTAGGAATTACTTTTTTATTAGTAAGAGTTAGTGACTTTTCCAGGTCACAATAGTATTGCTTTCTCTTGCAATAGTATTGCGTCTCTCCTCCTCCTCCTCCTCACTGTGTAAAAATGTAATGTTGTGAAGGAGTGCAACCACTCAAGAGATAGAGGGAAATGCAACATTTCAGAAGGGAGCACAAACAATCATTTTCTGAGGGAATCCAAAAAAATAAGGTCTAGAAATAAAATCAGAAAAAAAAACACCCAACCAGTCCAAGACTCATTGGAGCCTATAGATTCATATTTCATACTCTTTAAAAAAAGTTTTTTGGGGGGGAATTTTATGACTTTATTTAGCATAGGACTGTGGGAGTGTGACAGGAAACGAGTAGTAGAGAAAGAGGAGAGGGATCGGCAAAGGACCTTGGGCCAGAATCGAACCTGGGTCGCCGACATAATGGTACAGCATCTTAGCTAATTGAGCTACCACGCCCCCATATTTCATACTCTTGTGTAGATTTAGTAGTTACTGGGGAAAATATGTCATTATTGATGTAACAGGGGGTAACAAAAGAGCAGAGGGAATGCAAAAAAGTAAAGGTCAAGAATCTCCGAAAGAAAAAAAAAAGCCCATCCCACCCATAATTATTGAAGGCTATAGATTCATATTTGATGCTCTTGATATAGATTCAATATTATTGGGGAGGGGGAGTCAGTATTGATGTAACCGAGGAGGGACAAAAGAGCAGCCTTTGTTTTCGTTGAGATATGTTATTATTAATAGACAAGCCATTATGCTTATTCCTCCATTATGACATATTCACCTCCGCTGTTGCTGAGGTCCCCTCAGGGATGTCCTGCAGCTCCCTCTCTCTCTCCCTCTCTCTCTCTCTCTCTCTCTCTCTCTCTCTCTCTCTCTCTCTCTCTCTCTCTCTCTCTCTGTCTCTCTCTGTCTCTCTCTCTCTGTCTCTCTGTCTCTCTCTCTCTCTCTCTCTCTCTCTCTCTCTCTCTCTCTCTCTCTCTCTCTGATGTAATCAATGATTAGGTCCATGAAGGAAGTAATGCAAACGTACCCTCCAGACCCACCACCCAACCACCCACCCACCTACCCCCATCTTCCTCCCCCACCTCAGGCCGCACTGATGATGACAGTCACCACCAAAAAAAAGGGGGGGGGGGGATCAAACACCCGTTAACAGTACTCATCTTTGAAAGGGAAATTGTGTGTGTGTGTGTGTGTGGGGGGGGGGGGGGAGGGGGGGNGAGAGAAAGAGAAATTGGGGGGAATGGGGGCAAAGAGAAAAGCAAAGCAAAGCAAAGACAGGGGGAAATCACATTAAAATTCAGTACTCAATTTACATTGACAGTGTTGATCTGTTAAGCGTAAAAAGCACCACAACCCCCACCCCCTTCCATCCAACCACCCACCTTCACAGTAACGTAAAATGCCTCCTCTCTTTCAATCTCCGCATCATAAACCTCATTCCATCCTCCTCCTCTTCCTCCCTCCTCTTCCTCCCACATCCTCTCCCTCCTCCCTCCGCTCGTCCTCTTCCTCCTCTTCTTCCCCCTCCTCCTCTTCCTCCCTCCTCCTCCCTCCGCTTCTTCCTCCTCCCTCCGCTTCTTCCTCCTCCTCCTACTCCTCCTCTTCTTCCTCCCTCCTCCTCCTCCTCTTCCCCCCTCCTCTTCCTCCCTCCTCCTCCTCTTCCTCCCTCCTCCTCGTCATCCTCCTCTTCCTCCTCCTCCTCCTCCTCCTTCCTCTCTCCTCTTTATCCTCTTCCTCCCTCGTCCTCCTCTTCCTCCCTCCTCCTCCTCCACCTCCTCCTCCTCCTCCTCCTCCTCCTCCTCCCCCTCCCCTTCCTCTCTCCTCTTCAATGCCTTCCTCCCTCCTCCTCCACTTCTCCCTCCTCCTCCTCCTCCTCCTCTCCCCCCTCCTCCTCCTCCCCCTCCTCCTCCCCTTCCTCTCTCCTCTTCAATGCCTGCCTCCTCCTCCTCCTCCTCCTCCTCTCCCCCTCCTCCTCCTCCTCCTCCTCCTCCTCCTCCTCCTCCTCTTCCTCCTCCCCTTCCTCTCTCCTCTTCAATGCCTGCCTCCTGTCTGTCTGCTGCAGTATGCGTTGCCTGTTCGCCTCACAGGACAGATTGACAGCTCCTCTGTTACCTGACGAAGGCGGCTTATCAGCTGTGAGCAGCATCTCTCGCCGTCTTCTTTTGAATGCCCCTACCTCCACCCCCACCACACACACACACACACACACACACACACACACACACACACACACACACACACACACACACACACACACACACACACACACACACACACACACACATCAACCAAACTCACCACCACACCACACCACACACCCCCACGAGCCCCTGTTTTTTTTTTTTTTTTGCTTGTCACTCGGGTGCGCCCTGTCTGAAAAAGACATGGGGACGCCACCGCGCAACGTCACGTCACTCGGAACGAAACGTCCCTGCATCACATCGCATCACACGTGTGTGCAGGCAGCGCGCTTCAAAGGCACCTCTGTTCTTCTCTTCTCTTCTCTGTTTTCGTCTCCTCCCTGTGTTCTCTCCTTTTCTCTCTACTCTTCTCCTCTGTACTCTTCCTTTCAGCGTTCGGCCGACATAACAACGCTTGGTAAAGCGCCCACATCTGCGTGTCACGTCACGTGTGCCTGCCTATGTGTGTGTGTGCGGGCGGGCGTGCGTGCATCCGTGCCTCATCCATTGTCATGTGTGCTTGCATTGTTTGTGTGTGCGTGCCTGCCTAATCCGTCAGGCTTACCGTCATCCCTAATGAGAATACTATCTAGTGGCTGTCGCCAACACACACACAAACACACACACCAGGCAGGCGCTTGCTGTCATCTCATCCACACTCAATCTGCCTCCTCTCCTGTCCTCTTCTCCTCTTGGAGGTGGTGGAGGAGGAGTAGGAGGTGATGGAAGGTGATGGGGATCAAGGTGATGGGGTGAGTTTGGGGCTGAGAGGAGAGAGAAGGCAGGTGTCTTGTGGCAGCCTCTCTCTCTTTTGTTTCGTCCACAGCCCCCCCATCTGTCTCTCCCTCGGGGCTCTGTGACTAGGCCTTTCCTATTCTAGCACCTTCTCCTCCTCTCTGCCTCTCCTCCCCTTAACCATCTCCTCCTCCTCAAACTCCTCCTCCTCCTTCTCCTACACTCTGCTTCTCCTCCCCTTTACCATCTCCTCCTCCTCAAACTCCTCCTCCTCCTCTTCCTCCTCCTCATCTATCTCCTCTTCCTCTCCCGCCCTTTACCATCTCCTCCTCCTCTTCCTTCTCTTCCACCTCCTCCTCTCTCCCCCCCCCCAGGTGGGATGTGTCTCCCAGAGGTCTCTACAATGCCACTTCCTACTATCCTACTTATCTTTCTCCTCCTCTTCCTCTACCACAGCGTCTTTCCTCCCCTCCCCCTCCTCCTCCTCCTCCTCCCTTCCTCCTTTCCTCTCATCGTCTCTCATCTCCCTCCTCTCCTACTCCTTTACTCTAGCTTATTGTCTCTCCTTCCTCTCATTCCCTCCTTTATATCTCAAGAAGGAGGCCGCACCTTGCATAGTAGTGTTTTTAAAACACTACTATGCAAGGTGCGGCCTCCTTCTTGAAACATTGAATTTGAAATTTGGGCCAGCACCCTCAGAGATTTTATTTAATAAGAGTGACGCCTGCTCCAAGAAGAAAATCTCCTTTATATCTCCTCATATCTCCTCTAACTCTTCCTCCTCCTCTTCCTCCTCCTCCTCCTTTTCCTCTTCCTCCCTCCACCCTGATCTTCCTCCTCCTCTTCCTCCTCCTCCTCCTCCTCCTCTTCCTCCTCCTCCTCCTCCTCCTCCTTTTCCTCTCCTCCCTCCACCCTGATCTTCCTCTTCCTCCTCCTGGGGGTGGGCGTGGGGGTGGCGTTATTAATAAGTTGAGGATTTCTAGCAATAACACTGTCAGCAAAGCAGGTACACAAATTATGCTTTGCTAAACATTCCCCCTTTTTAAAATTTCCTCGTGAGCTCACTGGGGGCTTACTGTGCTGTATGTGATACAGGCACAGCACATTTGTCTTACTCATGTGTGTGTGCGTGTGCGTGCGTGCGTGCGCGTGTGTGTATGCGTGCGCGTGTTTGCATGAGCTTGTGTGTGTGCGTGTGCGCGCGCGCGCGCGTGTGTGTGTGTGTGTGTGTGTGTGTGCACGTGTGCGTGCACGTGTGTGCGCGCATGTGAGTGCACGTGCCCACGTGTGTGTCTCTGCCATGACGATTCCCCCCACTACACAACAGTGACCGTCCACCATATTTTAAACACTGCAAAGTCCTCCCTGGTGGGCCATGCAGTGGACCTACATGATATTGTTATGAATGTGCTGCACTTCTATAGCCAATTAAACCCACTCTATTGTTTAAATCTTTTAAAACTTTATTACTTTCACAGGTGGTTTGGTTTGGATGGTGTGTGATTAATCATTAGAAGAGCTCACTGTAGCTGCTTTTTTTCCTTCTTTCATAGGAATTGAATGTGATCAAATTCATTTATTTTTGATGATGAGTGTGTATCATTGATGGTTGCAGTGTATGGCAGTGCTGTGTTGAAATGCTCGAGTCGAATACTCGAGTTGTAAGTGTCTGCACAGTGGTGTGTGTGTGTCTGTGTCTGTGTGTCTGTGTGTGTCCATATGTGTGAGTGCAAAAGTGGATGTGATGAAGGGGTGGGGGAGGTCTGTATTGTGTTGTGTGTGCGAGCGTACATGTGTGTGTATGGTAGCTCAGTATGTGTGTGTAGCACAGTATGTGTATGGCTTGTGTGTGTGTGCAACGTGTCTGACCATGGTCTCTGGTGCTGCAGTCCACCACCACTACACCTGCACCACCCGCTCGTCCACCGCCCCCGCGCCCGCCCCCTCCCCGGCTCCAGCGCAGCAGCAAACCTGTGAGTATCACAGAACCACCCCCCTCCCAGTCTCCAGACCTCCAAACGCCCAGTCCCAGACTTCTTTCTTTGCCCCCTCTTCGCCCTCTCCTCTCTCCCTCTCGATGCCCAGCCTCGACCTTCGACCTCTAATCTACAAACTCTTACTCTGACCTGGACCCGCTCAGCGCACAATTTTTTTTTTTTTTGCAGGATGGTTGGAGAAGGCTCTTCACTAATCATGAGGAAAACACTTTTGCAGGAAAGCACTTTTGTCATGTGGCCCGGTTTGCGCAGTTTTCCCGCCGGCGCGGGAATTTCTAATTTCTGTTGCAAAACATGAAAATGCTCTGCTGTGCCCTGACCAAAACCATGCTTAGCCCCTAACCTGTCAGTTAAGCAACATGTTTGCCTCTTTACTTTTGCCAAGAACAACTAAACAAGCAAGGGAAATAGCGAAAGAGTGCTCTGACCATGCCTAAAGCTGGGCTTACACTGTGCGACTTTTGCCCCGATTTTGCCCCGATTTGGCACTCGCACGACTTTTTGAGAGTCGGGCCGATTTCTTGCTCAATCGCAGGTCAATCGTGAGTCTTGCGTCGTGCAGTGTACATGGGGTAACGACAAGCGATTTTGCCTCACGACCGTGCAATCGCAGGGTCGCAAGAAAATCAAAACGGTTTGAGATTCTGGTCGTGGCTCGTGCGTAAATTGCAGAGTTAGAGCAGTGCTACGACCCGATTTGACACTTCACATGCACAAATGAATAGGGCCGTGCGAT
Source organism: Engraulis encrasicolus (assembly GCF_034702125.1). Taxonomy (NCBI): domain Eukaryota; kingdom Metazoa; phylum Chordata; class Actinopteri; order Clupeiformes; family Engraulidae; genus Engraulis; species Engraulis encrasicolus. The sequence goes on along the minus strand of NC_085867.1, from coordinate 13,465,728 downwards.
TCGCTGTTGAGCGCGACCTCATCTCCACCTCAGGTGCGCATGTTCCCTCCTCTGCAGACCGGGGAAACATGCCTGTCGCGTCGTACGGTGGAAGCATTTCGCTCACATCCGACTGTGGGCTCGTGTAGTGTGAGGACGTGAGTCATGAGCCGTGAACCTTTTAAAAGTTAAATTCCATCGTGCAGTGTGAGCAGAAGCTAAAGACCCACGAGTGAAAATATCACACAGTGTATGCCCGGCTTAAACATAACCTGTCTCAGGGCGTGGTGGAGCACAAGTTACCATGCAAAAGTCACGATGCACAAACACGATAGACGGTTCAATTATGATGCCATGTTCTAAAAGGTTACCTCAACAAATGAAGACTCCCTCATGAAGAGACTTTCCCAGCCATCCTGCAGGGAAAAAAATTGTGTCCAGCCCTTGCTGCTGCGGTCGGTTTGGTTGGTCACTCCTCTTCCGTGTGGTGCAGTGCAGAGTGGAATCTCTGGATGGCCATTGGCTGGCTGGCTGGCATGACCTCTGAGCATGCCCACTAAGCTGTTTGACGCCTTCATTTCCTCACGGCTCAGTAAAGGAACTCTACTCTCCTCTACTTCCTGTGCTGTGGCATACCGTGTCTGTGCCCTAGCGGACGGATGGTATGAGTGTGGGTATGCTCCTTCTCCTGTGTTTTTCTTCCAAGCGAGGCATACTCACCACGCTCGCTGCTGCTCTGTGTGTGATGGATGGCACAGTTCAACCTCAGCTCACACCACTTGCCCTCCTTTTCAACTTGTTTTGAACTAAACAGACTTACTCAGTGGGTGTATGGGTTGGTGTGTGTGTGTCATGAACATCAATTTACGTACGGTAGGCGTGCGTGCGTGTGTGTGTGTGTTTGTGTCTGACCTCCTCTTCAACTGTCTGGAACTAATCAAATTTACTCAGTGTGCGTATGGAGTTGAACGTGTCTATGGATAGGTGTGGGTTTTGGAACCTTTCATAGTTGTGTGTTTTCCTGTGTGCGTTAATGTTTGAGTGTGACCATGTGTATGCACCATAGGAATGTCGTATGTGTGTAAGAAAGTAAGATGGGGTGTACTATAAGGTCTGCACAGTATCTGTATGACCAATGTGTGGTCTTTCTGTATGTGTGTGTGTGCGTGAACATCCTAATTAGCTAGTCTGCATGTGTGTGGATTTGGAATTGTACCTCTTTGTGTGTTTGTGTGTGTGTGTGATTGCACTCACTATATGACTACTACAGCTGTCACGCTAACGTGTGTTACCACACAAGTTCACTGCAGCATGTAACCTTTTCACCCTCACAGTAAACACAAACTTACATCTTACCTGTGATCTGAGAATTTAATTTAAGTCAGTATGTGTGTGTGTGTGTGTATGAAGAACACATGTATGTGTATGTGCGGAGACATGTTATGTACAGTAATGTACCCAATTTATTTGTATGTTGCTGTTGTCAAGGTACTGATCAAACATGGCTGTGGAGAAAACCTGTATGGCAGAGTGTGTGTAAGACTGCAGCATCAGAATAGAAACGATTAAGATCTGTGTAAAAATGAGCACTCTTAAATATATGGTAGGTTTCTTAGCAGCAGCATCAGTCCAGTCCCTTGCTGCGGTGCCCTGGACCTGTGTCTTTTAATCTTTGTTCTATATTCATTCGAATGGGTCTTGTGAAACTTACAAATTCACTGGTAGTTATTGTATATTTGTTTGGACATACTGATTAAGCTCACACTTGCATATAAATTGGATTAAAAAACCACACTTTCATGGCCAGCCAGGGTTCAGCTGTCATGGCCTGCTCCTGCTCTCCTTTCCCCCTTCCTCATCTCCATAGCCATCTCCACTGGATCTGCATTTCAAATACAGTTGCACCGCTGCACTTTCTCTCTGTCTTTGTCTGACTTCTACTCTTCCTGCCATCAGGCACTTTTGTCAACCCTCTCTCTATCCATCTTTTTTCCTCTATTCTATCTATCCATATTTTCGCCCTCCTCTTCCCCTCTTATGTCCGCTTATTCTGTCTATATACCCCTTTCTTTCTAGTTTTCTTTCTCTCCCTCTCTTTTTTCCTCTTTTGCCCTTCTTTTGCTCCCCCCCTTTCTCCCCTCTTCTCTTCTCTCCTCTGTATTTCCTCCTCTGCTTTGTTCTCTGTCTCCTAATGAAGTCCTCTCCCCCATGTCCCTGAGTCCAGCTTAGGGCTGCTTCTCTCCGCTCGTCTCTTTTGTCTGCTCAGCGCTCTGCTAATTACTCCTCTTGGCCTCCCCCTCCCTCCTCCTCCTTCCCCTAAACCTCCTCTGCCCCCCTTTCTACGCCTCCTCTGCCCCCCCCTCTACACCTCCTCTGCCCCCCCCCTCTACGCCTCCTCTGCCCCCCCCTCTACCCCATCCCCCTCACCATGGCCCACCCCCTGCTTCCTCCACCACCGTCCTCCACTCTCCCCCTGTCTTTTTCATCACTCTCTCTCTACTCTGTCGCTCTTGTGCCATCGTCCCTCCTCTGTGTTTTGTGTCCCGTTCCCTTCTCCACACTCTCTATGTGTTCAAACCCCCCCCCCCCCCCCCCGCGCCCCCCCCCCCCCCCCCCGCGCGCGCACATCTCCACTCGCCTCTGTCCCATCCCTCTTGTCCTCCCCTCTTCCTCTCTCTGTCTCTCTCACTGTTGCCATCTTCATCCATCCTTGTCCTGCCATTTTGTCACTTTCTGTCATTGTTGCCTTCTCTTGCAATCCTTCATAATTTCCTCTTCTCCTTCACCTATTGTCCCCCTTGTCCCTTATCCCATCTCCTCCTCCGCTGACCCCAGGTGTCTGGCCTCAGTTGACCCCTCTTGACCTCAGTAGAGTAGTTATGAGGTCACAGCTGATAGAGGGGGTCATCCCCATCCAGTCCCCATCTAGTCCTTCACTACAAGCTCTAAAGTCTGTGTGTCTGTGTCTGTAGGGGTTTGGCCTGTAAGTTTTAGAAGAGTAGCCATAATGTCATGGAGCTGACAGAGGGGGTCAACCCTCATCTAGTCCTTCACTACTGAGTCAAAGATAGTTTTTTGGCTCAGACGCCAGTTGGCGCAACGGCATCTAATACCCATACATTAATGAGTAATTGGTGGTTCATAAGCTGCAATGAATATGCTTCTTAGATAGTCCACTACAAACAAACAAATGGGGCAAAAAATCCAATACAATAGTGGCCCTGGCTGTCATTGCGCCGCCCTGCCGTGTGCTACTGCTGAAACATCACTGAGTTTAGCTTAGATCAGTGGTTCTCAAACTTTTTCAGACCGAGGACCACTTTGTCCCCCCAAAAATGTTCAGGGACCACCTGTCAACCGAATTGACAGTTGACGGGTGCTAATTTGACACTGCTAATTTCAATGCAGATTTTTTTTTTTACTCACATGTATTATGTGGTTATTGTGATGAAAATAAGATTTCAGCTATGCTTATCTTTGTAATAATGTCACAAAAAAATCCTACTGCTAGAAAATTAGAAATCCCAGTACGGACCACCTGAGCTGTGTCGTGACCACTGGTGGTCCCCGGACCACACTTTGAGAATCACTGGGTTAGATTTGTGTCCTTGTCTGTAGTGTTTCTGCCCCTACGTTTTAGGCAAGCTGCACAAGACTGAGTGTGAACGTCAACGTAGATAAGGTTGTTTTGTCATGAGGAAATATTTGCTAGTTTAATGAAAATATTGTAGCTGCATCCATGTATATTGTGTGTATGTGTGTGTAGTGTAGTGCTTTTACTGCGCTTACATTGTAAAGAAGTGGATGTATACAGTATTCTAAATAGCAACACCGTTGAAGTGTCGAGTGTGTTGTGTGCAGTACAGCATCCTAGGATGGAGGTCTGGTAATGTGTTGTGCAGTGTCTAGTGTGTGGTGTACAGTACAGCATCCTAGGATGGAGGTCTGGTAATGTGTTGTGCGGTGTCTAGTGTGTTGTGTGCAGTACAGCATCCTAGTCTGGAGCTCTGGGGTGTGTTTCTCGACAGTGTCGTTGCTATCTAAGTTAGCAACTTACGTGGTTGCAATGCAATTTCCCATTGGCAACTTACTAAGTTGCTAACTGGTTAGCAACGACACTATCGAGAAACGGGGTGCTGGTATTGTGTTGTGCCGTGTGAAGTGGATATGTGATGCTTGGTGCTGGTATTGTGTTGTGCCGTATGAAGTGGATATGTGATGCTTGGTGCTGGTATTGTGTTGTGCCGTATGAAGTGGATATGTGATGCTTGGTGCTTGGTTGCAGGCTCGTCCACCGAGGCCGCTGGTGCCCAAGAGACCGCGCAGCAACGTGGGACTGGGACTGGAGAACAGCCCCGAGCAGTAAGATGCACACACACACACACACACACACACACACACACACACACACACGCACACGCACGCACACGCACACGCACACGCACACGCACACGCACGCATACAGTACACACACGCACGCATGCAGTACACACACATAGCATATCGACATTAGATTCACATACAAAAAACAACATTTCAGACTTCTGTGTTCATAGCATAATTACTTCACATTGGATTTTTAGTTCAACGATAGTACATGTACAAATAATCCAATATAATTGAAATAATTGCATTACAGTTCACATGGTTACCTGACAACTGCTGTAGGCTAGACCTTACCTGGATGGAAAGAGAAGGGAGGTGACACTTGTAGTGGTGGCTTTTTGGTGTGTGTGTTTGGGGGTGGGGGGGGGGGGGGGGGGTCGCTGACTCAGCAGGTGCAGTTTGACACTAATTAACTCACTAGCACGTGTGTGTGCCAGACACCCCCCTAGGGTAACACCCCCACCCCCTCCACATCACATCCCCTTCCCTCTTCTCTTTAATTTCCATTAACCTCGTCCGCACGTGACCAATGCAATCGGGAAGAGCACAGCAGTCCTCACTCTACTGTACACTACTAGTCACTCTCAAGTCACCATCACTGAATGGAATTGATGTTGTGTAATCACTAACACGGGTTTACTGTACCGTATGCTTTTCCAAAAACACTTGTGAATGTTGTTGTGTCATTGTCATTGTGCAGTACCACGATGTGTGTACCACCACCTAATGCCTTCTCTTCCTTCGCTGTAGCCCAGCTTCGAGTAAAAAGGAATATAATGTACCTTTACTGAGGTGATCATATGTCTACTAAGTTGAAAATTATGAAGGTGGAAATAGTATAGCTTTATTTTATATTGCTCAACGACAATTCAACCAAGCTTAATTTGCTGTCATGGTAATGCATCATGCTTCTGGAATACAGTTAAAGGTTTTTCATTGATGGAAAACCCCCCCAAAATGAATCTTTCTTGTTCACTCTCCAGCAGATACAAATAGGCATACTCGCCATGTATTTTTGTCCCATTCTTTTTTTTGCGGACACAACCCAATCAAGAAGTATTTCCTCCCTGCTTATAGTGGAGGAAATTGGCAAGCGAAGGGTTAAGGCGTCTGTTCTCTTACATTCACACCTTCTGTGCCAATCTCGCGCTCGCGAATGAAGCCTCATTAACCGTCAGACTTATCCATATGTTTGCCTTATGTCACTTGACTGCGCTTGTTCACACTCCCTGGGATCTGTGAATATGAACATGTCAGGGGCTTTTTGTCTTCCCTTTTCTGATGGAGGATTAGCCTGAAGCCTGGCACTAAGCATTCACACAGCAAATCGAGACGGCTCGATAGGTTTGCAAGATGACATATCTCCTCAGGCCCTGATGTTTTTCCACCAGTTGAATGGGTCTAAGACAACACAATTGCTGCAAATCTTGAAAAAAAACCACTAACACACGTTTTTTTTTTGCTGATTGTGAGGCACCTGTTTGTGTAATTGTCCCCATGAAATCCAATGCTTTCTATGGCTTTTACCCAGAGATGCGCTGCCATCTAGTGGGCAGTCGGCTGTATTGTATGAAGAAATGAAGAGGACCGTTGTGATGTGGTGATGTGGTGTTAAAAATGTGTAATAAACATTACACTTTGTGTCATGCATGTATATCTGAATGTTTTGACAATATGGTGCTTTCAGCTTTACAAAAGATTATTTTAGAACACTGGTGAAATGCTCTTCTGTCCCTGTCTACTGTTTTTTTTCTTCACTTTTTTACATGCTTTTCACATCGAAGGAAAATGAAAGGAAAATCTCTAATCTTATGTCTTAAGTTTGTTTTTCAGTGTCTGCTGAATCTTGGCAAATCCACCTGAGCAGACTGCATTGTGTGCTCTTTGATGGAATTTTTCCGTGTATTTCACTGTACAATCACAAACTCCTTTTTCAGAAAAAAAATGTTTTCGCTTCAATCAGTTGAATATCAAATGACACAACTGTTTCTCCCCCTTTCTTCCCCTCCTCATCTCTCCTCTCCTCTTATCTCCTCACTCCCCATGTCTACCCCTCTCCCTCCTCCTCTGTCTGTACCCGTCTTGGGCACGCCTGTGTGTGTACTCTGGTATGGGGCTGCTTTCTGTTCTACCCTCCCTTCTTCTCCCCTGCCACCAATCTTTTCTCACTCTATCCCTCTCTGCCTCTCTTTCTCTCTCTCTCTCTCTCTCTCTCTCATCATCTCTCCATCTCGGTCTGTCTCTCTCTCCCTCCCTCCCTCCCTCTACCTCTTTCTCTTCCTATCTCTCTCTCCACATCTCTCTCTCACACCTTCTCTCTCTCTCTCTCTCTCTCTCTCTCTCTCTCTCTCTCCCTCCCTCCCTCTACCTCTTTCTCTTCCTATCTCTCTTCCTATCTCTCCCTCGACATCTCTCTCTCTCTCTCTCTCTCTCTCTCTCTCTCTCTCTCTCTCTCTCTCTCCTTCCCTTCTCCCCTCCCAGCTATGTGCGTCCCACGCGGCACTACACCGTCTTTCTGTCCGAGGAGGACTCTGGCGACGAGCCGCAGCATGACGACGACTCCATCACTGGCTTCCCCGAAAACTTTCTTTTCTCCACCCCCTTTGAATGGTCTCCCCCTTTTTTCTCTACCTCTCTTTCTCTTGCTCTTTTCCTCCTCTTCCATCCTCCGCTCTGCTTGTGTCTGATTGGCTGATTTGTGCCCGTGCGCATGGCTGGCCCGGCATGCTTTCTCTCACGCGTACCTCACCAAATCACCCACATCTGTCATTATGCTGATTGGCTAGCTTTATGTGTGCTCGAGAGATGTAATTGGCTTGCCAGGGTGTCATGTGACTCATCTCCTAGGTAACGTGCTAACAAAGAATTGTCTAGTGGAGTAAGATACTTCAAGCCCGTGCATTTCCTTGTTATGTCAGGTGAACGCCCCTTTAGGAAACCTTCGGGTAGGAGACCTTTGGAGACTTAAACTTGAGAAAGAATGGAGTTCCCTTGGCGCTGTAGATTGCGGTAGCGCACATCTTAAGCCGTCACGAAATGCCACAGAAAGAGGAGAAGAAGGGGACAAATGCCCCCTTAGGAGATCGAATTTGAGCACACCCCTTTGTATTGTTTGGGCGGAGTTTAAATGATCTTACTCTACTGAAAAGTCTTTGCTACTAACATGGGACAGTGGGTTGCTTGGAGATGCAGCAGGCTCCAGTCATGGCATGCCATTTCACTCTAATACAGAACTTTATAACCATAACATACTGCTGCGTCTTCAAAACTTTTATTTTGAGAGAACAGTTTGTGCGTGCGTGCGTGTATGTAAGTGCACATGTGCGTGTGTCTGGGATGAAAATTTGCTAAAAATATATATAGCAACTACTGCAGCATTTTTTTTAGCTACTACTGAAAAAGAAATACTAAACTTCAATAGTAGTTCAGTAGTGAAACATCAGTTTTTCATCAATAGGTAATTTAGTTACCTAACTATATCATTCAATTTTAACAGCATTAGGCAGCTAACTGGTGCAAATTTCCACCATTTATTTGCTTATAGCATATGTCTGTGTTTGCGTAAAAAAGCCAGAGAAGTTTATTTTGTCCGGCTAAAAGGTAAATGGCGTATTTTACATATAGAAACTTACCTGAAATATGCACTCATCATATTTCCATCCATCCATCCATCCATCCATCCATCCATCCATCCATCCATCCATCCATCCATCCATCCATCCATCCATCCATCCATCCATCCATCCATCCATCCATCCATCCATCCATCCATCCATCCATCCAACTCCTCTTCACCCAGTGGTCACCATAACGTAGCCTGTGGTTCCTTCCAGGCCGCAGCCCTACCGCTCTCTGAAGGAGTCCGACCCCGTGGAGGGGGAGGATGAGGGGGGTTTCGCTCCAGGAGGGGAGAGGCCCCAGGGCCGCACGGCGCCCCCCAGCCCCGTCAGGGAGAAATACACGGAGATCAACCTGCTGGGCGACATGCTGCTGGTCTACCAGGAGGGGGAGCCGGAGAGCCAGCAGATGAGCCTGGCCAAGAGCCTGGAGGACATCAGGCTCAGCAAAGACCTGGAGGAGCAGCAGCACAAGTTCAGCTACCAGGTCAGAAATCACACCGGTGGAGGTGCAGTGAGGAGGGTCAAAACCCTCCTGAAAGCACTAAATTCTGCCCAATATAAACTTATTTCTACTGATTTCTATGGCCATAAATCTGCAGGAAAAAAAATCAGTAAAAATGTAATTTTCTCTCATTTTTACCCGCACACGGTCATCCTGAGCAGCCCAGTTGTTCGGGAAACGGCTTAGTCTGGCAACACGGGTAGTGGGGTAATGTGCGGCGCAGGAATTGGCAGATGTGTAGGTTTGACTCTGTTGATTTTGAGAAAAAGTCCCCTGCACAACCAGGATTTCTTTTGCTCCCAATATTTTATTTTTTCGTGACGTTTTGGGAAACGTCACGAAAAAATAAAATATTGGGAGCAAAAGAAATCCTGGTTATGCAGCGGACTTTTTCTCAAAATCATCTAGTCACTTTTGGTCCTGCTCCCAGGTCAGACGTTCCTGTGGATGTGTGAGCTTTCCATCATTACCTCTAGGTTTGACTCTGGCCATTTCCCAACTCTTCCCCATCTCTTCCCTATCTCTCTCTCTGAATGAACAGCGTGTGGGAGCTTGTTTTGTGAAGTTAGTGACCATGCTCATCTGCTCCTGTGCAACTGCCAATAGAAGATGTACATGAAGTTTTCAGATGTACACGTATTGTCATTACTTGGAGTACTGTATAGCAAGACTTGCTTGTGAAAGAACAAGCCCTGACAATATGCAGTATTTCCTCTCTCTGTGCTCCTATAAAAGTCCATCTGTCATGGCTAAAGAGTATCAGTTTCATTGAAAAAAAAATCTAAATTCAGTTTATAAATGTTAATAATATAACTAAAGATATTTTTATGGGCTTTTTGCCCTTAATGCAGATAGGATAGTGAAGGGAGACAGGAAGTGGGTGTGCAAAGAGAGATGAGGTAGGAATGGCAAATGACCCAGGCCGGATTCGAACATGGGCGCCCCTGGGCAAGCAAGTCCATATGTTAATAATAGAAATGATGTATAAACGATGTTCCTGCTTGTCCTTTTCCAGCGCATGGACCTCAGTGGCAGCGAGCGCACGAGAACACTACCCGGCTTGAAGCACTCCAACCCTTACAACAAGCTGTGGAGCCAGGGGCTGGATGACATGGCCGTGCCCCCTGGCCGCACCTCCCCCACCTGGGAGAGGCCTCTCTCCGTGCCCCCCTTGGAGCCTCCAGACCCCCGGCCACCAAGCGCCGACAGCTGTGGCGGCCAGGAAAGGCATCTGGACGGCGGGTGTATCACCATCCCGCGCCCCCACGGCCGAAAGACCCCCGAGCCGGGTAAAGTGTTGGCACCGCCTGTGCCCCTGCCGCGGGCATCTAAGCCTCAGGGTGGTGGTGGTGGGGAGGGCGGGCTGAGCGGGCTGAGCGGGCTGAGCGTAGGGGGACAGGAGTTCCGGCAGGCCCTCAACATGTCACCTCTATCCAGTGCCTCTCAGGACACGGACCTTCTGAAGGAGGAGGTGGACCTGCTCAGTCTGCTGGATCCTCTCAACTCGGACTCGGCAGCCGCCAACACTGCAGTGGTGGCCCCCTCCCCCACCCCTGGGGAGCCGGAGCACACAGCGACCCCGCAGGAGCAGCAGCTGCGGCCCCCTATGCCGCCGCCCCGACCATACCCCCAGAGCCTGCCCCCGTTTCCCCTCAACGTCCCCCTCAACCCCTTCGCCCAGCACGGCTTGCCCGCCTACCCGCCCCCGCACCGTCCCTACTCCCCCGTGGTGGGCACCAACCCCTTCAGCGGGGGCTACATGCCCACGGGCCCCCCCGCTGGCTACTACCATGCACCCGGCACGGCGCTCACGCCCCCACACCCTCATCCGCTCTCCATGTTCCGCCAGCCCTCCCCCGCGGGGCCCGGGCTCCCCCTGGGGCCCCTGAGGCCCTCACCCGTGCCCGTCTTCGGCCGCACGGGGCCCCCTCCGTCCTCCAGCAGCAGCAGTGGGGCTCTCTGCAGCCTCCTGGACTCTCCAGCCGCCCCTACGAGCCTCTCGCTGCCCAGGCCCCTGGCTGGGGGCGGTGGTGGTGGTAGTGGTAGTGGTGGTGGGGATGAGGACGGTGGCTCAGACCAGAACCAGACACCCAAGGACCCTTTCAGCGAGCTGCTGGCCATGGCCAAACCAGCTCTCACGCCCGCCGCCCCGCAGAAGAAGAAGGTGGAGGACCTACGCAGACAGTGGGAGACGTTTGATTAGTCCATGTGACTAAGAATGCGCCTTTTTTCCAACACTGTATCCGCCTCCCTCTGTATCCCACTTCCTCCTATTCCTTCTCTTCCTCCTCTTACTGCTCTGTCTGTCTGTCAATCTGCTGCTGCTGACCAATGGCAGGCTATGATGGATGGTTGTGACCAAGAGTGAAAGAAGGCGGTTGGAAACCAGAGCGCTTTCTAAATCCCCCTATCTATTGGCTGCCCACATGGCTACTGGTTTTCTATTGGCTGCCCACACGGCTACTGGTTATCTATTGGCTGCCCACATGTGTCCGGGTGCACATTGGGGTTAAATATATGTAACAGATGCCCACCTAGCAGAGTTTGGAGGTAGAATATTTGATCCGGCACCTTGCGTTGGTCTCTCTTCAGATGTTTTGATGTTTTGACCCACCGTCCACTCAGCAACTCCACAAACTCCAGCAGCTGGAAAAAAGGACTCTGAAATGCTTTGGTTCATGTCGGCTGCCTTTTGGGCCCTCCTGGGTAATGTGGTGGAGATATCGATCGCAGGGGGTGGGAAGGAAACGTGTCAGCGGTGGAAAGGGGCCAGCAATGTGCTTGCCTTGAACTGTGATCTTTGACCCCCCATTCAGTTGGGTCAAGGCCATGCTTTAAAGGTGTCTCCAAGAGAAGAGCCGGCAAAGGCAGAGGAGATGCCAGTCGATGACTTAATTCCTGAGGACAGACTTGTCTCCAGTACACACAGGCACACAATGCATTTGTGATTTTAAAGTTGGGCAGACTTTGATGTGCACATGGATCAGGAATTTCAAAGAAAATGGAGAACTGAAGTTGCCTTTTTAAAGGGACATTCACTGGATGTAGGGGAGGGGAACTCGATATAAAGAAGAAACAAAAACAAAACGTGTATAAGCTTTCTCTCGTAGTTGCGCTAAATGTCCAAAACACTGCAGTTATCCAGGGTAGGCCTTGTGGGCAACGTGTCATTGTTTTCTGAGGTGGCTATCGGAGGGAAAAAAATATCTATCAGCTGTGCACCTATATAGTTTGCTTTCTTCTTTCTTTGCCAATAATCTCTTTTTGTTTCGTTTGTGTTGGTTTGCTTTTGTTGGCCTTCTAAATCCTTATGTAACTAGTATTAGACTGTATTATTGAAAATTTGCTGCTTTTCGATTTGAAGTGCAATGCCACTCCCAGCCTATGATGATGATGATGATGATGATGATGATGATCTGTTGTAATCTAAAAGGGTCTGGTCACCCTTAAGAAAAAGACTCAATCAGCAGAAGTTTTAACGTTAATCAGGTTAGAAATGTTTGTGTTCGATTTTTGAAGGCCAGCGTCTTTTGCTCTCTGGTTCTGTAAGTCCGAATTGTGTCTCATGTAAAATTGATCTTCCTCTTGTGCCTCCCAGTAGGTAGGTAGGCTCTCACTATTATTGTGCAAACAGTTTGTCACTACGCAGTGCAGTCAAGAAAAGACTCAAAACAATTGTATTGTTGTAAAACGTAGCAAGAATTTGTTACTAAAATGATTAACAAGGTCTTTGGAATCAGACCGCTGCCAGCCTGTTTGACCAAACGTACACAGTACAGTAAGACGGTATGGTCAGGCCAGTGTTGTTTGGTTCAGATGCAACATTGATGCAAAACAGCAGAAGTGTCAAAAGTCTTGTTCCGAAGTGAAAACTCTGCCACATCACAGATTCCTCCCAACAGAGGTGACTTCACTTACCGTAGAAACTGACCTACTTGTGAGGGCTCATCACGACCACATGATTAAGAGCAGGTTGGATCAAAATTGTGGCAGGGTTTTTATTTTCAGAACATGGGATTGACAACTCTGAAAAAACGCTAATAGTTTCCCCAAACACTCAAAAGGGTCATCATTATTTTCCTTGCCAGTTACTTTTGAAATCTTGCCAGTTTTTACTCGGGAGGGAAGCGCTCCTCTCCGAGGGCCCACATCTTGTACTGGAGTTATAAAAAGGGAAACGGATTCATGGTCAGTTGGACAGTTACTGAAACACTATTATGGCTCAGACGTGTAGAGGAACTACACGAAATGGAAAAAAAGGCAGATTTTGTTACTTTTAAGGTTAGTTTGGCAGTTGAACCGGACTCTCTCTCTCTCACACATACTCTCTATGCACACACACAGGTTTAACGGGACAGCACAGATTACTGATTTTGCAAGTTACTTAAAAAAAGGGAATTTTAAAGTTTTTTAAAGAGAGGCATTTTCCAGTCTACATTACTGAATTCTGATGATAACATATGAACGTATATGTGCTGGCTACAATATATAAAGCTATGATACAGTACTGTTATATTGATACTGCAGCAAAAACAGAATGACTTCAAGACTGTACGCCATGCGATATGCTCATTGATGTGGATCCTGTACAGTATATACATATTTATTATGAATTCAATTAGGGAAAAAAACATTCGTTACTCATTCAAATCATCCTTTTTAAAAATCTAATCATGTGAACAGCAGCCCAGAACAAATGTTTAGTAGTACAGTGTTTGCCTTGCAACCCAGAAGAACTGAACTAATCATTGGATCATTACTTTCTTTTCAATAGTCCAGAACCACCAGTCACTTTTGTTATATTTCAACAGTCAGGGAAGTGTAGAAGCGTGTAATGAACAACAAGGTCAGATATTGACTAGTTTCCACATTCATTTCTGTCATTAGAACTCTGTAACTACAATAGATATCTATCGTAATAGCAAAAGGATGCTTTTAGGGACAGTTCTTGTCTAGACGATGTTTAGCTGGGTGTCCGCTCTGTTTGACGCACATGTTTTCTGGGTTAAAGATGCACTTCCGTCTCTCTTATCGGTCCTCGAGTTAGCACTTGGGGACAATTTAGCATAGCAAGTCACCACATAAACAAATTCATGTCTACGAAAATGTTGCCTTATAGCAAACAAAAATCCCATAAATAAAAGGAAACTCTGTATGTGAAGCTTGATTTTTCAAAAGTGTGTGTCCAATACGTGTGTCCGCCTGTGTGGCTTTGCTTTTATTGAAGAAGACAAACGACTGAAAACAAAAGACTGAGGCTATTAATGTGTGTCCTCAAGGATCAGCATTTTAGCTGTTTGTGATTTATTTTTAGCTGGGTGTGTAACGCTCAATGCGTTTTGTCAGTGTTGCCAATCAATCCAATGCTTTAGTCTCCCATGATTGAAGAGGGTGTTATACTGAAAACCTCCAACAGGGGGTGGTACTTGAGTGACCAGCTTTAATAACCTCAGGAATAGGTTTTGTTTATTTGTTTGTGTTTGTGTTTTTGTTTTGCTTTGTCCAATATTCCCTCTTCTCCTTAAAGAATGTTTCCTATAGTAATGTGAACATAATGTCTTTTATACATACATGGAGCACTTTGTGTTTGTTTTTTGTTTTGTTTTATTTTTTTCATTTTATTTTTGTTTTGATTATGTTGTTTTTGAACTATCACACTATTAAAAGTGCACATATCCTCACAGCCTCAAATTGTCTGGAGTCTTCTTAATCTTACTTATTTTGTCATTTTGCTGCTTGCATGTCATTGCACATCCATACTGATTTTAACTCTGTGCAAACTGTGCATTAATGGAACATTGTCTCGGTCCTTGTCTCATACGTTTTGTGTGATGTTTATACTAGGACGAGAGGACGAGAAGACATATCTGTTTTTGGTCATATATATATTCAGTAAAATGGTCAAAAACTCAAAAGCCCACTCCCAGATTTTTTAGCTAAATATATATTGATTGCCACTCAGTGGTGGGAAATTACACACAGTCCCCTGTGACTCATCAGCCCCCCATATGGTCAGGATAGGGCCCCCACCACCTATACAAGAAGACCCTGTGCCCAGGGGCAAGAAGACCCCCACTTGCCTCCCCTATAGCTCTGGCCCTGTTGCCACCAGTTTCACCCTGTCTTCATCACAGTAAGATACTAAGAGAATTATCTGCTTAAATGATCAGAATCGGGTGTCCTAATCACTGGCCTGCCCAAGGCTGACGTTGTAATAGTTGCAAAAGGTGAACTGATATTACAGTATATTGAACACAATGGGTTAGGATGGCACTGAAGTGCATAATCTGTTTGTGAGTCATGGCAGGTGAGCGAATATTTTTGATAGTATAGCAGTGCAAGTTAGATGTAATTAACTAACAGTTTAGGAAAAAAAAGAAACATAAAACAACAACTCTCAAAACAACTGGGTGAGTGAATGCCACAACAAAACACATCATCCATCCACAGCATGCCAAAGTGTTTCTTTTTTATTACAAGAATGTCCTGATTGGAATATCTCTCACACACAGTTCACATTACAAAAGGTCTATAGATGACAGTCTATCGGTTCAACATTGCTGTGAAATATTGCAGCGCAGTGTAGAATGCCTGTGGTTGGTTGTAAAGTCAAACACCACCATAAGCAGGGCGCCGAAACTGAGCTGGCATATAAGCCCTACTGCAGTGGTCTCCAAAGGGCGGCCCGTGGGCCAGATCTGGCCCGGGCATGGCAAACATTTGGCCCACCATGAGGTTGGAAGAAATGGTCAATCAGATACGTATGTATGCTATCTGACCATACAGTCGGGCGATTGGTTTGGCCCTCAGCCTCATTCGTGCTTAATAATTTGGCCCTTGGGGGAAAATAATTGGAGACCACTGCCCTACTGTATCTGAGACGAGGTGGAAAAGACATGCAGCAAACCCAGTTTGTTGCAAGTGCTGTAGCAGGCTGTAACATTCACAGAAGATAACAATGGTTTATATAAAAAAAAAGTTCTCATGAGCTAACTGACAAGTTATCTTGCTTTCTAGTTCAAAAAAATAACATCTGATGCTATCTGTACAAAACTCTGAGAGCATTGTACTCAGCAGTTTGGCAAAGACACATCATCGAACTGAATAGGACGTGGTGATGGATTGAGGACTTCTTAATAGTACCTCATGTAAGATTAGCCCGTGTGTGTGCTCAACAGAGAGATGCTTACTGTACAAACATTGCTACATTGACAATAAGTGTACTGTACATTAAAATAAATTGTATTTGTGCCTGTCTTTGCCAATTTAAAGGTGCAAAGGTGCAAGCCTCTGTTTACATACTTGTGTTTTGTGTGCGCAGTATGTACTGTGCGTGATCTATATGCTGGTAATGATTCCAGTGTTGTGGCTCAAGTTCAGTAGCATTGTACACTTTGGGTGTGGTGGGGGAAGGGGTGTATGCATAATAAAATACACATACACAAAAATATACAGAAATTCTTAAGGAAATATTGTGGTGAAACACATTTTTAAATGACCTGAGGTAAGGTCAGCATTTACAGCATGTTTGGTTGTCATGACACCTCCTGTTACAACTGAAAAGGCAGAAGTAGTTCCATGAAAGCTAAGATCCTGTTGCACAGTATGTAAAAGGAGAATTCCGGCCACTTTCAACATACAGTAAAGTTCAATTGCACACCTTGACTTGTCAGTGCCCGAAAACAGTGGTGTAGTCTACTTTTTTATGGTGGGTATACTGTATATTTGAGCATTTTTTGAAGTGGGTATACTGTATATATTTGTGCTATTCAAAACAATGGATCAATCAATTAAGTGGGTATACTGAAATCCCTGACATTTAGAAGTGGGTATATTCCCATGATGATACAACATTTGACGTATGTTGAAATGTTATAACCATAGAACTGCTTGTTGAAATTGGACAGAATTCTCCTTTGAATGTACACTACAGTACATTGCAGTCATTTAGTCACACACAATCATGTGCAGAGTCATTCAGGTCAGTGAAGCCACTGCCATGGTGGAAGAGAACTGTGTGTGATGTAATGAGTCACATCGTGCGTGACTGTTTTGTTCTTGGTAATGCTTCATGCCATTATCTACGCACGGTCATGTACAGTAACCAGACGGCATGTTCTTCACAACGTGCCACTGAGTCCAACGTCACAGTAGACTATTCGCTTATTAATGTTCAGTTTGTATTATCTTGAACATCCTTTTGAGCTCAATTGTTAAGCAACAAAATAGTGATGAGTGGAATGCTTTTGTGGTGTGTGAACCATTCTGATTTTCTTGTTTGTCGTCGTCAGAGTATGTATTCCAAGAAATGTTTGTCCCCATGAAAAAATACACATTCATGTTATTCATTTGTTCGCAACTTAGCAATAAGTAAGGCTCTGCCTCAGGAGTTGTGTTGATCAAACTGATACGGTGGCCAGATACAGTGTGCAGTACAGTAGACAAACTGGAAGGCTGTTCATCATTATTCAGCTTGTTTGAAGACACATCAGCATTAACCATTATCCTTGTGCCTAAGCTGCCATCTAGTCAGGTAAATGATGTTGTGTTTTCCAAGAAACCCTTCCTTGACTACTGTGCAGTAAATCAATGATTAGAATCATTTAGTCTGTGTTTTTTGCTTCCATCTTGTGTCTGACAGGAAGCTGAAGTGTGTGTATCGTGATATGCCACATGGCAGACCTGTCAGATTTGTTGTGTCCCTCTAATGACGCAATGGCAAATGGACAATTCGAAACGATTGGCAAATCAGCAGTAGATCTATATACTTTGTCAAACAACCTATTGATTGTCAGATTGTCTCTTTAAAAAAAAAAAAATCATGGCTCATTTAAATGCTTGGAAATACATTTGAAGACTTCAAATACTCATCTTTGAAACCCCTTGTCAATCAAGTGAGAGTTCTGTGTGGTCAGAGTAGTTGCTCATGAGCAGGGTCCTCACTCCTCCGGCATTGTAAACAGCACATGAGCAACGTGTCTTTGTCTGAGTGTCCAGGCTGAAGCTCCCTTTTGTGATTTTGTGTGTGATTGTGAGTGTGTGTTTATCGTCTTGTCTTCAAAAAACGCAGTCTGAATAATACAAAAAATACAACGTGAAGTGCGGCGAGAATGTTCAACACAATATATACAAACTTAACAAACATCCGCGTCCATAAATTAGAAGTGTTCCACATGCTGTGCTCCTTTCAAATGGGCCTGGCATGTGATGATCCTGCGGAGCTGCACTTTTGGGTCAGATACAGTATGTGCTCATCACAGTGCAGAATGACACACAAGGGGTCTGATTTTGGATCCTTACGTCGTCACGGTCACGAAACCTAAAACCAGTTTTGAACCCAGAAAACCCACGAATGGGTACATCAAAAAAAATCATCGCCTCTGGTCCGCCGTGATGACTGTGATTGATCGTGTATCCAGTGAGTCTCAGAGCCATCTAATAACAGAGTTACGCCACTCCCATAGACCTCTATGGTCCAATCTTTCCACAGCAATGGCGGCTCTCATGGAGCCTCACGGAGCGTTAACATGGAAATCCCCATTGACTTTAGTTCTATTAGAGTTACTTAGTTCTAGGATGTGGCCGTAGAACACAGAAAATGTGGTAAAGGTAATGTAATTTGTTTGTACTTAATCTTTGTTTGGTATGTGATGGTTCTGTGTTAGTTTCCAACGAACAGAAGTTTACTGTTAAAAAAACATTTTAATCTACGCAAATCACATCACCAACCGACTTCCTGGTCCCCGGTTTGCGCAACTCTGCTATTAGATGGCTCTGGTGAGTCCTCTCTCTCGCTCCCTGTTGGAGCTTGTTGAGACAGAGAGCCCAATCACCACCTGTTGATCTCAGGTGGTGCTCTGCAGTGATGGGCAGCTGGAAGAAGCTACAGTAGAGTGCCACATATTTCAGGTGCTGTTTCCACGTAGCAGGATATTTTTTTAGCAGGGTATTTTTTTTCTCCTGTTAGGTGTAAACGCAACATGTGGATAAAAATAAATCCTCCATTGTAACGAATGCGTTTCAGCCCCCTTAACAGGATATTTTTTTCTCCTGCTTTTTATACCTGGATTTTAAATATCTGCTACGTGGAAACGAAAGGCCAAAAACCAATGCAAAACCAATACAACCAGGAGAAAAAAATATCCACATATAAAAATATCCAGCTACGTGGAAACGGCACCTTAGAGATTATCTTGTTTTACCTGTCTAAATGCCCTTACTGGACCACGAGTGTGTTTCTCGACAGCGTCGTTGCTACCTAAGTTAGCAACTTTACTTGGTTGCAATGCAATTTCCCATTGACAACTTACTAAGTTGCTAACTGCAGCAACGATGCTTCCACGAAACGGGGTCCAGTGTAGTATCCAGGCCTTTTGAGATATGTGGCACTGGATCGTATCTTCTGAATCCAGGTTGCCCATCACCACTGGTCCTCAGTGCTGTGTGCTCCCCCAATGAGAAGGTTCCTTTTCGTGGGGTTCAATCTCCTATCTCAAATCCATGGGATCTACAGTTCTTCCCCTCTAGAGGGAGCTATTGGAATCTCTTCTCCTCTGCCTACCCCCACCACGGGTCCATGACTCCACGTCCAACTCGGGACCAAGCGAGAGTGTAAGTGTTTCTCTTTCTCAACTTTGAAGAAAGAGAAGAAGAAAAGGAAATACTTGTGGGGTGTGTGTATGTGTGTGCATGTGGAGGTCAAACTCCTCGGATGGAACTTTGAGCATGTTTTCCATCTCTCGCTGTGTGTGTAATACACGGCATGCGTCTCTATGTACTGTACATCCAACCGTACGTGCATGCATGTGTGTGCATGGGGAGGTCATATCCTCCAGGGACAGTGCCAGTATGCATCTCCATATGTATGCATCTGTGTGGGACCCCAGGGACAGTTTGGGACCCCCAGGGACAGTTTGAGCATGCTGTCCATCTCCTGCTGTGTTTGGATTTGCGACACACATACTGTATGCATGCCGTGCGTGTGTGTGTGTGTGTGTGTGTGTGTGGAGATCATATCAGCCTCTCCTCCAGGGATAATTTCAGCACGCTGTCCATCTCCATGTGTGTGTGTGTGTGTGTGTGCACGCGTGTACATGTGTCTGCATTTGTACGTGTGCGTGTTTGTGTTTGAGTGTGTGTACAGTAGGTCATATCAGCCTCTCCTCTGGCGGCAGTTTCAACATGCTGTCCATCTCCATGCGTGCTCCTGCCACCTCCTGGGAGCTGGGGCTGTAGGTGCCCTCCGACTGGCGCTTGCGGCGCGCCGTCAGCACCATGAAGGTGGTCGCTATGACGATGAGCAGCAGGCAGCAGCAGCCCAGGGGGATGACCACCAGCAGCCAGGGGAAACGCTCACGCCGAGACTGCTTCTGCTCCGGGAGGAAGTGACCAAGACGAGGGGACACACGCACGCACGCAGGCACACACACACACACACACACACACACACACACACACACACAGTGAGACAGGCATACACAGATTTAATATTACATGACATGGTTTAGTTTAAAGTGACGTACACAAAATGTATAGCCTAGTCAACAATATAGAAAGGGTGTGGAGATATAATACAAGTACCGGTATGCATACACATGCACACACACGCACACGCACACGCACACACACGTGCGCGCGCAAACACACACACACACACACACGCGCACACACACACACACACACACACACACACACACACACACACACACACACACACACACACACACACACACACACACGTGCGCGCGCAAACACACACACACACACACACACACACACACACACACACACACACACACACACACACACACACACACACACACGCTCCATCTGTGAAAAGATCGGGGCTCCTGCAAGTGAAGGTGCCCTAGCGAAAATTAGGCGGAAATTATGATCATCATCATCATGATCATAATCATTATCATCATCATCATCACCCTCTTCACCCTTCTCATCACCCTCCTGTTCGCCATCATCATCATCATCATCATCATCATCATCATCATCATCATCATCACGAATATGCAACTTCATGGGAGATTAAGTGGCGCTCTGCTCCAGCAACGGCTCTTTTAGCTGTGCTGTTCCGTTCTCCTCTCCTGATGAGTGAGAATGTACAGTACTTTGTGTTCCAAAGACCCTTCCAACTGTGTCCATTTTTCAGGCCTATTGCTCCAGTTCTGGCAAAGTACTGCAGTTCAATTTTAATTAGACTGGCTTAGCTAGATGGTTACTGGCTTGAGTTATGTAAGTTCACTCAGAAGAGGGACAACACAGCCAGTCACGATAGTACACAATACTGTAGTGTCATATTCAGGGCCGGATTAATGCACAGGCTAGATATGGCTGCAGCAAAATAGGGGCCCCCACCTGCCCGCCTGTTGTGTCAAGTAGTTTTAAGTAAGGGTTAACGTTCGGCGAGAAGGTCGCTACCGTGGAATAGCAGCACGACAGAGAGAATCTTTAGACCCCGACGCGGAGCGGAGTGCTGCTATTCCACAAAGCGACCGACTCGCCGAAAGTTAACCCGCTTATTATATGCAACGGCACTGTTTTGTTTTGCGCAGCAACAATCTTAACATTAAATAGGCCTAAAGACATGTCCCCGCCATGTGTGAATCATTTAAGTACTTAAATGATTCACACATGGCGGGGACATGTCTTTAGGCCTATTTAATGTTAAGATTGTTGCTGCGCAAAACAAAACAGTGCCGTTGTGGAACACCGCTAGGCAACAGCTAGGTAGCCAGGACAACAGGTGTTGTCTATCACAGCAGCTGATTAGAGTCTTGTTGAAAAGTCGCTTTAGCAGTGAAAAGTCTTGTTGCCATTGAAAGCGGTCTGTTATAGACCAACCCGTCCGTTATCGAAAAATAACAGACGTGCGAACGTTGGGGAGCCCCGTTGAAATGAATGGAGCATTCGACCGATGACGTCACACCATATAATAAATTGTATTAATACTCCTCTGGGTTGGAGTTATGACACTGTCTATGTCATTTCTAATTTTGTTGTGAAATTTGCCTTCCGTGGGGGCCTACAGCAACCTGTGGCCTAGGGGCCCCAGGCCCTCTTAATCCGGCCCTGGCCATATTGCACAGTATCATGGCAAGATAAAGGTACCACGCACTGATGAAGGCTTGTTAGCCGAAAGGCGTTTGCTTTTTGGACATGGTGGTAATATAAATAAATAATGAGACGCAGTTTGTGAGTGCGGATTTCTTCTTCCTTAAGTTGACGCTTTTTATCTCGCACCCAAAAGCTTTTCGGTTTTCCAAGAAGTTGAGCGCGTCCTCTGCCAATACTTGAAGATAAAGGAGGCCTTGTCAATCCTGGTACACAAAACTGGCAGATAAGACGGTTTTAATACTGTGTTGTTTTTTCTTTTTTTAATTTGAAATAAGTCCACCATACATATTTGCTTTACCACAGGAGGGAACAGCAATGCATGTAGACAAACTGGTAGGTACACCAATGTTCTCATTTGGTATATTCTATATATCTATTCCCTCTGAAGGATGTGAGAGAAGCAAGACATTTTTAGGTAATCCTGTGGTTCTTTGTGAGTTTCCTCATTCAGGATATACCCTATCCTATCCTATCCTATCCTATCCTATCCTATCCTATCCTATCCTATCCAATCATATACATGTATATATGATACCTTATACAGTATATCACATCACACCACATCATATAATATATCATATACACATGGCCGTATCTACCATTAAGGACACAGAGGTCATGTCCTCTGTATTTTTTTCAGTAATGTAAAATGTATTTATTGCTAAAAAAACGATATATGATCAACAATGACTAATTCAGTCTATATACGCCACCCCCATTTACCCTCAAGGCAGTGATTAATGAAAACAAACTTAAGAATTTGACTGAAGTGTTTGAAGCATTCTAAATGTACAGTATGCAGTAGCCTATAAGCACGCAGTATTTGACCTCGGCATTTGAAAATGTGGTTACGGCCCTGCACATACAGTAATGTCATATCATATCATATTTGATCCATCTCCTGTGAAGGTACAGTAAGTGGGTGAGTAAGGAGAGCTACGTACGCTGGTCTCGCAGTGAGAGCCGCTGAAGCCTGCGGGGCAGAGACACTGGAACTTGTTGAGGCGATCCACACAGGAGCCCCCGTTCATACAGGGGTTAGACGCACACTCATCCACCTCCAGCTCACACCTGTGGACAAGAGCAGAACAGAGGCAAGGGGTAGCAGAGAGAGAGAGAGAGAGAGAGAGATAGGGAGAGAGAGAGAGAGAGAGAGAGAGATATAGGGAGAGAGAGAGAGAGAGAGAGAGAGAGAGAGAGAGAACAGTTCATGTATGTTATGGATGTTCATTTCATGGATTGACGTGACGTGATCCAGAGGCCAGTGAGCAACACTATGATATAAACAGGAGAAAAAGTCTGTCTGCTTGTGAGAAGTTGCACAGGGGAAAAGGCCATGCTATTTGTTACTATACAGTATGTGTCGAAATGCGTCTATGAAAAGTCATGTATGTACCTGTATGTGTGGCCTTTTTCCTGTTTTCAACGTTTAGTTCTTTTTTTTGGTATTTTATGACTTTATTTATGACAGGACAGTGAGAGAGGGACAGGAAATGAGTGTGAGAGAGAGATGGGGAAGGATCAGCAAAGGACCCAGCCAGCACAGCAGACCCTCCCGTGCCCTACCGTTAGAGTGGGGCCTTCAATGTTTAATTTGATCAATTTCACGCTAAAAAAACCCTATAGGGTGAAGCCTGCTCCAAACCTTATGAACTGTTATGGTCTACTGAGAAGTGTATCTAACCTGTAGCCTGTGTAGCCTGCCGTACAGACACAGTTGCCTCCCCAGTCCTCTTCGTGGCAGGAGCCCTTATCGCCACACTCCATTTCATCACAGGGAAGAGGAGGGTAGTTCCACCTGCAAGCAGGAAGAAAGCCCCATCATCACAACTATATTTACACATAAAAGCACAGTACATTCAAGGTATGCTTCTGTACAGTATTTATGTAAATGTTCATCATTTAATCTCATAAAGGAATGTCATAAATGCCTTTAAAGACCTATAATAAACCAAATAATTAGTACTTTCAGGTTGTGGAATATTAGATCTACTCCTCTCTTTTTGGTGATCGACCGAAGCATTATACTAAAATTGTCAATTGAGTTCTAGGACATTATATTCATTCCTGAATTTCCCCCTGGGGATTAATAAAGTTACTCTACTCTACTCTACTCTTATAATTGGAAATGCCCTGGTTGCCAGGTTGGTGAGCATCCCACCCATGGTAATGGCTGTGAATGCAAGACCAGAGGACAGAGGGCATACTCACTGGCAGCGGGGGCCAGTGTAGTTTGGCGGGCAAATGCAGGAGTACTGGTTCACCCCATCCTTACAGGTCCCTCCGTTCTCACAGTGCCCCTCTACGCAGTCATCAACGTCCGTTTGGCAGGTCTTGCCCGTGTAGCCCGCGTGGCACGTGCACTCGAACTTGCCGAGGAAATCCCTGCAGCTGCCGTGGACGCAAGGCTGCGACGCGCACTCGTCCACGTCCACCTCGCACCGCCGTCCCTCCCAGCCCCGCTTGCACGCGCACCCAAACTCATCAAAGAGGTCCTCGCACGTGCCACCGTTTTTGCACGGTTTGGCGTCGCACACGGGATCGCTGGTGCAACCCGTCCGTATCGCCTCGTCCCCGACCCTGTAGAAGCGGCCGGTCTGGGGAGGCTCGAGGT
The DNA here is from genome assembly GCF_034702125.1 of Engraulis encrasicolus. NCBI lineage: Eukaryota > Metazoa > Chordata > Actinopteri > Clupeiformes > Engraulidae > Engraulis > Engraulis encrasicolus. The sequence continues at coordinate 13,441,499 of NC_085867.1, read as the reverse complement.
CGTCCACGAAGGGCAGGTACGCGCCGCCGATCCTCACCGCGCCCAGGCAGCCCTTGAAGCTCTGGGCCACCATCACCACGGTCTTGTCCTCGTTGAGGAAGTGCAGGCTGCCCGCCAGCATCTGGCTGCTCTGGCCGTCCGTGATGCCGTCCAGCAGGATCTCCCAGGGCGAGGCCTCCTGCTCGGGCTCCCGCATGAAGATGTGCACGCGGTGCCACTGGCCGTCCGACACCCGCCGCTGGCCCAGGAAGTCCAGCGCCTCCACGCTGTTCTCGCTGTGGATCTCCACCTGCACATTCAGCACAGCACAGTGGTTTAGTTACAAAAGCCATGTCGTGGCACATTGCATTCCGAATTGTGCAGTGTTTACATGACAGAACAAGCGGAATTAAGCTTTGTTCAGAATTAAAGTGAGTTAATTCCGAATTCAGTGTCTCATGTAAACATAGCCATTGGGGCCAGATGGAATTGCCTGTGATTCAACACAGTGTGTTTGCTGAAAAGCAAGACTTATTTCTGAGATTAAGACATGGTCATTACCCTAAAACTAATGTAATAACTACCAAGATTAAGACATGGGGTAACAACTGACATGACGCAGGCAGGAAAGTGTCATAAACACTTGTGTTGTGCTATTTGATTATTGTCATGAAAAGTTGACATTATTTGGGCTGTGTGTGTGTGTGTGTGTGTGTGTGTTTGTATGCGTGCATGCGTGTGTGTGAAGGACCTTTTTTAAGCAGCCTGCGCACCCCAATACATGTCATCTTGTCATGACAATATCCAAATGACACGTTCATGATGTTGACATAATAATGTTTATGACACTATGATGTGACTATCATATGACGCATGATAATACCTTGAGCGAGGCGTCCATGAGCGCCACCTGCAGATACTCTGCTCCGTTGGAGGCCTGAAGCAGCAGCCCGTTCTCCGTACGCGTCCGCACATCCAGGCTGAGGCTGACCACCGGGTCGCTCAGGGACCCCCTGGACGAATACTGCAGGGGGGTGTTGTCAAATGTGGCGTTGGAGATGCCTGGAGGTGTGTGTGTTTGTATGTGTGTGTGGGTGAGTGAGTGAGAGAGAGACAGACAGACAGGCAGATGGACAAAAAGACAGATGTAAACATGGTAACAATGCCATATTTGTAACATTAACCGTAGGTCACCAACCACACTAAAACATTTACATACTGTATAGAGTAGAGCAAGACAAGAGAAATACAACAGGCCTCAGCTAGGGGTGGGCGATATGGCAAAAATTTCATATCACGATTTTTTACATGAAATCTTGATTCTGATTTTTTATCACAATCTCTTCCATCCAAAAAAATAAAATCAACAAAAGTCTATTTTGATATGCTTGCAATTTGTAATTTGCCGTTAATAAAATGTTAACACACCGATGACACTCATAAAGTGCACAATTAGAATACAATAATGTAAAGAACAAAAGTGAAGACACAAGTAAGTAAACATCACTTTGATACTGATAGTTAACATCCTCACTGCAAGACGATCTATACGATTCCTTCTATTTGGCAGATTCGAGACGATCTTGTACTCGATATCACGATTCACGATTTATATCGTCATATCACCCACCCCTAGCCTCAGCTGAAGTTTCAAAATCAAATCTTCAAAGCTTCCAAGTCTCCACATTTGATGATAAACAAGCCAATGTTATTCCACGACTGAGAAATACTCATCTTTACTTAGTCTTTACTTACATTCATATCCATCAGGTAGGTCAACACAACGGCCACCGTTGATGCACGGGTCACTGACGCACCACACGCGTGTCTCACACTGTTTCCCAGTGAAGTTCAGAGGACACGAACAGACAAAGTCGTTCCAGGTGATGGTGCACTCTCCGCCGTTCATACACGGCTCCTCCTTTAACGTAAAATTGGTCTTTGTTATAGTCTATGTACAAAATTATTAGCAGCTGAAAGGACGATGGTCTGACACTATGAGACTTTGTGAAGAGGTAGGATAAAAAAGTGAATTCTTGCTGTATGCATGGGTTGATGTTTAAATGAATCAAATCAATTAGCTATCAAGGTCTTCCTGCACAGTGTAGTTGAATGACCATACCCATTAACCTTACTATCATGGCACCACTGCATCCAAGGTCTTTGTACCACAACCCATACCACAGAGCCTTGATACTGAGAGAGCTTACTGACTGGAAAATACATTGCCAATGATGAAGTATGAGAGTATGAAGTATGTTGTTCCATGGGTGACGCCATTGGGCCCATTGGTGGGTTTATTGTGCAGATCACACCTCATCCTGGTACGTGCTGGTGGTGGTGCATGCTGTCTGGGAAGCACCAAAATAAAGCCAAAAGAGGAAGAACAACAAGCGACAGTAACCTGTTCCACTTTCAAGTCGAGTCGGTGGTGGTAAAGCACCTTCCAGTTGGTTTCCAAAGAAGAACAAGAAGAAGAAGAAGAAGATGAACAAGAAGAAGGGTGGCCAATCCTCCCACCTTATTTGTGTCCATGGCCAAACTACACATTCATGGTGTGCGTAAGTACGTAAGTAAGTAAGTACGTTTGTAAGTAAGTGAGGAAGCTCTCTTAGTATCAGTGCTCTTTGGTTCAGATTCAGTCTCAAACCCGTAACTGCAGAACAACTCCAGGATGGGAGACAGACTCTCTAACTAGACTATTATCTCAGTAAGCAGTGTATTATTTTGAGGTGTGCTAGTTTTGTTAGTTGTTCTAGCTGTTGTTAGTGGGGGTTTTCCATGTGACTTTTTCATATCATGTAAAAATCCTTCGTCAAATACCTTCAATGCATTTGAAGCAGGTTTAATAGCATCCATTGACAAAGACATAAACTTACACGCCACTAACTTCTATGGAAAACAGTACTTGTTCATATCTGCTTCGCTGCAAAACAGAACTTGTTGAGGTAATTGTGAAAAAGGAAAATTATATTAGCAGAAGGAATGCTCTTAGTGTGTGACTGGTGCTCATGCAGGTCACCTACCTTGCATGTGTCATCACTTAAGCAGTCTTGCTCCACGTTGGCAGAGTCGCTGGGGAAGTACACGGTCGCGTCCTCGGATCTATTCCAGGCGTCCAAATCCAGGTGGATGTCGTCCAAGCGCATGTCTTGCAGGCAACCTTTGAAGTGTCCACCCCACTCCTCCAGCTCCCCCTCCAGTAGTCCACCCACGTAGGCCATATCGCCGTCCCCCACTACCACGTCAGCAAACTGGCCCAGTGTGTAGCGTAGACCCTCGTACTCAAACACCACCTTTCCATCCTCTTTCAGCTCCACCTGAACCAGGTGTTTGTGACCATCGGCCAGGAAGACTGGCGCGGTGAGGGGCAACGTGTCTGGCTGGGCATGGATCATCAGACGACCAGCCTTCAGGAAGAGTGTGAGGTATGGGTTGTCTTCTTCTGGATGGGCGAGCTGAACGACCAGGCCATCCTCCTTCAGGGAGCGCAGGAAGAAGGACACTGTGAACTCTTTACCATGCTCGTTGCCTATGTCGTATGCCACGTAACTCAACGTGTCCTCATGGCTGAAGGTCCAAGAAGGAAACTCTGCAGACAGGAAGGTATACATGTTTCAGAGGAAAAAATCCAGCAAATCTCCCAACAAAACTCCTTACCCCTGTAGAATGTCTTGTTGACAGATACTGACTACCTTTAGCTGGACAGAGGGTGGCTGGACAGTTGATAAAAAAGACATTCAACACCTATTTCCCCATGGAATGAAATTGGGCATAAGCAACAGAACAAAGAGGCATATCATTTTGATATTTCAATACCACAATTCTTTTGATGCCACAAACTCTCAAAGTTATACAATAAAACGGACTTCAAACCCTGAGACACACATGCTATACTATGGTACAAAAGGGTAAGTAATCCGCTCACTCACCATCTAAGCAACTGTTGCCATAGAAAGGTCGATGGCAGTCGCAGGTGTACTCCGTCCACAGGTCCAGGCAGTCACCATTTCCCGAGCAGGGGTCTACCTCGCACCATTCCGTCTTGACGCAGCCCAGCTCCAAGTCCTGAACAGCGTCCTCTGGAAGGTTCTGTGGCAACACCACCTTGGAGTCGATCAGCAGGTCCTCCATGCACCCAACAAAGCCAGTGTTTTTCTCCAGGTTCGCGATGTACTCCTCCTCGTCTGGGACGCCGCCTACGTAGACGTGGTTGAAGGAGTCCGGGTGATGGAAGAAGTGGCCGTCAGGGGAACTGCTGCCGTTCACCACCCGACACCCGTCCTCGTCGCAGCCCGGCCCCTTCAGCACCAGGGTCAAACCGTCACCTGCGACCACCTCTAGGTCACGCCAGACTCCGTCATACACCTGGCCGTGGAAGGTGGCCTCCAGGTCAAGGTCCCCAGAGACCGCTCTGGCCTTCAGACGTCCCTCCAGGATCTCCAGGGTCATGAAGCTCTCGGCGTCGCCCCTGTAGAGCAGCACCATGTGGTGCAGGGTGGTGCGGAAGCGCAGGTGGACGCTTGGGCCTGCACTGGCGCTGCTCACGTCCCTACGCCTTCTCTCTTGCTCAGGCAGCTCCACCTCCACATGCATGATGCCCGGCGTGGAGAAGGAGAAGGTGGTGGGGGTGGAGCACACATCGTCGGTGAAGCCTGGCTGGCAGCGGCAAGTGTGGTGGTGGTCGTCCACGTCCAGCCACGGGACGCAGATGGCGTCGTTCTGGCACTCGTGCTCCTGGCAGCCCAGCAGCTGGACGTCGCAGTTTGGACCGCCCCACGGAAGGCTACCGCTGCCCTCTTCTTCCTCCAACAGCTGGGGACAGTGGCAGGTGTAGTCGGCCACCCCGTCCTCACACAAGCCGCCGTTCTGACATGGCTGGCTCTCACACTCATCGATGTTCACCTCACAGGAAGCGCCTGAGAAAAAGATGGAAAGAGGAGTTTTTACTCTTTTAAATTATTTTTTTCTTTTGGACCTCACATACAACCTAAATGCATAGATCAATTAACCATCTACCTCTTCCACCTGCATTTACTCAACCATGAAGTCCAAAAGGTTCTACACAGTCAGCCATCATATGTACTGTACAGAACTAAAACATACACAGAACTACGCTCAAGAGCTATACAGTGGGTTTACCTGTGAATCCCTCAGTGCAGACACACATGTATGCATTGACTAGGTCTGCACAGGTCCCTCCATTTTGGCATGGCTCGGACACACACTCATCAATGTTGACGGAGCAATTCTCTCCTGTGGAGGAGCAGGAGGGTTAGCTTATCAAACATAAAGTGTACAGTTAGATTCTCACCAAACACCGCAATGTTTTAAGTTGTGTCTGGGGATGCCCGGTTTAAGTAAGGTTGTCAAAGGCTCTTAAAATTGTGTAGGTAGTAGTAATATACATGCTGAAGGGAATTTTGAAGAAATGTATATTTTTTATATTCAGTGAGTTTTTTCTTAAATCTCGTATAAAGTATAGTACTGGATATAGCAATACAAATGTGTTGGTTTGATGATTGGATGCCCTCAGCATCTCTGTGAGTTAGCTTTTACCCTTCAGGGTCAGATCAACCAACCTGTGAAGCCAGGCTGGCACTGGCACACGTATCCAGATGCGCTGGCGTAGTTGAAATGCCACCCTTCCTCCCAGCTGGCAGGGTCTGACCTCTGGAAGCACTCTCCATCATTAAGACACGGCCCGTCCGCACACTCGTCAATGTCCACCTCACAGTTGTCACCCTCGTAACCTAGAGAGACAGTGAGTGCGTATACATGCAGTTCAGTATTCCGAATATGATCGGGATATTAAGTATCCCGAATTTGCGTTTGCGCATATAAAGACTTCAGTATCCCGAATAAGCTCTTATTCGGGATACTGAGAAATCGGGATATGCTAGGTGGAGTTTTCCGAAAGAAGCCGGGATACTGACGCATGTATACACCTTATCCCGAATACAGGGGCTTCCCATGGAACGCTGTTGCTGGTATCCAGGCTACACGCATTTGAAGAGAATTCTATAACGGCCAAGAATGTAGACTGGGATATAACGTTCTGTGCGCATATAAACACCTTATCCCGAATATGATCATAACCGGGATAAGCCTCATATTCGGGATACTGAACTGCATGTAAACGCACTCAGTTAGCGATGTTAAGGCCCATTCATACACTTGGTGTGAGAGGGTTCCGTGTGGAATGTTTCACAGATTGTAACAAAAGACGGTAAACGTGTGTTGTTGACAGTTAAAATGAATGGAAATGAACCAAACATAGACTATAAATTGGGCTTTAGCTGGTGTCCAGGTGAGGGTTTCAAGGGGGGAGGGGGGCACAAATGTGCCCAGGTCCAGGACAAACCGAACCTTCCATCTGCCCAAACTGCTCATCCCCATTCTCATCTGTAAGGGTTCTGGTGTACCGGCACCAGGTAACATAAGAAACGCCTGCAGTATAGTTTGGGGGCCAAAAATGTTTTTGCCCACCATGGCCACTTAATTCCTTTACCCATTGTCCCTGCTGCACAGTGAAGTTTCCAGCGTTACTTTAACTCTTAGATAGTTGAATTTCACACCCATGGCGTTAGTGCTACTCTCTAGGTGTTGAATTAACACTGTAAGATTTACTGTGTGGTATGACTAACAGTGATTGTGAATGAAATTAAATACTGCACTATGAAAGACATATACATAAAATACATTAAAAACATGTACAAAAATGCCAACAGTGTATGTGTTATAATCCAGTGACGTCAATGTCAGATTAATGACCTTAATACCAGATTAATTGCGAACTCCTAGAAGTCTGGAGACCAAAATGTTCATTCATTCGTGCATTATTACATAAATGCACAGCATAGGGTGCAAGGTACACTGTTTTGTGACCTACATACAGTAGTGTTCTGTTACGTGAATAAGTGAGTCCCCAGCCTACGAATATGAGTATGAGTATAATAACTTCATGTCCTCTTTTTTGTAAGTCGCTTTGGATATTTCCAAATAAACACACTTAAATCCTTTATGCAGGTTTTATTAGCCAGGGCTTCAGTCGGCCAGACGGCCATCCTCAGGGCATAATAAAGTTACATAAAGGATTTAAGTGTGCAGACAGGTTATTTTGAGATTTCACATTTTTGATTATGTACAGTAACTTCTTCATACCGGTAAGTTGCTTTGGAGAAAAGTGTGTGTTGAAATGAATGTATGGGGTCGATGGGGCATTACCTTCCAAGTAGACAGAGGACAGAGGGGTTAAATGCAATGTACTGTAATGTGAGTGTCTGTGATGGAGTGGCCATCATTAGGATTATGGGTGTGCTCTATCTCGTCAATGAGCCTGGCTCTTTGGTGTAGTGGTCAAAGCACCAGTTTGGTCCCCTAGAAGGTGTGAGGTTGAGGTTGACTTGCTGCTACATGCATGGGCGTAACTACCATTGAGGACACAGAGGACATGTCCTCTGTATTTTTTTTTCAGAATTGTAAAATTGATCTATGATGAAAATCAATCTATAATCAACATTGGTAAATTCAGTCTGTATACGCCACCCCCCCATTTATCCTCAAGACAGTGATTAATGAAAACGAACTGAAGAAGAGTTTGACTGAAGTATTTGAAGCATTCTAAATGTACGGTATACAGTAAAGCACACAGTATTTGGCCTTGGTATTTGAAAGTGTCTGGTTACATGTAATGTTATATCTATGAGGATCAGAGTGTGGTACCTTCCCAGCAGGTGCAGTGGTACTCGTTGGTGCCGTCCTCACAGGTGCCGCCATGTTGGCACGGCTCTGAGGCACACTCTGGGATATCCTCCTCACAGTGGTCACCCATGAAGCCCGTGCCAGAGCAGTCACACTCGTAACTGAAAACAGAGACATGTACAGTACAGAGTAGGTATGTGAAGAGTTTCTTTGCAAAATTAACTTTTGCACTTTATTGTTGGAATTTACTGTGCAGATGTCCTTTCAGCTATGTGTGAATTCTTGCCATTCAAATCTTCTGAGAACTTATTTTTTAAAACTTATATAAAGGTTATATGCGATGCAATGCCCATACAAAAATACTGATGTGTTTCCCATGTGACTACTTTTCATGTGAGTGTATTTTACAGAGAGGATAACTACAAACACAACACAAATATGGAGTCAGATGGCGAATTATTCAGAGCACAATGACCATTTGTATTCTAATGAGTACAACCATCCATGGAAATAGAACACGAGTTGCAAAATTAGAACTATTACCAATAGTATTTGCAGTTATTCACTTTTTTTACATTATACACAACCCAGAAACCCACTTCCAAGTTTTTGGCAGTGCAGAGATGACAATAAGTACAAACAATGGTAGGGTAGGATTGGAAAATTGCCCAGAACACCCTTGAAGCTCACCATGGGCTCTATGACCTAGATATGATTAGCATGCTCCTGTGTTGCCTGCAACTCACGGGTTTCATTTCCTTCTCCCAGGCCAAAGGCAGTGGATTGGGAGCAGCTAGGGAGTTGGGCCTGGTCAGTCTTCCTTGTTTGATGCCCTGACACTGCCAGGTGGGTCAGGGGAGTGATTAACCAGGCTCTCCCTCTTCCTCCTCCATGAGTGAGGCACTCTGAGCACTGTCCCTCATTGCACTATTGCCTTGCGGCAGTGACGTGGCAACGTTTTGGGGGGCAGGTGCTCACGGTCGGGTGGGTGCATGTGGAACTTCCAGCTGCCTCACTAGGCTATAGTAGAGGCTATATATCGGGGCATTATTATCACACGCTGTTGATTGTCAAGCATTTGTAGAGTAGATAATAATATCAGCATGGACCACCACAGTACATTATGACAAAGAAACGAAAAAAAAAAAACTTTCAAAAGGGCATTTTGTACAGTAGTGCATAGGGGCAGGACAGGTGCTTTAGCACTACATTGTCCCTATCTGTGCACTCCTATGCCTTGTGGTACTTGTTCGGCTGCCCCCTTGCAAAGGTGAGGCATTAATGAATTTTCACTCTGCACTGTGTGCACTGTGTACAAAAACGTGAAGGTTCCTTAAAGAACCTTCCGTTCCTGGGTGGAGGAAGCTTAACATTCTCTGAGGAACCGTAAATGTTCTCCAAAGTATCTAAAAGTTCTGAGAAGTTCTGGAATTGATGCCTCCTCAAAGCATCTTGGGGTTTCTGGGTTAACTGAAGAACCTTCCAAAGAGCCTTGGGGTTCTTCCAAGAACCAATTTGTCACATATAGGTTCCTCTGAGAACTTTTAGGGGTTCCTTCCTAGTAGAACACGGCAGGCTCTTCAAGGTCTCCATATGCTATGTCACAATGCAATGGGATTTGCCTAGTTGGAGAAGTTTTGGTTAAACTTAACTTGACGCTGGCATCTTATGTGTGACATAAAAGTGTCATAATAGTGTCAAAACAGTGTCATGACACAGTCATTAACGAGTCATAAACATGATGTCAATGTCATAAACGTTTTATGGTCATGAAAAGTTGACATTGTTAGGGCTGTCTTTACCATAACATAATGTCACTTAATGACAGTCATAAAATGTTGATGACATTGACATAATGACACATGCATAATTGTGTTACGACACTGTTATGACCCTGTTATGTTATACGTATGACACCGTTGTCAAGTAAAGTATTACCAAAGTTTTAGGCTAAGCTGTTCACCTGTTGACCAAGTCGATGCAGGCGGCTCCATTGAGGCAGGGGTCACTTTCACACTCGTCGATGTTGATCTCGCAGTCCAGCCCCACGAACCCGAGCAGACACTCGCAAGTGTACAGGCCAATGAGGTCGTGGCAGATGCCGTCGTTTTGACATGGATCAGACGCGCACTCGTTGATCTCCAACTCACAGTCTCTACCTGAGCAGATATGTTCAAGAAAGAAAGTTAGCATCAAAGACAATCAAACTAAACTAAACAACTAAACTTTGTTATGTCAACGCATTGAAATCATGCTGCTTGTTGGCTTGTCTGTATTTGAAAATTGGAAGAGACGCACTCACACTATCACCTGCTACTGTAAGTCAAAGGTTTTTTTAAGTTGTCATTGATGTATCCCACCTATAGCAGATGAATTGAAGAGGGACAGGACAGCCCTCTTCAGATTTTTACTTATTTATTCACCCTGGGACATTTTGAGTTTAGCGCAATTCCTCAGCATGTAATGGCAAAATGTTCATGGGCAAAAAAAATGGTAAAAACCTGCAGAGGGCTGTCCTTTCCTTTTCAATTGTCTGTGTTTACACATTGCACTAAAACGACTTCCCTGAACTACAGGGCCCCTTTCCTTTTCGAACACCAACAACCTTTCTGTTTCTCCTCAAGCAATTCACTTTCTTTATGAGACAGTGGTGAGGAGGAGGTTGTGCCATCTTCACTATCTGTCTCATAAGCAGAGTGTCTAGCCAGGGGGTGGGTGGAAACAGGGCCTCTGACAGCTTTGGCGGGGCCCGGGACAGAGTCCCCCCAATACATCCAATGAAATGGGGACCAAATTCTGGCCCCCCCTACGTACTCCCTGGGCCTGGGATAACTGACCCCTTTGCCCCCGCCCTGTATGGGAGGGTGGCTAGCCGGCTGTGATGGTTGATATGAGCTCTGAGGAATTTCTTACTTGCGCTGTACTTTCCCCACCATGTCTATAGCAGATACCAGACCTGGCCTTTGGATATAGTGCAGGCCTTCTCACTTATGAGGAGAGAAAAGGGGAGGTGGTGTGTTTCTTTTCACTCTGTGGGAAGCTGCTATGAAAGCCTTGTGTTGCTGATAAGGAGGGTTCTGGGGGTCACGTTACATGACCCACAATGCATCACGGTCTCACTTCAGACCAGCATATGCCCTCCAAAAGCTGCAGTTGAGCAGTTAAGACATGGCCCCTGTTATAAATTTGCTGTTACCAGAATGCCAATGACCAAGTCACAATACATTACTTAAGATTCTGTTGTATTGACTGTTTTACTGTTCCACTTGTAACAGTGAATATGATGAAGCTGAAGCTATCCAGGAGGACAACTGCTAGTAGACTGACTGTAATATGGCCAATGCTTACCACATAATGAGATTAGGTACCTTGCTCAGGGGCACTTCAGCCCCGGATGATGACTTATGATACTCACACTCGTAGAGTGCATCTCCTCTCCAGTTATCCTTTCATTACAGGCTGCCCTATTTGGTATGAATGCACTGCTCAATTTTACATGCATCACAATGCCACATGCAGGGCATTTAAGGAATAAAGAGCCCCAGCCCGGAGAATTTCTCAAGAGATTAGCTTGAACAGCAGATGAGCGACACAGCTTTCCTACAGTATAAGGAGTATCTCAAGGGGCCTCTTGGGGGCCGGGGCCCGGTTGGCCCATCCATTACTCCGCTCTTGACTGAATGTGTGACAACTGGAGGGAAACTACATATTCACACCTGTGTAAATGTTCTGCTATAATCGAGTACATTTGGTCACTCTCTGTAGAAATAACATTGCAAGACCCTACCGTGGCCTTACAATACAATAGGGCACTCGTCTACTGTGCGGCCAACCCAAGTTCGATTCCCGGCCCGGGTCCTTTGCCGGCCCTTCCCTGTCTCTATCTCTCCTCACTCGCTTCCTGTCACCATCTTCACTGTGCTATCATAAAAAAAGTCAAAAAGACCCAAATAAAAATATATTTAAAAAAAAAGAAACAAGACTGCAAGGCGTAGGCCCACCTGTGTAGCCCAGCAGACACTCGCACACGTAGTGGTCCTTCAGGTTGATGCAGGTGCCGTTGTTATCGCAGGGGTGCGAAGCGCACTCGTTGATGTCGATCTCGCAGTTGGCGCCCTGGAAGCCCGGCACGCAGTAGCAGTGGTAGGCCGCCACGTCGTCCATGCAGATGGCCCCGTTTTGGCACGGGTGCGAGAGACACTCGTCGATGTCCTCCTCGCATTTCTCCCCCTCGAAGCCCTCGGGGCAGTGGCACTCGTAGCCGTCGGGGACACGGGAACACGTCCCGTTGTTGTGACAGGGCTGATCGGCGCAGTCCACCACGGGCATGCTACAGTCCTCGCCACCGAAGCCCATTGGGCAAAAACAGGAGTAGCCGTTGACTCCGTCAACGCACTCCGACATCAGGCCAGTGCAGGGGTTGCTCTCGCACTCGTTCACGTTCTCCGTACAGTTTTCGCCCGCGAACCCGTCGGGGCAGATGCAGGTGTACTCGGTCGTGCCGGGCACACTGTTGCAGTTCTCGCACGGCAAGAACTGGCAGGCGTCGTACAGCTCGTCGCAGTCCTTGCCCATGTAGCGCACGTCGGCATGCGTGGGGCACATGCACACATAGTCGTCCATCATGTCCACGCAGATGCCCTCGTTCTGGCAGGGGGACGAGGCGCACATGTCTGATGTGGCGCCGCAAAATATCCCTGTTTGAGAAAAAGGGAAAACAAACAGAATATGTTAGTTTTTGTGTGCAGCCATGTTGGTGTGAAGTAGCCTGACAGGCCAGACCATTCATTTTGAATTACTTCATAATCCACGAATGGTCTAATGCTTCTCTGAGGAGGGTTTTCAGTCGGTTTTCAGACAACCGGTGTTACCGGCCAATAAGCGAACGCACTTGGAAGCATAATAACATACGTCAGGAACGTCAACGGTCAGCGATTGGTCAGAGCTCATTTCCAACCAGAGCTGAGTTCACTCCTCCCGCCTAAGTGCTCCAGGGCACTGAGGACCCAGACCTAAAATGAATTACGAAGTAATTAACGTGGTCTGATAAAACCAGGCTAGGTGTAAAGTGGGCGTGAGTGTAAGTTGTCCTAAGAGACAGAAAAGATGCACATGCATTGTCCATGGAGACTCAGGTTCGAATCCGGCCTGGGCCATTCCCTAACCCCACCCTATCTCTCTCTCCCGCTCACTTTGTGTCTGCTCACTAAAAACATCTTAGTTCTTGTGTGCAGCCCTGTTGGTGCAAAATTGGTGTTGGGTAAGTGGTAGGGTATGTTGTTCTGTAACAAACAAACCACATTCTTAGGTTGCTGTGGTGTAGCGTGCTAATGCACCTGACCGTATACATACATGGGGATCCAGGTTCGAATTCAGCCTGGGTCATTCCACAACCTACCCCTTCTCTCTCTCCCACTGGCCTCCTGCTAGACTGTCCTATCTGAATAAAGGCAGAACAGCCCCCCAAAATATATTTAAAAATGCTTTTAATGAACATTAGGATGTAAACATGTTTTCCAAACCAAAGGAGGATGAGCGTCTGTGGAGAACAGAAGTTGCAGGCAGTTAAGCCAGATTATCTTCATTCGGGGGGGCAAGAGGTCAACAAAAAAACTTTCATTGTGACAAGGATTCTCATTGAGAAGCCCAAATTAATGGTTGGTAAAACTACTGGGAAACAAGGGGTCTTTCTCTGGCCTCCTATAAACCCTCGTAGAGATCACAGGTGACCCGGATTTGGATTTGGAAACACTTGTCCCAAATTGGCTGAGTTGACTCCCCGCTGTAAATCCAAGAGGCTGCGTGACTTTACCATAAGACAAGTAGAGGCCTCTAACCCAACCCACCCCAACCCCCTCCCAAATCCTCCCAAAACTGCAATGTTCCAACTGTGCTAGCCCCAAGACAGACTACCATATATTCTAGAGGTTTAACAACCTCTCACACGGAATAACCCACAACCCCCACCACTACCACTCGTCTCTTCTCCCACCACACCCCCAGGTGAAAGCCTCACCCACCCTCAACCATCTCTAGCTACAAAACCCGCTTTCCACAAACTCGGTTCTTTGTCTTAAGCTGGCTGGAGTCTTTGCTCATTGACCGGGGGGCTCTTAACAATGAGCATCTGGTGGGTCTCAAGGCTTAATCTTCTCCTGCCTGTCGCTCTCTGTGTGGGGTGGTGGAGGGGTCAGGGATGTTGACAACTTTGGACGGGGCCAGAGACAACGCACTATGAAAGGGCCCCCATCCCCCATATATGTCATGTAATGAGAACCTAATTCTGCCCCCAATCCGCCTCCCCGTGCCCCTTTCCCCTAGGCCCGGGACAACTGGCCCCATTGTCCCCCATGTCGGGCCTCCCTGGGTGGGGTAGGGTGGGTTGAGGACGAAGGGGGGGTGGGGGTCCTGGGCTGGACCACCCTCTGGGCGATAAATCAACTCCAACAGGCAGCACAACAAAAAAGCCAACAGCACACAGCAACGTGAGAAAGAGGGCTAATCAGTGGCCATGAGACAAAAGCAAGCAAGTCCCCAATGGATCACACTAAAGATCTCGTTCTGTACGTTTGCTTAATTCATTCAGTGGGGAGCGCACTGTCTTTATTTGCTCTCCCCTGATTTTTTCATTGTGTTGTGGACTTCCAGGAACTATTTTTTTGCTGGGCAGCGTTTCCAGCAGGAGTCTGGACTCCTGTCTCTGTGTGTGTGTGTGTGTGTGTGTGTGTGTGTGTGTGTGTGTGTGTGTGTGTGTGTGTGTGTGTGTGTGTGTGTGTGTGTGTGTGTGTGTGTGTGTGTGTGTGTGTGTGTGTGTGTGTGTGTGTGTGTGTGTGTGTGTGTTAGTGTGTGTGTGTGTGTGTGTGTGTGTGTGTGTGTGTTTGCATGCGTATGTGTGAGTATGCGTGTGTGCACGCATGCACATGCGAGTTTGTGCGTGTGAATGTTTGTGTGTGTGTGCGCATGTGAATGTGTGCATGTGTGTGTGTGTGTGTGTGTGTGTGTGTGTTGTGTGTGTGTGTGTGTGTATGTGTGTGTGTGTGTGTGTGTGTGTGTGTGTGTGTGTGTGTGTGTGTGTGTGTGTGTGTGTGTGTGTGTGTGTGTGTGTGTGATATATGCAATTTGTGTGTGTGTGTGTGTGCGTGTGCGTGTGTGTGTGCGTGTGTGCGTGTGTGTGTTATGTGCATGTGCGTGCATGCATGCGTGTGTGCATGCGTATATGTGGGTGTGTTTTTATTGCAACTTGTTGCTCCACTAACCTTATCCTCCATCACCTACCGGTATCTCTCCCAATTTACCACCCCAGTGCCCTGGCTTCCTCTCCCCTCCCGCTGGGCAGCCCTAACCTCACCACGGTGCTGCATAGCTGACGAGGGTTTATCCTGGTGGCTAATGAATCTGGGTCACTTACATGGGCCATTACTTGGCTCATCATCCATAGACACCAACAATGTGAATTAGACTCCACAGCTCTCCTGTCGCATACTTGAGGATTAATAGGGCATAACCTTTTGTCTTTTTTCGAAAAAAAAAAAAAATGGGGCTCTCTCTTTTAACAGGTTTGTAAACATTGTTTTTACTCTAATGTACTCAATTTGGCTTGTTGTAAAATATGACTTCACACCCAGGAGCTGAATGGACTTACGTACGTAGATGACTTTAGAATACACATGAGAAGACCGTAAAAATGGATTCGTGTGGGTGTGTGTGTGTGTGTGTGTGTGTGTGTGTGTGAGAGAGAGAGAGAGAGAGAGAGAGAGAGAGAGAGAGAGAGAGAGAGAGAGAGAGAGAGAGAGAGAGAGGGTCAGTGTGCGTGTGCGTGTGCGCGTGTGTGTGTGTGTGTTTGTGTGTGTGCGTGTGTGATTGTTGTTAATGTTGTTGCTGAGATGTGTTTGACTCTTGCCCAGGCCTCTCCACAGCTGAGCCTGGCCCTGCGCCGCTCCCATGTGAGTGTGAATGAGGCTGAACTGCATCCAGAGGAGGCGAGAGGGGGGATTTCTGTCGATCCGTTGACTAGATCAACCAGCCAATGGCATGAATGCCTTGTTGAGTCATCCGGAATTCCAGAGAAGCGGCCAACCCCCCCGGCTCCCCGTTCAGCCCTGGCCTTGGGCCCCCAGCCCCCGCACTTTGATCACTGCACTGCGCCCAAAATTTCATCCAAGCGGAAGATATTAACGATCAGAGACATAGAGACGGGTGGGGGAGGGAGTGGGGAGTTCAGGGGCAGAGGGGGAAGGCTTAGGAGTCAGGAATGTCCACAAAAAATACATTGGCATGCATTGACAAAGCAAGTGTCAACTTTTTTTTAAAGCAACTTTTTTGCCTTGTGCAACCCTACGACTTTTTATTATACCATGAGTACCCTCTCACTCCTGCTCTCTCTTCTTTATCCAAATGTGACTACGCTCCAAATATTTGGTATTATTAAATTTGTTCAGGGTACCCTCTGCAGTATGCTCACGTCACGTATCCCTAGTAGTACATGTACGCCTGATTGGGAATCACTGTTTTCAAGAACTGGAACTACATTACAGTACTGACACGGCCAAACCTAAAGGGTTCTGTGTTACTGTAACCTCTTGTACAGTAGACATAAGGGCGGGTTCATCACCTTACAGTACCCTATACGCGCGTAACAACAGATGGTTTTGGCGTTAATCTGGCCCTCCAGACTCATTGCTGCCACGCAACAGGGGGTTAAAGGAGAATCCCTCCCCATATCAACATGCAGTTGTATGTTGAAAACACACTAACACTGACTTGCCTTGTAAACTTTTTTTGTTCTGCTCTCTCACTATTGGGGGCATGGTTTGTTTACATTTTTTTTAAAAGCGTTATAACATACTCCCAACATCATCCCAAAAGTGTTACATGTGTTGTAAGTTAAAACGACATATTTTGTGTAAACAAACCATGCCCTGATTAGAATGGCAAGGATCTCAGGGTCTGAAAGGCTGAATAAAAAAATTGCAGTGTCATCAGATACTGACAAGTTGAGGGTAGCGTGACCCATGCACCTGTGAGTAAAAATTGGCAGGAATCGTGAATCAATCTTATATTGAAACACTCACTGGCCAACAACCAAGATGATGAGAATTCCTCAAGGCTACAAATACCTGTGGATGCACTCTGGTTCTACTAGTGCTGTCAGTGTGAGGTGTGACTTTAACGCATGTTAAATGGAAATAAAAAGACGCTCAAAAAAAGAAATTAGCAGTATTTCTCCTTTAAGTGAGACCCAAGTAATGCTTTAACCCATTGATGACTGAAACGGGAAGGAATTGGTGCTAAATGCCTAGGCCCTTTTGGGAAAAGATACTGTCAGCCTATAAAAACTTAAATATCGCAGCCTCTGAAGCACATAAAAACATGAGATGAGTTGCATTTAAACACTAAGACACTAATCTTGCTTTACAATGTGTTAATTTAGCTCTAACATGCCAACATTTTTAATAAAAATATCTCAAATCTCATGAGCCTGAATGTCGCCTCATGCACCTCCAGGCGCCAGAGCCATTGTTGCGCAATGCAACACCCAGCATCAGTGGGTTAAAGCAGATAGAGAGAGTTGTCATCAGAACTTGCCAAAGCCCAAAGCACCCCCACCCCCACTCGCACCCACCCGCCTTGCCCGCCTCACTGCAGTCGACCTCCGCTGACATCCCCATACGCCACGTGCCAACTAAGGTGGCGTCAGGGCGCTGTGCCATCATGCTTCTCCAGGGGCAACCAAAAGTGCTGTGACACTGATCCCAGTTGAAATGTGGAAGCCATGCCCTGCGCTGCAGGAGGTAGGCTCCACTCGTGACTTAGGGCTGAAGTGAGAGAGAGAGGGACAGAGATCGAGAGAGAGAGAGAGAGCAAGAGAGATCAAAAAGAGACAATGAATGGATGGGGATGCAGGGAAGGAGAGAGAGAGACAGAGGGTAGAGAGAACGAGTGTGAGAGAGAGAATGGGAGATAAAGATATTTCAATGGATGGAGAGAGGCAGGGAGCGGGAGACGGAGAGAGAGAAGGGGAGAGAGAGAAAGGGAGAGCGTGAGATGGAGAGAGAAGGCGGGGTGCCACTAGAGGAATGCTGGATAAAGAAGAGAATGGAGGAAAGCCCCCAACTGCATTGGTACATCGTACACATGCACCCAGCACTACATCCTAGCACCATAAACCAAATACACCCCGAATGCCCCCTCTGAACATGGGTCTGCTGGGAAAGTCACTTCAATCTCACCACCCTTTGTCAAAGAGTTACTTTCCCAACAAAAGGGGAAATATCATGTCAATGGCCTTGAAGGTAGAAATGTTATCAACACAGCCATTCAGTTGTTGAATGAATTGTGAGGAGGATTTCTTAGACACGGTTTTCAACTAACAAGGTTTGACATAATCCATTTTTAATTAACGTCTTTTTTCTTTTTGTATTGTTTTGTCAAGATGTGGGAAAGGCAACAATCCAATTTCATCTAGAACCTACTGTCATAGTTAGTATCCATCAGTGCTCTCAAATTTTGACCTGAGTTGCGGGTGAGATTTTTGAGATTTTACTGACACAGAGCTCCCAGTTTACAAAGTTTGGCTTTTGAACATACTCTTTCCACTTTCTGTACCTTACTTTCATTCAAATGTATGTGTCTTCTATGTGTAGAAGTGTCGTAACACAAAAGCGAATCCATGATTTTGGACGCAGACAACTCAACCCTGCTCAACACACCCAATCGGGTTATTAGGTCTGTGCAATATATCTGCTTATTGGTTTGGAACATTTTCCTGGGCGCTCCATACAGGGTAGCCTATGAACATGCTGAAAAAACAAACAAACACAATTTGGGCTTTGTTATGACATTTTTTTTCAGATTGGGAAATACAGCGGAGTGAGAGAGTGGGAAAGGTCCGAAATGAGTGAGTCTCTCTCCCAAAGAGTGAAATTTCAGGACAGTTGCGTCCACACACTTCTGAACTGGGTCTCCGCGAAGCATAAGCAGAGTAAGCAGGGCTTCAACCACTTTGCTCCCAAATTTGGGACCTCCTTAATTGAGATAGACTAAAAAACGTTATGAGGGGGGCCTCCTGGCCAGTTATGCTTAGGGCCCCCAAAACCTTATCAGCGGCCCTGCTTCTCAGAATATCTTTTATCAGCTATAGGCATATAAACCTAGCCTGGTGAACCAGCGCCACCCGCTGGACGGCAAAATGTTTTGTCTACGGGTGGGTCTGGCCTCGCATAATGATTCAATGAAGCCAGAATGCCAAGAATCTGGCAAACCAATTACAACGCAGATGTGTTTTGAATCAAAGTGGGCAGGGTTTTGAGGGAAGGTTGTTCTCATCAACAATCTTCGGATGTATTATGGATCGAGGCCAGACTAAATTAGACATCCACATTTAGTCTGGTTTATCAGGCTAATATAAACCTGAACGCTCTGTCACAACACTGGAACTTTATAAGGAGTGATGTGACTAAAGAGTGATGTCGTCACGCCTAACAAAAGCAGGTGCTTCAGGAGACACTCTGACACTGACAAGCTCCCACTGCCTCAGGGGTGCCCCGACCCCCTCAACACTCCACACCCACTAAACAAAGTTTTTGTCACACCGGGGACGGTTGAGGAGGGGGAAAGAAAGAAAGAAAGACAG
>NC_085867.1:13412184-13414684 GCF_034702125.1 Engraulis encrasicolus | reverse complement strand
GCGTGTGTCTACTTTAAGAGTTTAGGGGGAGCAGGCCCTCAGACAAGTGAGGAGTATCTTCAGGGCTATCTGATGACCTGTGGGCACGTTAATGGGAGAGGGGGAGAGATAGAGAGAGAGAGAGAGAGAGAGAGAGAGAGAGAGAGAGAGAGAGAGAGAGAGAGAGAGAGAGAGAGAGAGAGAGAGAGAGAGAGAGAGACTAACTGACCGCCACTGACACTTGACAGGACTCTGCTGGCACTGCTCTCTATTTTCACACCCCACAGGCTGGATGAAGAAAACGAAGAAAGGACTTAAGGGTAACGGAGGGGAGAAGAGAGGAGAGGAGAGGAGAGGAGAGGAGAGGAGAGGAGGCGAGAGGAGAGGAGAGGAGAGGAGAGGAGAGGAGAGGAGAGGAGAGGAGAGGAGAGGAGAGGAGGGGAGAGGAGAGGAGAGGAGGAGGGGAGAGGAGAGGAGAGGAGGCGAGAGGAGAGGAGAGGAGAGAGATGTAAATAAACTTTCACCATGACCTTTGTCCACGGTTGAGTAAACACCCACATAAACACACACAAACGAATAGAAACCCAGCTCATTACATCAATGAAAAGGTAATATGTGCACCTCTCCATCACAACAGACTATTTGTGTTAATGAACAAAGGCCAGTCTGATGACTTACGTAATTCGGGCTAATTAAATATAGAGTTAAGGGAGACTCTGATAAATGTCTGATGTACAACAAGTAAACAAGTAGAAAGCGTGCAGTTAAGAATACCTGACGCATGTGAAGGGAAACGCATGTGAAGGTATAACAGCAAAATTCCACAAAACACAATTACTGCTGCAATTGTGCAATGGATTTCACATTCAGACTATCAACAACCTGTCAACTAGTCAAGGCAACCTGTTGCTTGCTTAACAACAATGCCTGATGATACCATTTTAGCCTTGCAAAGAAATCAGAAATTTTGAGAGAAAACAGCAATAGGGCTACTATGACTGTTTGAAGCTTATCTCAGCCAACACATATATCAGCAAATGCAAAGTCCACTTGTCCTCTAAATGTCCAGAATGAGAGGACATTTTTCTCTGATGTGTAACAACTATCAGTGTGGTACAAGTTAAATGTTCAGTATGATGTAAGGACAATAGTACATGATATTATATGGTTGTTACAGCAGTTATTCCAATGTACCGAGGGCTTTTAACTTGTCTTTTACTTCTAATTCTACTTAATACACCTCTATTGAAAGGTAACATGATTCAGTAGTGCTTGTGACGCATCTGGTGTGACTACTGGTGTCACCACCAGTCTTTGAAAGTTTTAAAACCGGACAGCAGCTTTCCTTTTATCCCGATAGGGTGATAGTGTCCAAAACAAACAGCGTTGGTTGGCGGAGGGCGAGAGAGTGATTAGCCCCAAAAATTCCAGTCCTTCATAGGCACCCCGGTAATGCCCTCAAAATTACTCAGAGCAGGTCGCCATGGTGACGGGAAACAATGGGAGCCGTGGCGATGGTGGTGGTGGTGTAGCGGGCAGTCCAGCCCCCCACCCCTTCAGCTGTCTATTCCAGACTCTTATGGGGGTGCACTGTGCAGCGCACCGCACACACACCCACACACACAGGGGAGAAAAATAGGCCAAAAGAAGAAAAGAAAAGAGCCTCCCCCTCCTCCTCCTCCTCCTCCCTGAGACCTCTCTCTCAGCCTCACCGCACAGCACTGCACCGCACAACACTGCACAGCACCAGGGGTATCGTTCAGGGGGTACTGAGTCACAAGGGCCCCATGTATATAGGAGGCCCACACACAGTTCGATTTATGAAGATATATGGCTGGGGTGGGGGTCCATCAGAACTGATTGTACATAGGGTCCAAAACTTGCCGCTACGCCCCTGCACAGCAGCACCACACATAACTGTGCAGCACTCCAAACACGAGTGGAGTGGGAGACAAGGGGGGGTTGGAGGTCGCCGGGTGATGGGATGGGATGGGATGGGGGGGGCAGGCACCACTTTCAAAGCTTAGCAACAAGTAACCCAATTAAAACACAGAGCTGCAGCAGGGAGGGAAGCAACGGGGCTTTGTATACAAACAGTGTTTAAAATTTGTCCTCTATTTTAATCGAGCAATCCAACTATCTAGTGTTCTTTTTCTGTTTGGTTGTGATTTTTTATTTGTGATTTACTATTGATGTAAGCGTTGGATTTCATTGAACATGTGTTGTTTTTATGTTTTCATCATCACTTTCCTTCACATGCACCTCACCATACATCATACCATCACAACCCATTTAGTCTGTGTTTGACTATTCTGTCGTATATAATCTGGGCTTAGTGGTGCTTACACATATTCACGGCATTCAAAGACTTTTCAAAGGAAAGCGAGTTAAGTAACAAGTAAATCTGACGGGCTCAACTCATTGTTTTTGCAGGATAAAAAGACAAGACAGCACACACAGCCATAACAAAAGTTATAACAGCTGAGAAAATGTGTATTTTTCCCAATTTGGCAAATTAACT
>NC_085867.1:13337184-13409684 GCF_034702125.1 Engraulis encrasicolus | reverse complement strand
CTAATTGAAAGTACTGTTCATTATGTGTTTAATGATAACACTAAAGTTGTCCCTAAAAGCTGCGTGGACGTCTGGCAAGATATACAAGCAGCCAGGGAACACCTGCGACTCTGGACCTCACCTGGTTAGAAGCGCAGCAAACAACTTAATGTATGTTTTTGATGTTTATAGGGACCCCCTCGAAAAAGAGATGGAACATCTCAAGGGGCTATCCCTTAATAAAAGAATTGAATTGAATTGAACTTGGGCAACTTCGGCAATTACATCCACCCCCTTTCCGATGAAAAGTGGACCCAGTTCGAAGCAGATGAACGCGCCTTTAGGAAATTATTGGACACCAAACTGATCGACGACAAACAGAGGATTCCGGAAATGACCCGACACAATGGAACAGACTGATTCCCCTAACAAATGATCAGTGTGATACATTGGGGGATGTCATCAATCATTCACCCAATACACCTGATCTGACATTAGTCAGTGAACAGGATAAATCCATTATTCTGGTAGAAATTGGTTGTTGTTTTGACAGCTACATGGAAACGTGCTTTTCCTCCAAAATATTGAAATACCAACCATTGTGGAATGCATTAAACAACTGTGGCTATTCCTGTAAAACCATAACATTAATCTTTGGCAGTTTAGGCCATGTACATAAAATGTGTGTGCGTGGCTTACAGATCTGTGGACTCCCTAAACAACAGGCAAAAAGATTGACCAAATTCTGCTCAGTATCCAGCATAATCGGGAGCCTCTTCATCTGGAGACGGAGATGCCACATGTATCCTTAAGACACTCAGTGCGCAGTTTCTTTTAGTTTTGTGTAAACTCCTATAAAATTTGGCTTGTGCTATGATAAATGTCTATCTGTCAATCCAAATAAAGAAGTAAACTGTGTGTGTGTGTGTGTGTGTGTCCGTGTGTCTTGTCTTTCAGCAGATGGATAGCCTGAACATTATAACCCCCCATTGGCTATTGACTATTCTTTTTTTTAATATGTTGTTTATTGGGTCAGAGGTGGGCTGAGAGACTTTCAAGCAGGGCCCAGGTTAGAAAAAGGAAGTATACAGTTTACTCCTGACTAGGACAGAGACCACCACGTCTGACTGCTCCAAACCCCAACCCCACCACACCACACCACCCATCCATCCATCACTCACGCAAGAGTCTGAGATAAGGACCACAGCTCGCCTCCCCTGCACTCCACACAGCAAGACAAACAAACAGGTGATAGGGCCTAATCAAATCTATTGATCCATTTGCCTGACTTCCACTCCAAAAGGCTAGAATGATAAGCCATGGAGGAAAAAATAACCTCTTGGGTTGAAAGGGGGGAAATGCTTTCAGCTGTTTTGGTTTGTGGGGGTACTAAGGTCATGCTTTCGTGGGGGTTAACTGACTCCACAGCCTGTGTAATGGTCATCACAGTGTTAGTCATGTGCTGTTATCTCTTGTTTGGAAATGTTTTGTTTGATGGCGTCAAGATCACATGTAAGGATGTCATGGAATGTCCCTTGCTGAGCCAGCCTTTCTTTCCAGAGTCCTGGAAGACAGCGTGTGATAATGTATGACACATGCTGCTTTGTAGTAAATGATGTAGCCTATACGTACATGGACCACCTTACTCAATAAATAAGGAGTTACACTTATCTATTGAATACTTGTTACAGAAAGTCATCAAAGCCAGCCATGTGGCATGTCTTTCTATCACTTTTAAACTTTGTCAATGATTCGCGCTAAGCCCCCCACACTTGGGCTTGCATGCCCATGGGGACCCCGGTTCGAGTCCGGACGGGGTCATTTCCCAACCCTACCCATCTCTCTCCACACTCGCTTCCTGTCGCACCTTCGCTGTCCTGTCTGAAATAAAGGCCCAAAAAGCCCATAAAAATATCCTAAAAAAAAAAAAAACTTTGTCAATGATTATTCTTTGTCTGTATTTTATATGTAATCCAGTCAGTTGAGCCACAAGGTTTCAAAGACACAGAGGTCATGTAAAAGAAACTGGTCAACATTAGCAAGTCAAGAAGAAGTGCCATCAACTCTTATAGCCAAAAATAAACTAATGAAATGACCTTCATTCATACAGCCATCCCAAGACACCATACTTAAGTCACACTGTCCTTAAACTGCACATTTTAGTTTGTATGGTGTGGAGAGCGAAATGAACACTGATCCATGAAAGTAACATTGATACTTCCGGCGACCGTGCCACAACTATAGACTGTGTACAACTTTGGGGTCCATCATTGTATACAGCAAGACCTATGATAGCTTTGGCCAGGCCCAAGACAAAGTCATCTGAAAGCCCAAAGCAATCCAATCAGGACTCAATTATCGTCACCCCCTCTCCCTTGGCCCGGGACAACTGACCCCTTTGTCCCCTTCTGTCGGCTTCCCCAGTATACAGTCTATGGTCCCAACTCTTACGTTTCTGGAATTTACCACAGCTCAGAATTCTGGCTGGCCACAGTGTACTTCCAGGTTCCAGTGGATCCACTAAAGGACTTATCTGTAAATAGTATGGTGTGTTCCTTGATGAGTCATACCCTCTCCTCTCCTCCGTGACAGAGTCCTGAAACACATGACACATGCTACTAACTACGCAGTAAAAGGGAGCATGTCTAAGCACTTTATGCGACCTTCATATCAGAGGGAGATACCGTACAAAGGCTGACACAGAAGAAGTTCTGTGCACAACAGCATGTCTTTCTCATGTCTCATTGTCTTTCTGAACATGTCTGATGGTCTTTCTCTCCACAGAGGCTACGTGTTCTGCTGAATGTGTCACTGATGAGTGCAGGAGGAACTCATGAATTGCTGCAATCAGTACAGCATTGCATGACACATTATTTTTTTCATAACATGGGAAAAAGAAAAAAGAAAACGTCAATATTTTCAACATAGCTTAAAAAAGAACGCATGGAAGGTCAGGTGCATTGGAGGTGACCAAATGGTTGTGAATAAAATCTTGGTCAGCATGACAGAGGATGGACACTCGTCAAAACAGCGGTCTACATTCAAAAAAGAGTCAATGCATGTTTTACTATAGATTGAAAATATCAGCCTGTAGTCTGCCATTAAAGAATAAACTGTACATTATTCAGGGTTCACAAAAACCTCAAGGTGCACTGTGTAAGATGGTGGCCAGAGTAGGTACTGTTCAGTGAAATTGTGGGGTCTACTGTCAAATTTGATAAAATAATACTTTTCATGAATATTCACTTGTGAATTAATATTTACTGGTATGACCAAAGTACAGTAAGTATTTCAGCTAAAAATGCCTATTTCTGGATATTCAAAATGGCAGACCACAGAGTCGATCCCTCTTTTCTCGATGAAAAGAGCAATTTTCCCAGTAATAATGAATACTTAGAATGTGATGGTGGTGGTAAGTATTCATGAAAAAGGTAACATTAGTGAATGGGCAGCATTAATTCTGGAAATAAACTAAACATATTACACAGTGCACCTTTAAGATAGGGATTGGAAAAATAGCCTTGTGCAAAACCTCCTCCTAAACCTTCAGTCACACTTTCAGCAACTTCAACTCAATTCACTTTCAACTAATCCACATTCTCATATATTTCACCAAAATCCAAAATATCCCTAACTTCCCTAACTGTGAACCCTTGTAAATCCAACAATGTAGACAATGGCATAATTCTGCCCTAGAAAGTGGTCCGTACACCAGGCCTAGTACTGGCCAGAGTCCACCTTCTTGGCAGCGTCCGGAGACGGGACGGGACCACAGGCATTTTACGGGGTAATGGGCAGCTAATGCTGATTATAGCAGTGGGGCAATAAACCCACTGAGCAGCGGCCACTCAGACCTTTACAGCGGCCTCTAAAACTATGGAGGTGGGCCGCCAAACTAGCTCGGAGTATGAGGACCAAGGGCCAGTTGTCTAGTGCCCTCATGTCCTCCTCCACCATCCCATCCATCAGGCTTCTCAACATCTGCATAATAAATTGAGTATATTGCAGAGAGAGAGAGAGAGAGAGAGAGAGAGAGAGAGAGAGAGAGAGAGAGAGAGAGAGAGAGAGAGAGAGAGAGAGAGAGCAAGAGAGTGAGACACTCTTTGGACCTTTGAACCTCTTAAGAGTAAAGAGTAAAGCTGCAACCCAAACAGAATTATGTCGTGTGCGCATTAGGACTATATTGCTTATTAAAGGGCCAGTGTGTACGAAGTAATTTCAGTCGTTTAGTTTCAAAATATATGAAAATGTACGAATTGAACTTGAAAAATGATGGTGGTAGTAAATATCCATTAAAGAGATACAATTTGTGAATGGACAGCATAACACACTCCAACTTCAAGTTATAATGTGTAGTTGGGTTACATAAATGAAGGGAAAGCCTGAAGAAGTCCCTCATGATGCAGGCGCAAAAGCAGCCTCTCTATGAACGCGGGGCACGTGTGGTCTATGAACTCGCACTTTAGAGTAAGTGCCCGGAATTGGATTAAGGTGTGAGCCAGCTATGGAAAAGGAGATTATTTGTGAATAGTATCGTGTAACTTAAAGCTATTATATGCAGGTGTTTTTAAAATAAACACACACCGTGAATGAGAGCATCACTGCTTGTTGCAAACCTGCTCCACAGCAGCCATGAGCACAACTGCCATTTCAAACTACCAGCATCACCAGCTCCTGTGCCCATCAATATATTTTTAAAGATATTTTTAGGGCTTCTTAAGCCTGTATTTGTGATATGATAGTGAGAGAGGGACAGGAAACGAGTGGGGAGAGAGAGGCGGGGAAGGACTGGCAAATGACCCAGGCTGGAATCGAACCCAGGTCGCTGGCGTAGTAACTCAGTGCCCTATCGTTGGGCCACAGTAGAGCCATGCCCATCAACATTTCCACAGGAGATTTGTCGTCAATAGATAAGCATTCTTAATTCATAAGTTCATAAGAGTCCGATGTAGTAATGTGTGTCCATTATCAGAACAAAAAGATTCCATTTTCGAACACACAACATTCATTTATCCCTCAAGCCCATAAGGGGCACATGTTTAGGAACAAGAACCAGAGTTAGAGGTCACAGCTGTGTGTGTGTGTGTGTGTGTGTGTGTGTGTGTGTGTGTGTGTGTGTGTGTGTGTGTGTGTGTGTGTGTGTGTGTGTGTGTGTGTGTGAACTGCCACAGCTTTACACATGACCCTTGTTTGCTGTTTTGTTCCGTGGCTCCTTGGTCTTTACTCAGACAGGACATTGAAGACGGAGACAAGAAAGCAGTGAGACATGGAGCACGGTTGGGAAATGATCCTGGCTAGACTTGAACTTCAGTTCCTGAGGGCAATGTTGCCCCTATGAGACTCAGCATGTCAGCATCACAGTACTCATTCATATTAGATACAAAACTGCATTAGAAAAAAAATAAACAGAAATTAAGTGAATAAATATAAAATATTTTCCCCTCAAGTGATGAAATCCAGTGCCATTTCTCTTCTGGGGTTCTAATATAATCTATAATATAGTCTTTAACGTATTGCAAAAAGTGAACACTTCTGCTGAAAACAAAAAAAGATGGGAGTGTACTGTACACATAGTATGTCCATGTAGATGTAGATCCTTGAAGGATAGTGCAAGACAAGAAGGCATGTGTGTCCAGTCTGTAACACTACTACTGTCAGCATGCATTAAGCCCGAAGAGCAGGAAGCCGGGCCTCATTTAGAGCCATAAGGAGATTAAGTTGAATGGGATGAGGAGAGAGCGCAAGCCCCAACTTGGGCGCGCACCAAAAACCAATCAACTCTGACTACACATGCACACCTCAGCGTCATGCTAGTCCCACGGATGTGATGCGTTTGACGTAGACACACACACAAATTAAACACGCTCTCACGGCAGTCAAGAACTGTATGAACCCAAACAACCTTCTCACATAGGCCCAAGTACCGCAAATAGACTACAGATCCCCGTCACTCAGCACCATAAGCTACGACCAGCTCCATGATGGCTGACATTGTCAAGCCAATAGGATCATTCGGGACAGTTACAAAGAGGAAGTCAGTGAGGTAATGCATTGCGTCCATTGCTCAGCGCCAAATCCAATCAGAATCCTATGAAACCAGCCTGGGGTGCGTTTCCCGACTGTTGCAATGCAATGTCCTATGGGAAACCTACATAGTTGCTAACTGGTTAGCAACGATGCTTTCGGGAAACAGAGTCCTGTAGGCCTAAAGTTATGAAGCAAAACTGATTGTGAATCCATTTTTACCGAATTGAACAGGCAACAGGCGGAATTGAGAGACCAAGATTTCACAGAAGTCTCATAGACTTATAGTAGTTAGGTCTTTTGAGAAAAGATAGAAACAGCATGTGTTAATGTAATGAAGCGTCACTGACACATAGCCATCGTCATTGAAGGTTTATTGTCGTGTACTGTACTCAACATACATACACCACAAAACAAACCAGGCAAAATCGCATAATGATGCTTTAAAAACGAAACTATTTTTAGAAAACGGCATCATAAAATAACCTGTGAAAGTAATAAAATAGCATGTGGGAAAGTATTGGTTAGAGAGAGAGACCAGTTTACTGTGACTTCAACACAGCCAGTTCGATCCAACAATATCTCTGCAGTACTCTCTTCACATTTTTAGTCTTTGTTACTACTCTATGTGTCAGAGAGAAGACATTTCCTTCCTTCTCATTCTCCAACTTGGGCTTCCCTCTTTAAGAGTCACCACATTCATAATTCATATAAGACAGGGGCAAACAAGCCAGTCTCACACGCATTTCTGCATGAACGTTTGCCACATTGAAAAATATACAGTATATAAAGTACATACACCCAGTAACTGACCGACATGGGCACATGTGAAAACACAAAAGAAAAGCATAAAGGGATTCATGATTTTGAGCTTGAGGTTATTTTGTCTGTGCTCACAGCCGTTTGTGACCAAAAGTGCCACGGCCATTATCAGTCAGTAGCAGTTGTGTGGAACTGTCAACCAATCAGAAGACGAGATTGAACTTGTTTCTGTTCTGATTCGCTGGGCTGCTGGGGAGGGACGAGGCCAAATCAATCAGAAGACCCGATCGAACTCGGTCTGGCTGGTGGTGGTGGGGTTCCTGTTCTGATTGGCTGGCTGCTGGGGGATGTGGCTCCTCCTCCTGGGCGGGGCCAGGTATTCGAACATGGAGGTGTTGTGCGTGGAGAGCATGTTCTTCAGGTCGGAGGGCATGGGGTCGGACCAGAAGAAGTCGTGGTTGAGGGCGTCGTCGCTGTCCACGCGTGTGTTGGGGTCCAGCACCAGGAGCTTGTCGATCAGGTCCAGGGCGTAGGGGTCCTTGACGTAGAACTTGAGCCGGTCCTTCACCTTCCTCTTCTGGCCCTTGGGGAGCTCCATCTTCTGGTACAGCTCGTACTTCTTGTCCACTGAGGGCCACACCTTCGAACATGAGGGGGGGAAAAAACAAGAGTGTTAGTAATATGCACCGTCGAGGTAACTGAGAGCGCGCACACGCGCACACGCGCACACACAGGGTGCATCCCAATATGTGACCTTGCCTCCTCCACTTGCGCTTGTCTCCTCGTCCTGCCTCCTGGCCCCTCCTCCGTGGAGAAAACGATAAAGTTTCCCAGCTGTCAGCCTAGCCACAACAATTTTTGAGGGACTGTTTTTCATTCACCATCCCAATTGCAAAAGAGAAAAAGACTCTACAATTGAGCTTTTGCAAGATATTGAAATATAATGCTGTTGTCAGTGATGTCATCATGACGAGAAGCAAGTGGAGGAGGCAAGGTTGCATATTAAGACGCACTAACACACACACACGAAAGAGAGAAAGCTCAACTTGGTTTGTGCCCTACGGTCACATACAGGGCAGTATTTAGAGGGAAGGCTGACCTTATTACATAAAGCATCTTTTCGCAACAATATTTGATATGGATGACCAGCGAAGACCAGTAACTACTCCGTTGAGTTGATTTCTTTGAAAATGTTCGTTTTTGGGGCTTTTAAGGACGTGATCGGACATGCAGGTGACTTGCCATTCTGAAGCAGGTTGGTATGAATCAAAATTTGGCAAATATCCAAGACAGCAGTAAACATTAAAAAAAACAGTGAGGGGAGTTCTAGAACATTGCAGACAACTCGGAAATGAGGCTTAATGTTGAAAATACCGCAGTTATCCTTTAAGCACTTCTTCCTCGTGTCCTTGCACCGAATTTGGCCTGGGCATGACTAAAGCACAAGTAACGTTGCAGTAAAGAGTAACATAAACAATTCACATAAAACTTAAAGTACAACATGCGGGATCTATTAAAAGATCACTCTTTTATCTGTGCATTTAATTTATCATGTGAGTACAAGATACTATGTCGGTCTGAAACGGCTCTGCTTTTCAGAGCGCTTGCACACTACTTGGATCCATTGACCTTCGATGCATTACCACTAGTTCAACACCATGAACACAATACCCTAACCTAGTTCTACTCAGCGCACTGAGGCCCTCTGCTGGTAGCAGATGGTGCAGTAGGCGCCACTGATTTGGTAACGCGATTGCACCGGAGACGTTGAAGCAGAGAATCGTATATATGAGAGAGATAAAGCAGGCGGCTTCTTTTCCGGTATCCACTTTACGTCGGGTGAACGCCCCTTTAGGAGACCTTCGATTAGGAGACCTTCGGAGTCTCAAGGTTGAGAATATATGGAGTCCCCTCAGCGCTGTAGATGGCGGTAGCGCACGTCTTTTGCAAACACCACGAAAAGAGAAGGAGGGACAACTCCCCCTTTTGAGGACACTCCTTTGCATTGGATGGGCGTGTTTTAACGGATCTCTGTCTAGAATATCTCTGGTTGAAGGTTGAGACGAATCAAGCCTAGGGTGCATCCCAATATGTGACCTTGCCTCCTCCACTTGCCTCCTCCACTTGCTTCTCGTCATGATGACATCACGGACAACAGCATTATATTTCAAAATCTTGCAAAAGCTCAATTTTAAAGTCTTTTTCTCATTTGCAATTGGGATGGTGAATGAATAACAGTCCCTCAAAAGTTGTTGTGGCGAGGCTGACAGCTGGGAAACTTTATCGTTTTCTCCACGGAGGAGGGGCCAGGAGGCGGGATGAGGTGACAAGCACAAGTGGAGGAGGCAAGGACACATATTGGGGTGCACACTTGGAACTTTTCTGGGATCCATGTGGCGTCAGGTGAACACCCTTTAAGACAGGGGTGTCAAACTCAAATTGACTGAGGGCCAAAATAAAAATCTGGAATGAAGTCGCACTCCACAATTATTTTTTAAAAACGGACTAAAATTGTGCATGCATGCACTTCACACTATAGTTAAATTTCACAGTCACTCCTTCCCATCATATTTGTTAGTTCAAATGTGCCTACACATCCTGTGACACAGCAAATTTCATGTTCAAGTCATATTAGACTATACATTGATGCTGCATGAGGTCCAACTGTAATAGACATTTGAAATGATCTTGAGGGCCAAATATAATGGCTCCGCGGGCCAAATTTGGCCCCCGGGCCTAAGTTTGACATCCCTGCTTTAAGAAGACCTTAGTTTAGCAGACCTTTATGAGAGTTTAGGTTGAGAATAAATGGGAGTTCCCTTGGCACTGTAGATGGCGGTAGCGCACATCTTAACGCCACAGAACTAGAAGAAGGAGGGGACAACGCTTACCAGAACATCTTTGACGGCACCATGCAAGGTTCTTGCAAAGTTGGGACAATCTCCATTGATCCCCCACATATAAACAACTTGAAAGTCCAATGGAAGCCACATGGTATGCGCATGGAAGAGGAGAAAATCTGTAGCTCCTACCAGGGGTGAACTTTAGTTTTCTCCCCACCAGTCACTGTGGCAGGTAGATTTTAAAATCTACCAGTCACTCACCAGTTTTTTACCAGTCAACTCATGTAACGATAACAATACAAGTAGTAATAATAATAATTATTATCATTATAACTTAAACTATTATTATTACAGGGGTGATAGTGAAAAAAAATTCTGAGCCTGAACTTTTCCCCCTGCTCTAACGATGACGACAAGATGCATAGTGACGTAACGTAGGCCTATTTTGACACATTATTCAAACATTTAATAGCCTCTGTATGACCATTATTGAAGCCTGATAGTAGAAGAAAACCCTGAACCTGTAACACTTTCTGAGATAAGAATAACCTAATGGCTAATTATTATCAATGTTTTTATTTTTTGCAAACTCTGTCAAGCCTGAAATCAGGCATGGAGCCTGAATACTATCAGCCCTGTTATTAGAATTATTATTATGATTACATGTTTATATGTCTGCGTCAGGTTGACCATGTCTTGGATTTTTATATGCAATTTCCTGCATTCTAATCAATTTCAAGGTGACGAACGGAAAATTTACCCGTCAGCCTTGAAATGTACCCGTTATTGGCAGGTGGACTGCTGTAAAGTTCCCACCATGTCTCCTACTGGAATAAGGGCATACCTCTGGCGTGATGGAGCCACACAGCTGGCTGATGAGGGTGAGCTGGTGCTGCTCCGTGTTGCCCTGCATGATGGGGCTGCGGGTCCACATCTCGGCCATAATACAGCCAGCTCCCCACAAGTCAATGGGCGGGCCGTAGTCTCGCTCCCCTGCAAACGTTACACAAGGGATACACAATCAGCAATCTGGCACTGACTCTTAAGGAACACGACAAAAAAATTCACAACATTTATAATAGTCCTACACACAGTAGGTGAAACAATTAATACATTGGCCACAATTTTGTATGTATCCATCTTGTACAAACACAAACGTAGAGTTCACCCACTTACAGGCGAAAATGAATAGATAAAATAAAGGAGTATTGTAATCCCACTGTCTGATGTTTAAGACTTCTGACTTCTCAGAAATGACATCAAATGCAATTTCACATGAACAACACTTGCCTATGATTGGTCAATAGGTGGAACCAGCCACACATACGGCAGACGAGCCACACGCACGCACACAGACACACACACAGACACGCACACAGACACGCACACAGACACGCACACAGACACGCACACCCAGGCCATCTTTCTTACCCAGTAGCAGCTCAGGAGGTCTGTACCAGAGCGTGACCACTCGGTTGGTGTAGCGGTTTCCCTGGCTGTTCTTGGCCAGGCTGAAGGCCCTCGCCAGCCCGAAGTCAGCCAGCTTCAGCACTCCCTCTCGTGTAATGAGCACGTTGGCCGCCTTCATGTCCCGATGCAGGATCTACAGGAGAGACGGGCCAACCACGTTAAAACAAGAACTCCAGTACATGCAGTACTGTGACATAGTCCAGCACTATGTCACTATGTATGACACTTTTCTATATCTCCAATGTTTTGTATGCCATTCCCTGTTTATTTATTTGTGTACCCCCCTGTTTTTTTTCACATACTCCAAATATCATTACAAAAGTTATTCAAAAGTCATCAGCAAACACCTTAGTCATTATATAGCACTGACATTTCGGACAAGTCCCCTTTGCTCCACCTTTGGGGGATTGATTAAAACCACTGACCTGTATACGTCATTGATTAAAACCACTGACCTGTATACATCATTGATTAAAACCACTGACCTGTATACATCATTGATAAAAACACTATATGGCTATGCACTAGGGTTGGCAACGGTCAATGAATAAAAAACGGGACAGTTCATTTTGGCGGGGGTCTGCCAAACTTACAAATTACATTGTATTTATTAGATGTAATTTCCTGCATTTTAACCCATTTTAACCTCACGCGTGTCCCGTTCCAGCTCAATAAGGAACCTGTATTTTTCCTTATAAATACGGGACGATTCTGTATTTCAAGGGACGGTTGGCAACCCTACTATGCACAGATGTTGGAAATGCAAGCGGTTGCACCAAAGGGCATTCCTACCTTGTTTCTGTGTATGTAGTAGAGGCCATTCAGCAGCATCTGCATGACCTTTTTGATCTCCGCCAGGGTGAACTTCACATGGGCATTGCTGAGCAAGCCCGCCAGGTCGTGTTCACAGAAGTCAAATACCAGGTAGATGCTGCCCTTGTATCGATTAAACTGAGTGGCTACAGTGAACAAGAGAAGGGGGAAGGGGGTGAATGTTTTCTAGAGAACAAGGAATTTACATCAAATTTGTTAGCACGGCAATAAACATGTAAGCCAGGTGTGAGATGTTTACCCTTGGTCCTGCATATTTCGATTAAGTTCACTACATTTTCATGTTTGAGCAGCTGCAAGATCTTGATCTCGCGAAGAGCGGTGATGGGGAACTGCAGTGATAAAGTAGGGAGGCAATATTTTAGCATAACAGCAGCAAACCTTCAAACGTTCCATCCGTCTTGGTAAACTACATGTTGGTTTAGAACTGTGCGTGGCAGTCTTACCCCTTCTTTCTCATTTTCCATGAGCACTTTTTTCAAGGCCACCCTTTTCCCAGTCTGCCGATGTTTGGCTTTGAACACCTCCCTATAACCCATGGATGAAAGTCAGACAGACACCAAAAAAAGACACAGCAGGGGGTAGCAGCTACTGGCATTTACCATCTTGCTAAAAACATGACACATCGGGATGACACGAGCCAACACCTCTCTCACTGCGCAGGCTTTGCACAACAGGGCCCACAATTAACAGACATCAACAGTTAGAACTACATTCCATATTAATAACCACCATAATTCACATATCAACAACAAGATGCAAACGGAGCCTTAATTAGATGCCTGAAACTGGATTTGACAGGCTAACGCTAATCCTAGCCTGACACAGGCTAGTTTGCCAACACAACGCTGGGGAGCTCCGTGGGTAAACCGATGCATCATACCAAATAGTCAGTTAAAATGTTGATACGCACCCAAACGTTCCCTGTCCGATTTTACCAAGTTTCTCATATTTCGAAAACTCGTCGCAGAAGGGGAACTCGACCCCATCATAATACTTCGACATGATGGCGACATCCCGCTCCGGCCTGTTGGGCAGATCACAACACCAAAATGTTCCGTTATAAACGGACAAGTTGTCATCTCAGATATCATATTCGCCTGGGAAAGAAGTTAATAACATAATAGAGTAACTGTAAGTGGTAACATTCGCACATTTCTGTTAAAAACATACTTATCGCCACTGCCACCGGAGTTTGCTCCTTTATCTCGCTGCATCTTTGTTGATTCCTTCGTGGTCAAAGGATACTAGTCTAGTGCGAAAAGATACGCTACAAACACACATTACTGCCACCTACAGGTGTGGAGTACATTATGTAATCCACTAAAACCCATAGTCTGATAAACTACCACAGCCTACAGTGGTGCTCATATGTTTACATACCCCAGCAGAATATACGCTTTCTCTGCGATTTTTCACAAAATATGAAAGATTACACAAAACCTTTTTTTTTTTCACTCATTGCTAGTGACTGGCTTAAGACATTTATTATGTGTTTACTCTTTCAAAAGCATGATCACAACCCAAACTTCCCAAATGACCCTGTTCAAAAGTTTACATACCCTAGTTTCTGATGCTGAATATGGCCCTGTTTAACATCAAGGACCGCTCTAAATTGTTTGTGGTAGTTGTGGATAAGGCTCTTAATGTTCTCAGATGACAAAACAGCACATTCTTCCTGGCAGAATGGTTGTTTCCTTTAATATCTTTGGGTGTCTTGCTGGAACCTCACATTTGAGGTTTCCCCTGAGTGGCTCAATGATGTTGAGATCAGGAGAGTGAGATGGTCGCTCAAAAACCTTCATTTTATTCTTTCTGAAGCTAATGACGGGTTGATTTGGCTTTCTGTGTCGAAATATTGTCATCTTGGCACTGTTGGAATTTCAATTCAGAAATGCGATATGAGGGGTTTGGTTGGAATCAAGCCAATGGGTAAGGGAATCATTTCATTGCAATGATCATTGCAAGGGAAAATGTTCAGGAGGCATAGGACAACCAAAAAATAACTTCAGGTGAAATATAGGACAACATGAAAAAATGTTTTAAACTGTACAGGAAAGAGGCACTTGAGGAAAGATGGGCTGTTGGGGGTTGCCAGGAGAAAGCAATTACTACAAAAATGCAAACATGTTATTTTGCATATGATACACCAAATAGCATAGTGAGAAGCATCAGAATGCATGTGACAAAGTCATTTGGAAAAATGAGATCAATATGGAACTTTTTTCAGCCACTATTAACAGTACCATTTGGAGAACAGTCAACGGAGCCTATGATGAAAGTTACACCATCCCTTCTGTGAAACATGGTTATGGACCACTGATGTCATCATGGGGACATTTGAGTTACAAATGCACTACACTTTTGGTCCATACTCACAGAATGATAAATACATTGCCCTGTGAAAAATACTGGAGGAAACTTGACACTCATCAGCCTTGAACCTGCACATGGTCCATTGTTTGGACATGCCAACATGACAATATTTCAGCACAGAAAGCCAAATCAACCCGTCAGTAGCTTCAGAAAGAATAAAATGAAGTTTTTGTGCGACCTTCTCACTTTTTTGATCTCAACATCATTGAGCCACTCAGGGGAAACCTCAAATGAGACGTTCCAGCAAGACACCCAAAGGTATTATAGGAAACAACCATTCTGCTAGGAATAATGTGCTGTTTTGTCATCTGAGAACATTAGGAGCCTTATCCACAACTACCACAAACAATTTAGAGCGGTCCCTGATGTTAAACAGGGCCATATTCAGTATCAGAAACTAGGGTATGTAAACTTTTGAACAGGGTCATTTGGGTAGTTTGGGTTGTGATCATGCTTTTGAAAGAGTAAACACAGAATACTGCTAATAAATATTTTAAGCCAGTCACTAGCAATGAGTGAATACAAAGGTTTTGTGTAATCCTTCATATTTTGTGAGAAATCGCTAATAAAGCGTATATTCTGCTGGGGTATGTAAACATATGAGCACCACTGTAAATCTGAGCGGGTGGCGCTAGTTTACTAAAGCCCTGTTCATTTTCAGAAAGGAATAGCCCCTATAATGTAATATAAATGTCCCTGAGTAATTTCATGAACAAACCCATGGAAAACATTCCCACTTTGTAACAATGGCCAGTTTTGGATATGCAGTGAGCAATTGTGAATTTTGATGAGATTCATTGAACTACCTCACTTTATCTGTAGGCCTATGACCACTGATTGTAATTTGCTGCTGTGCGTGTTTAAAATTGTCCACCAGTAGCCTATATTAGCCTTCTTATTGCACTGTGTGTGTGTTGTACATGTATGTATCAGTGTGTGTGTTGGCAATGTGTCAGGGAGAGAATGTAAATTCATGCATCAGTAGGCTATGTCAGTTCTTATTGCACATTGAGCGTGTGTGTGTGTGTAAATGTCTGTCTTATTTATATGATTAGTTTAAACTGCACATTGGAGACTGGACAAACACAATTTCAAACTTGTGTTAACTCTGTTACATAGATTTTTAACAAAGGACACTTGACTTGATGACAATTATATTACTTTTATTACTTACTTACTACTATAAGGATTTGACCCACAGTTTACTGATATAGTCCAAATCCACACAAAATAAACACCAGACAAGCCATTGTGCTTAAATATTTATTGAACACTACACTACAGTCCATTGCATTTAATACATCTTTTTTTTAAATTAAAGTGAGGAATTTTAAGACAATGGTCAGGTGCATAGTGAGTTAATTACTACCCATTTCCACAAAAATAGGCAGGCAAACATTTAGTGTCAGACTTTGTTGCTTGCTCTGAAAGCAAGCATACATTACACACTGGAGCTCTGAAGTATTTTCAAAGACAGTGAAGCAATTTCATTTACAAGGTCAGGGCAACAAGTGACTATAAACAGATTAAAACGCACCAGTTGCAAAAAATGTGTTTGATTTTAAAGGTAAAGTTGGACTATATTGATACCAAGTGCTGGGTGGGCCAACTGTGTGTGTGTGAATTATGCTCGTGTATTTTGTGTACACTCAGGATTCTATTCAAACACCAGCACCATACAAAACATGATCCACCTGGATAATTATTCACCATCAATATCAATATACACACAAACAGTAGGGAATATCAATACATTTCTGCTTTTCCCCTCACAGATAAAGTATTTACGTACAAGGTCAGTCACTGCACAGAAACAGGAAAAAGAAAAAAAAAACAGACAATTCATCACAATTTGGCACGGACACAACGCACCAGTTCGCCGTACAAGCAAGGGTCTTTTTTTTCATTTAAAAAGGTTAAACTTCCTTCGCATGAAACCCAAGATAAGTTCAGTGCAGCATGAATGCCACTTAAAAGAGTACAAAAACCCTTTCCCCCCCAAAAAAAGTCCCTGTAAACAAGCAGTCAGCTCTTCAAGTATGAGAATAATGGGGTTGATATATCAGGGTGGCACGGTAAGGCACCAACGCATTGGCATTTGGCATTGCTTGAGATGATGTGAGGGGCACCAGGATGAAGGAAAAATACAAAGTTAATGCTCTGAAAGTTTAACACTCTTCAGCCTCTCCATGGACTGCAGTTACATGCAGAGAATATTACAATTTTACACGGAATACTGGCATTATTTAATGTGCGTACGAGTCAAGTACTCCTTTTTCATTCTGAATGTGGCCGCATTTTAATGGTAACCATTAGCAGCACAATGCTCTTCCATTTGTGTAAAAAGAAAATTCCAGAAGTTGTTTTAAACCGAACACTGACAATATTCCATTTGATACTGCAGTACTCCCTGCATGTAACTGCACTCAGTGTTTGTTCAGCTGGCAGGGTAATTTACCTCTTATGACTCAGAGGCATCTGACAAGTGCTTTAGTTTACCCAGTGCCAACACCAAACAAAAAGACCACCATCAGCCATGCCCTATTGATGGCACACCACCGAGCCATCTCTGCCCCTTCCTTAAGAGGCTGACGCTGGGTCCAGATGTTTAAGTGCTCCCCCAACCAAGTGGAGACTTCCAGAGATCAGCACATGGATCTCGGTGGCCTCCCGGAGTGGAGAGGCCTTGGCGGCCACGCTTGGCTTCACGGGGATGACTCGTTTCCCTGGCAGGGCCAGCACAGGGTCCCTTGCCTGTGTGATCCACTGGAGGGCGCTCAAGATACAGGGGAAGACCAGCGTGTCTCCGCCTGGCCTCCTCCGGTGCTGTTGCTCGGCGACCAGGGGGAGGCGTCCGGAGATAAGTAGCTCAGTCTCGTCGGCCTCCTCCCCAACGTCGGGCCTCGTCTGGCCCTCTCGCGGCCCTGTCAGCAGCCGCCAACTCTGTTGGTTGTCCAGGCAACGCGTCAGCATGTTCTCCACCGAGACGTTGAAGTTCTGCTGGTCTGCTCCAGAGCGAAAACAAGACAAAAAAACAAAACAAAACAAGACCAAGAAATTAAAACTTTGTGACAATCTTGTGCTGTAAATCTCATAGGAGAGTAAAACTGGTAAAAAACATGAAGTGAAGAATGTTTAATTTTATTTTCAGAGAAGACAGTTAATCATTATTTTGAAGGAGATTACCTGCATTGCACACGGCTATCGTTTCTGTGATGTTTGGGCAGAATACAGCAAAGTCAAAATGGTATGGCTGCAAACAAGTGAAGGAAAAGGTATTTTAGTTAGCCTGAATTGAAAAGTCCAGTACAAACAATGTTGGGTTTGCCTTTGAATGACTTTTTGGCGCCTCATTTCACATCCTTCCATTTATTCATTATACTTAAAAAACTCCATAATAACTCACCACCAGGAGCTTGAGCATGGCAGCCGTGTCTCTCTCTCCTGTGGCGTTGAACAGCAGCACTCTCACCACTGGGCCCCTGCACACACAACCAAACCAACAACTCATGTTTATTTCTTCTTTATTTAAGACGTCAGTTTGATTAATGCAGAGTTGATGACATAGTTCTGCAAAGTAGGTGTTGAGAATCAAGATTAATGACAAAATAATCACTGAAATTAAATAGTCCAGAATAGTTAATGATTCACCAGCTCTCATGGTGCACTATATTGTGAAATTCGGCAATGTCACAGAGTGTGCTACATAAGACACAATTTAGCAGTCAGGCCCTTTTGTGCCTGATAAAACCTGCTTTTGTAACAATGAAGTGTACGAATAGAGTAAGTCATGAATAGAAATGAATGACACACTGGAGTAGAATGGCAGCAATGTTAAGTACACAAAAGTAACTTACATTAATGGAAGAATCATCCAGGCTTCGTGTAAACTTGTGCATTAAAGTGCATGAAGTGTGATTACTCTTAGACACAAACGGAGAACCTTGAGTTGAATTCTTAAAGCATAATTGTATGCTACTTACAAAAACTACCAGTAGCATACAATGATGCTTTAAGAATCCTGTGGTTTGTGTCTGTAGGAGTAAACAAACTTCATGCACTTTTAAGAAATGTAATGCCCAAGTTTAAACAATGCCTGGATGATTCTTCCATTAATATCATGGTGGGACTCCCAGTACATCCAGGCTGAGAGCGCAGTGGATAAAATGTCTGTATATATATTTGACTTATTTTATTTTTTTATTGTGTGTTGTTTGTGTTTGATTGTCCTGGTCTGTCCTGATGTGTTTTTTGTACCATCTGTATTATGTGCATTTGGACAAGTGTCTGGCAAATAAACAGAATTGATAAACTGACCCCGCCATTTGCTCTCGTTGTGCTGCGGCCTCGTTAAACCACTGTGCGCAGGCCAGCATGCTGCCCGTGGTGTGGGCTCCGTCCAGGAAGTATGTGATCGGGCCACGCCTCAGAGTCTGCGTCCGCCCAGGCCACTCCGTATCCGCCAGACCTGGTGGACACACCAAAACACTTGTAGAACTCCTCAAATAAGAAACTGATGCGTTTCCTCTTATTCTTTGATGTGCAGATAGCTTGCATGGTACTTTGCCCTCTTGAAGTTTTTTGTTTTGCAGATATGACATCACCCTACTTTGTTAAATCTCTTTTTTTTAGCTTTACAATGTGTTCTTTTAGGTGACAATGATGGTGTCTGACTTACTGTAACCAGAGATTTTGATAGGAAGGGGAGATAGGACAGCCATGTAATCGTACATAGAAATTAACGGTGAAGATTCGTAACGCAAATATGGCGTCTACCCGCACATCTCCCGCCTTTCTGGTAACAAGAGCCAATGTGCCTGCTGAGCTGTGGTGCCAGTGATCCAATCATCTGGCTGCATCGGCGCACGCGAAATGATGCGCATGCTCAGTTGTGAAAAGCCGTTGCTCTCGTGCCGTTACGGAACTACTGCGCCTGCGCTCTGTCAAAAAAATGTGAGAAAAGTGGCTTAAAAGCTTTGTTTTGACTCGTATACCACAACCAAGCAGTCTAGATTGATCAGTTTTTCACGGTGGTTTCAACCATATGGTTTTCACAACCGCTGGGTTCTTCCCCGTCCTATACTCAGTTTCCCCATTCATTTTTCCCATTGACTCTCAGATCTGGTCTACTTAATCGCGAAATAGCACTCCGAAGGCGTCACCAAGATGGCCGCCATATGTCCCGTCTCAATCTAAACTGTCTCTGCTGAAACATCGTCTTTCAAGATAAATCGTTTGGTTTGACCACAATTGTAGCAGTGCTGCACATTTCCACAGTAAAAAAGTTTACATATAAATGGGTAGCAACAACCGTAGAAGCCCTTTACAAAACCTGTACAACACAACACACAACTTGGCCTGCGAGTCTCGTCATGTCCAGGTAGTGTGCACCTGTAAAATCTTAATTCCAGAACACTGCACACAACTGTACTGTATATGCACGCTAACCTGCCACACTCAAAGAAAATGTACAATCACTTTATCATGGAGATAAAAATAGTACTGACCTTTCAGCATGACGGGACTGGGCTTGAAGCCTTCAGCCTGCGATACACCACTGTACTCGGCCGCAGCTGGGAGGTGCTTATCTGGAAGACAGAACACTGGAACTCAGGGCATGTATAGATACACTGCCATACAAAGGCAAACGTGCAGCAACTACATACATCTACTTAAGACTGAAACTTGTCTTCAAAACACTTCCTCCATCTTGTGACAAAACCTTGTGGTTCAAATGTGTCCCATTTTAGAGATATTGCCACGTCAAATTTGCAGTAACTACAATATCCAACCTAATACCGACACTTTTAAGACTTTATCCGTTTCAGTGTTGGTGAAGGTACTGCACTTTGCCTTTGTATGGCATGTACAGTTCTATGGCCTGGCTGGCCCCTATCCATCTAGCTCTGTGTGAAATACATGCAGATGGATTATGTAATGCTTCCCACAAGGAATGAGTTGGTTCAGATGGTTGGTGCCAAGGAGTTATGGATGACAAGTACAGTATTAAACTTGAGATTTCATCATTTGAATGCCTTGTTCTTGTTTCAATCTTCAATCTTTATAGCCGGGGAGCCAAACTCTCAAAAGTGCTTTAAAATGGGAGGAACCTGACATGGCCTGCCATACTTTTTATTCGTGATTTTTTTGTTAGTTCTATCCCTTAGGACAAATAATTGGAGGGTCTGCTCGGGCGGAAATATCGCGAAAAAAAGTTGTGCCTATTTTAATGTATGTACCCTTCATTTTTCGAGAGAAATTTCTGAAAAATGAAAAATGACCTGAAATCCTTGGTGGCTTGGGTAAGCTGTCAATAAAGGCTTTCCAGGTGCACAGGACATACATGCTGACAACATTCAATTGAAAAAATATTTTTAAATCACATTTCAATAGGGTTTTGACTCAATTATATGCTTCAAAATTAGGCGTTTTTTCACTTTTTTGCTATATTTTCATCTTTACCTCATTGGCAATCAAGTTTTTCTTCATGTTTTGACATCAAACAATATGCCATTCTTTTTATTAAGAAGTATAGTGATACCACAACAAAAAATATGAAAATACAACCAAAATCAATGGATCTGTGAAGACTGTAGTGTATGTACCCTTCATTTTTAGAGAGAAATTTCTGAGAAATGAAAAGTGACCTGAAATCCTTGGTGGCTTGGGTAAGCTGTCAATAAAGGCTTTCCAGGTGCAAAGGACACATCTACTGATGATATCCAATAAAGAAAATATTGTTAAACCACATTTG
The DNA here is from genome assembly GCF_034702125.1 of Engraulis encrasicolus. Taxonomy (NCBI): domain Eukaryota; kingdom Metazoa; phylum Chordata; class Actinopteri; order Clupeiformes; family Engraulidae; genus Engraulis; species Engraulis encrasicolus. The sequence continues at coordinate 13,388,645 of NC_085867.1, read as the reverse complement.
TACATGATTTTGGCTCAATTTTTGACCTAAAATTAGGCGTTTTTTCACTTTTTTGCTATATTTTCATCATTTCTTCATTGGCAATCAAGTTTTTCTTCATGTTTTGACATCAAACAATATGCCATTCTTTTTATTAAGCAGTATACTGATTCCACAACAAAAAAATAAAATAAAAATTAGTGGTGGGCCGTTATCGGCGTTAACGTGCTGCGATAATGTGAGACTCTTGTCGCGCGATAAAGAAAATATCGCACGTTAATCTATTCTCAAAATATAGGTTTGGAGTTTGGGTATGCACGTCACCATAGCGTTTAATTGACAGACGCTTTTAGACTGCGCTCCAGTCGCTTCTATCCTCTCTCCACCTGTTGTTTCAGCAGACCTACTAAATATGAAGTGTTTGCAGCAGAAAACATTAATCCCTCTGCCGTGGTAGTTGTTGTTTGAGTGCTTTTTCATAAGTGCTAGACTAAAGAGACGTTATTGTTTGAGGTGAAGCATAGAGAGACATTATTGTGTGTGAGAAGCTACCAGCCCGACATAGCCTACATTTCCTCACGCATTGCATTGAATACATAAACAACTTCCAGAAATCTTGCCTGTGCTATAATTGCAAAACATTCCGTGTGATAGTCCTATGCATTTTGAAGATTGTCAAACTGAAACTGTCAATATCTACTCTCGCTGAATGTTTGTGTTGCAATCGCGCACATTTGCGACTCAGTGAGATATTCTCATGTCCGACGGTAATAAACCTCGCGGTTGTCGCGCTTGACTTTTTTTTTTTTTTGCAAACTGAATTCATGTCGAGTTGTAACTCGCATTCTAACTCTGAGAACAACTGTCAAATCGCCGTGTGCCAGTGCTGTAGGTTCTAGATAGGCATATCCAGTAGCCTGGCTCTGCTGAGGGCTGCTGTGCCTACAGCAGAGCTCCTCCCTCTCTTAAAGGAGCCGCTGCTCCTTTTAACAGTCAGTGGCAGATTTTCTCTCTCTCTCTCTCTCTCTCTCTCTCTCTCTCTCTCTCTCTCTCTCTCTCTCTCTCTCTCTCTCTCTCTCTCTCTCTCCCCATTAGAAATGAAATGCTGAATTGTTGAGGTAATATTGTTTAAATAGCCTAAATGTTTGATAGATTTATCTGTATTTGCCTCTACAACTTATAGCGCTGTTCATTTTGAAATTTCAGTATCTTATAACTGTAAATGCTTCCTAACATATTGGACACACTTTACACATATTGCTGTGATTTTTTTCATCTCCAAGTATCAACATGACCATTTTTTGAAGATGAGATGCATTTTGGAAAAAAAAGATGAGCTCTGGTCTAATGCGCCATCTGTCTTAAGAAACCCCAAGGTTTTTTTCGGCATTATTTCGCTATCGTGCCTATTCTGAATGAGCCATTTTGATATAGATTAATCTAGATTAATCTAGATTAATTTCATAATTACAGTGAGATTAATCTAGATTAAAAAAATTAATCTATGCCCACCCCTAATAAAAATACAACCAAAATCAATGGATCTGTGCGATTTCACCTCTAGTTGGTGATCAATAGGCCCGGAAACTCAATAGGATTTCCGGCTACAATCAAAATGCTGAAAAGCACACTGTATACTTAGCAATGACATACATCCTCTCACACACACACACACACACACGCACACAAGTAATCTGGGGATTCTACAATGATTTGCATCCCAGGTGACACCCCCCACAACGTATGTACTACTACGTACAGTACATCACCCGTACACTCTGTACTTTGTGGATGTGACAGTGAGCTATTTTCACAGAAGGGGGAGACCGCAGAATTACACAACTACCATTCAACACCTTCTGCCATCTGCAGGCACAGTAACCCAGAAGAAAGCCTAGACTACTCTCAAAATTCTGAAAGATACACTGTGTGTACTGTTGAGTAGAGTACATAACTATCAATCCTGAAGGAAATTAAGGTCTCTAGCAGCATAAATAAATAGATATGCAAAACATGATACATATTATTGCACAACATAATGTAACACACATTTAGCCATAAGGCATTTCACACAACCACACACATACTGTTCTGTAATACACATCATATACACACAGCACCTATGAATACCATTCATTGCCAGGAATAAGCTCACTTATAGCTTGAAAGTTGTGGGCCCTCATCTTCCAGAGGGTGGGGTAACCATAATAATATGTATCAAATTCAGGCAGGCAAAAAATGCACATGGTGCTTATTATAAGGTCACACTCAATCTGCAATATCTGGACTTTTTCCATCTAGTGTTGCTTTAAGTTTTTACCAAGGTATTGTATGATGGTAGAATTTGAACACTATGTAAAGCGTTCTCCAACCAACCTCAAGAATCTGAATGAGAGATCTAAACTCTGAGGAGGCTAATACCAATTGTGTTCCCTGAACCAATAGGTGCAGCAACTTGTTTCTAACTTCTTAAAACTTCTTTAAAGAAATGACCATATAAGGTCATATAAAACATGCTAGTCTGTTTGAGGGGTTAAATAATTTCCATCAACAGTCACTGAAAGACTTTGTATTTGGAAAGCTGAATCAATATGCAATTATATCAATGGTTTAAAAAAAAACAAAAACAAAAACAGGCATATTTCAAGATTAATCAGGCTCAAATTATAAAATCATGGTTCAGGAAGCATGAGCGATCATTGTTACACATGGATTGGCCACCACAGAGTCTAGACCTCAACCTCACTGAGAATCTTTGGGATATGCTGGAGAAGGTGTTACATAGTGTCCAGACTCTACCATCATCAATACAAGATCTTGCATTGGTGAAAGTAAGTCCAGACATTGTATACATTTATTAAGACAATACAACACCAAATTTGTATCATAATTTAAGAAAAGGGTGGTCATACAACACAACAGTGTGTGAGACCTTTCCGATGCTGACGTTTTAGACCACACTGTGTAGAACCCTTTCTAATAGAGTGGAGGGGTGGTTCTCCTTATGTCAAGCACCGTCTCCTTAGTTTTTATGGAATTCCGCTGCAGCTAGTTGGTCCGGCACCAAGTTATCCGCCTGTCGCCTGTACTCCACATCCTACCCACCCTTGATACACCTCACAATTGCAATGTCATTATGGAAACTTGCATGTGGTAGGTATAGCAAAAGCATGTGGTAGTGCTGTAGCAAAAGTAGGTGGTATAGGGTGAACAACACCAAGGAGAACACCATTACTTGTGGCACTCCAGTGCTGCTGACCACAGTTTGTGATGTAAGGTTATTTAGTCTGATGTACTGGGGTCATTTATCCAGATCACCAGAGCTGTATCCACCATCTGCAGAAGTTAATCTCTCAGCAAAAGTGTCTGGATGTTTGAGGCACTACTAGAGAAATCAAAGAACATTATTCTCACTGTCTCCTTTGTCCAAGTGAGAATTTTCCCTATGTAGCAGTTACAGGATAACGTCCACAACTCCCACATTATCCTGATAAATGAACTGTATGGAATCCAGAGCATGGCAAACCTGGGTTTTCTTTCTGTTGAGCAGCAGTACCCACTCAAATGTTCTCATTATGTGAGAGCAGCTGGTCTGCAATCATTGTTGTGTTGCTTTTTGGGGACTGGTATGAGAGAAGAGGTCTTCTACTGTAGGCACTATCTACAGGTGCCTTACCCGTTTGTAGACTCTTGTTGAAGATGTGTTGCAGTGGCTCAGCTACCTCTTTTGCACATGTTTTAAATAATATTACAGGCTTGATAACCAAAAGGGATACATGAAATACACAGTACACCAATACTTCACAACAGCATACTTTCATACAGTAGCCTACATACAGTACATATAAACAGGGAAGCTAATGAATGCACTTATACCAGTGTTCCCAGCTCATAGACATGTCCCTAACAGAGCTATGACCTGGATCAACTAATTGCGCTATCAGTGTCAGCCATCAGGATGCAGGATGCATCACAGATATTTTGTGGCATTTGCTACTCCCAGCTCTAAGATAGATAGACAGGAGGGAACTTTAATCACAGTATCATACTCTTCCTAACATTGTTATTAATGTCAAACTCTACCTCATAATCAGAACAGATATAAAGGAGCTGTTGGAACTAACTCTTACTTGGAGATAGAATGGTAAGGTTGGCTGCATATAGCAAGTGATTACTCAACACCAACTATAAAACTTGTTTGTCATACCTCATTTCATCCATATAAGCATTGAATAAGGCTGGAGATAAAAAAATTCCCCCAGTCATACCCCGTTGATGACATTAAAACGTGTAGAGAGGATGTTTGCCCATTTAACATGCACATACACACATTTGTACCAAACTACTGGGAACTCCCCCATGCAGATGTTTCAGCAGCTGCAGAACAGACCAATCAGTGGACTCAAAGCAGTATTTCAGCGCTTCTTCTGCTTTTGGTGTCCACATCCTGACAGTGCGTGTGGTTGATAGTACTAATCTCTGGTAGAGGCATCCCAGGGATTTTCTAAGCTGTTGTCATCACATGCTGGAGTGCCTACTTGTCCTCTGATGGCACAGATGTGGAAGTTGACCAACAGTGGCTTCAGGATTTGGTAGCCCATCAGTTTCTTCTGGTAGAAGAGACATTGTTGGGTCTTGCTGACCACTGAGGCCATGTGAATACTCCAGGAGACGTCCTCCAGGGATTTAAAGCTGCTGACCCTCTCCACCACTGTATGAGTCACCAGAGGGGTCTGTGACTTCTGTGATTGTTTTTGTGAAAGTCCACAATGATTCCCTTGTTGTTTTTGGAGTCCAATACGAAGTAGTTCTCGTTACACCACGGCGGAAGATGTTTTGTCTTGTTCCTGTAGTATGTCTTTTCTTCATTCATAATTAGTGCGACAACGTGTCAGCAAATGAGGAGAAAGAGGCAGTTGTGGGTGGATAGGGTGTAGAGCAGAGGGCTTAGCACACACCCTTGAGGTGTGCTGGTGTTGATAACAAGAGGGAGCAGTTAGAGAGGAAATCCACAGTACATGATGGTTGTACAGTCTCAGATAGTGGGGTTTAGAACAAAGACTATATGGCTGGATGGTGCTGGAGGCCAAACTGTGGTCCAAAAATGTGCATATGTGTTCCTCAGCTCCATGTTCTCCAGTAGTGTATGAAGCATGCTGGCGATGATGTCCTATGTAGAACAGTTTGCCCTGTGTGCAAACTGCAATGGGTTATGTGATTCCTGAAAATATAGGCTTTCCAGACTTTGTGTAGGCCCCATCTGTGTAAATAGCTCACTGTGTCACATCCAGGAACTAGGGCTATGTATGTGTAGGGTATGTACGAAGCATGTACAGTATGCAGGGTGTCACCTGGGGTGGAGATCATTGTAGGATCCCCAGATTAGGTGTGTGTGTGTGTGTGTGTGTGTGTGTGTGTGTGTGTGTGTGTGTGTGTGTGTGTGTGTGTGTGTGTGTGTGTGTGTGTGTGTGTGTCATATTGCTCAGTATTCAGCATGCATTTCAGCATTTTGATTGTAGGCTGAAATTCTATTGACTTTCTGGGCCTGTTGATCACCAACTAGAGTTGGAGTCCCCACAGATCCTTTGAGTTTGGTTGTATTTTCATGGTTTTTGCTGTGGTATCACTATGCTGCTTAATAAAAAGAATGGCATATTGTTTGATGTCAAAACATGAAGAAAAACTTGATTGCCAATGAAGAAATGATGAAAATATAGCAAAAAAAAGTGAAAAAAGACTAATTTTAGGTCATAAAATTGAGCCAAAATCATGTACAAATGTGGTTTAACAATATTTTCTTTATTGGATATCATCAGTAGATGGGTCCTTTGCACCTGGAAAGCCTTTATTGACAGCTTACCCAAGCCACTAAGGATTCAGGTCATTTTTCATTTTTCAGAAAATTCTCTCTAAAAATGAAGGGTACATACACTACAGTCATCGCAGATCCATTGATTTTGGTTGTATTTTCATAGTTTTTGCTGTGGTATCACTATACTTTGTAATAAAAAGAATGGCATATTGTTTAATGTCAAAACATGAAGAAAAACTTGATTGCCAATAAGGTAAAGATGAAAATATAGCAAAAAAGTGAAAAAACGCCTAATTTTTAAGCACAAAATTGAGTCAAAATCCTATTGAAATGAGGTTTAAGAATATTTTTTCTATTGCATGTTGTCAGCATGTATGTCCTGTGCACCTGGAAAGCCTTTATTGACAGCTTACCCAAGCCACCAAGGATTTCAGGTCATTTTTCATTTTTCAGAAATTTCTCTCAAAAAATGAAGGGTACATACATTCAAATAGGCACAACTTTTTTTCGCGATATTTCCGCCCGAGCAGACCCTCCAATTATTTTTCCTAAGAGATAGAACAATCCAAAAAATCACAAATAAAAAGTATGGCAAGCCATGTCAGGTCCAACCCAATTTTGGGACTTTGGCTCCCCGGCTATTAATATAAATGACAGACATTCCATGCATATCAAATGTCTTATTTTTACCTTCGCCAAGACAAAGTCGGCGAAGGTTATGTTTTGACCGCTGTGTATTTATTTATTTATTTATTTGTGAATATGTTTGTTTGTTTGTTTGTATGTACTTCGTATAACTCAGTCAGAACTGAGCCGATTTTTATGAAATTTGGTGGGATGATTGGTCATGACCCAAGGAACAATCGATTAGTTTTTGGGAGTGATTGGGTCAAAGGTCAAGGTCAAAATGTTTGTTTGTACTTCGTATAACTCAGTCAGAACTGAGCCGATTTTTATGAAATTTAGTGGGATGATTGGTCATGACCCAAGGAACAATCGATTACTTTTTGGGAGTGATTGGGTCAAAGGTCAAGGTCAAGGTCACGAAAAGGTCAAACTCAGAAAGAACTGAGCCGATTTTTATGAAATTTAGTGGGATGATTGGCCATGACCCAAGGAACAATCGATTAGTTTTTGGGAGTGATTGGGTCAAAGGTCAAAGGTCCAGGCCAAGGTCATGAAAAGGTCAAAAACGTAAATTGAGCCGATTTTTATGAAATTTAGTGGGATGATTGGTCATGACCCAGGGAACAATCAATTACTTTTTGGGAGTGATTGGGTCAAAGGTCAAGGTCAAGGTCACGAAAAGGTCAAAACGTAAATTGAGCCGATTTTTATGACATTTAGTGGGATGATTGGTCATGACCCAAGGAACAACCGATTACTTTTTGGGAGTGATTGGGTCAAAGGTCAAGGTCAAGGTCACAAAAAGGTCAAAAACGTTTTTCTTTGCCAAGCACTATATGCCAGAAGAACGTGTGCATGCTGAATTGAATAAGAGGTCAAGACTGGGCCAAAAATGTAATATTACGATATTCCGGTCCGATTTAAATGAAACTAACACCAAAATTTGGAGAATGTTATGCCCCACATTTTGAAGATGGCCAGAAAAAAATAAGTGGCGTAGGCGAAGGTTTGCGCTCTACCGAGTGCCCATTCTAGTTTACTATACATCACCTGTTTGGAAGTAAAAATCTAATGCTAAGTGCTCATTTCTCAAACAGGACACGTTAGTGACAGAGGGAGGGAGGTGTAACTGAGGCTGTTAAGCACCAGTGTAAACATTGAAAATTGTGATTAACAACAACAGCGTTATGGGAGTAGTCCTACTACAAGTCCCACTACATTTTTGTTTTGCAAGGGAGTGTCACACCAGAGGCATTCGAGGTGACTAGGTCAACTGGTGTTGCCATTGATGTACAAGAAGGCGTTTAGAGAAGGACTGTGTGTTTCAGCTCTGACACACAATGTTCTGAGTGTCAACAGCAACTGCAGAGGGAAAGTAGCTATTCCCCAGCTACAATGCTGGCTAAAGCACATTTCATGCATTGCATTAATCACTGAACTTTGTATGAACTTGTACAATAAAACCTACTGATTATCAGACATCTTAACCTGCTATAACCTCCACTCCCTATGCACTTAACCTCTAATGCACTTGAAAGGCCAACTTCCGATTAAACACAATTTTACTCACTCCTTTTGAAGATCGGACGGTCAGCCCAAGTTAAACTCACTTGCAAGGCTCTCATAGCGGTGCGTCACCTCGCCTGGCTGTGTTTCCCGGTGTTTCCCAATTTACATCAATAATGCAGAGAAACGAGCGAATCACGAAAGCCTTTCTGTGTTTCGTCACGTCGAAAGAAGGCGTTGGCCACAAAGGTTTATGTCGATCCATTTTTCTAAAAACATGTCGAGTAATTTTTTTCTGCTTGTTTTCAATACAAGCAACGTCTGGTGGCCCGAAATCTAGCTTAGCTTAGCTATCAGCTGGTTGCTACTCTCAGGTACACACACAGCACAAAGCCTCATCCATAGAGCAAGTCCACTGTGGTTGCCCCGTGCCTGCAGCTCGCCTAGGGGTCGCTGTCGAAAGAGCACAGCCCTGAATGGAGCATGCACGCCTCCGTTGGCGCCCCTATAGTGCAGTACCACCCGGGGAAGTGGCGACTCTGTTTCCCATTACATTCGCTCCAAGAACAGGAGGACTGAGCCAATCAGAGACGCATTTCTACGAGAGCTGGAAGAGTGAGCCAATCAGAGACGCATTTCCACGAGAAACACGGAACACCCTCTCGTTTCTCCACAAGCCACCTTGCTGGCTTTCAAAAACGGCTTGAAACAAAGCAACCAGAACGTTTTTTAAAACAGGACCAACGCGTAACACATTCAATAACAATGGGGAACACAGCAATATTAATCAAATGACGTTGAGAGGCCATCTTTAACACTCAGGGTTATATGTAATTTAACTGCTGTCCAATAACTGCTGGGACCCTTTCTGTCTATTGTTAGGTCTACCCATATTTATATTTACTGTATGTACCTTGCTGTTTGTTTATGTATTTGATGAATTTGATGTTGGGGATATGCCATAAAAAAATCCTATCTATGCTGACATGGCAATAAACTTCTTGAACTTGAACTTGAACACACATGACCAAGAATTTGATGTACTTGTATTCATTTCACAGCAATGATCACTGTTCTGTGAGGCAACCTGTGTCCATCTACTACAGTGTAACTACAGTATGCATCAAAACCAAATGGCAACGGCATGTCTTCAAGCAGGATTTTATGCATTCAAAGTGTTTGCATTGTGTTAATGTGTACATGTGTGTGTACGCATGTGCGTGTGTGTGGTGTGTGTCCGTGTGTGTGTGTACGCATGTACGTACACGTGTGTGTCTGTATGTGTGCGTGCGTACCAGAGCATGGCAACCCGACCGAAGCCCGACGGGCCGGGTCGGAACCCGACGGGCCGGGCCGGACTCGGACAAAAAAAATAGAATATCTGTCGGACTCGGGTCGGGCTCGGGCTTGAACCAAACAGACATTGTGAAAATTGTAAGCAATCAGAGGAAACGTTTCAGTTCATGCAAACGGCAGTTTTGTGATTAAAAAATAAGTAATTGAATATGCATAAATGAAAATGTTGGTAGGCTACTCGTGCGAGTGATTATTATTGGCTGTATGCACGCGCCAGTTACCAGCGGCACTCCCAGTCAGCCGAGCAGGAATGCCGAGTCAACTTGCTTTCTTAATAAGCGCCAAATACAGTTGTCAGTGAACGCGTGGTCTTTTGTTGTAGGCCTAGTGTAGGCCATGTTTTAGCATGCCTTCGGTGCTGTCTTAAATGTTGAACATAAAATGACGAAGTTTGTCACTGCATTGCTCGCCAAGGATTACATTTCCAGCAAGGGGTAGCAAGGAGCATCATATGGATTAAAGAAGACGCACACGCTACGTGGAGTTGCTTAAGGTAGGCGAAGAGGTTTCCTGTTACTACTTTGTCCGCTGTGACATTTCATGTCCTTCACGTAGGTTCTTAATTCTTGTCACTTTTACTGTAGCCTACAGTTGTAACTATGCGCGTGCAACCTTTCCTGATTTTATATTGACCGCATGGACATCAGGGGAAATGACATTCTCTTGGAGGGTCGAACAGGCTACTGTTCTTCGGGGTGAACTTATAGCCCATCCTTCTTAACGACAAGGAGTGGCATCTTCACCGGTTCGCGGGGATTTATTTGCACTAACAGTAACGTAACAAATGCGTCCATAGCCGCGCTGACTGCATCCAAACCGTATTCGTTAGTTTTCGCCTTTCTTATCCTCTCACGCCCCTCCCATGCATTTGATCACAGCACATAACATCTCGGGTCTAACCGAAAGAAACATAAGGTGCGCTGTCACATGTATGCGTGTGTTTATACTTACTATGCGTGCGTAACTAAATTAGGCTACAGCAAATTGCCTCATCCTAGTTGCCTATCCTGGCTATTTATCACGTGCTATTTTGAGTATGAAGGAGGCCACATAGAAAATATTGCTTGCGCACAGGTTCTGTTGTTATTACAGTGGTCTCGGGCTTCGGACGGGTTCGGACACAAACATTTTAATTAGTCTCGGGCTCGGGTCGGGGTTGATCACTTTTCTGTCGGCTGAGGGCCGGGCTCGGACAGAAAAAACCGGCCCGAGCCACGCTCTAGTGCGTACCTGCATGTGTGTGTGTGATGTGTGTCCGTGTGTGTATGCATGTGTGTGTGTGTGATGCGTGTCCGTGTGTATGCATGTACGCATGTGTGTGTGTGTGATGCGTGTCCGTGTGTATGCATGTACATACGTGCGTGCCTGTGCCTGTTTGTGTGCGTGCGCGCGTGTCTGTGTGTATGTGTGCGTGCCTGTGTGTGAGTGTGTGTGTGTGTGTGTGTCCACATACCAGGCAGGCAGCGTCGCTGTAGCCAGCTGTGGCTGAGCTGTAGGGCCAGGCTGGCGTTGATGCGCTGGTGATCTCCGGCCAGACCCAGACGCAGCACACCCTCCTCCACCGTATAGTCACCCAGCTCAGGACACACACTCAGAGAACACTAGGCACACAACAAACAGCAAAGTAAATACTTAGAAGTCCTAGACCCTTTTGTGTGTCCTTTGTTTGTTTGGGTGTCTATTAAGGCTGTAACGATATTGCATCGAACCGAGGGATCGCGGTACGCAGACCCACGAACCCCTATCGCGAAGCTTCCTCACAGAATCGCGATGTGCCCTTTCAAAGTTGTTACCCTTCAGTGTAGAACACAACAGGCAACATACAGGCAAGAGTTTGCATATGCGCTTAAAAAGACCAGTAGAAAAAGGGCGCACGCGTTCGAGTAACAGTTCCATTCACCCCTTTCTCATATAAAATGCTCCTTCCAACCAGCACGTTGTTGTTATCCATTGCCTGAGCAACCTCCGTGAGACGAAAAACTTGGGCAAACATCGGAAGGTGAAGGACAAATGAACAACAAGCCAAGAAGGCTTTTATGAACGCGTCAAGATTTGTTTTATTCATGCATGATGTATTGCGAGTGGAGTTTGACGTTGGAGCGGAAAGAGAGAGCGCGCGAGAGAGAGCGCACTAGATGCTCCGCCTGCCTATAAACCAGCCTGGAATCGCTTGTAGGGAGCTGCCCGAAGTCGGACGAACGTTGAGGTCGATAGGCAGGATATTAGGCAGCATTATTTCTTCCCACATTAATGTTAGGCTATATTGTAAAATTACCGCCTACATAAGCAGAAAGCATGCTCCATTTCAGCCTCTGCATTCATTCTCGCTCTTGACAAAATGTCAAACCACAAAACAAAACGAAAAACGTGCGCGTTACGTAGCAGTGAGAACTAACTGAGGTTCATTTCGAGTTTTGATTGTAGGCTACGGTCAGGCGCTGCTGCACGATCAAAAAAAGCTACGGAAATATTTAACTCAATCAAAATTAAGTGTTGCATTTCTTTAAGTAGCCTAACTTAATACAACAGGTTTCCTGACGATATATGGCCAGTGTTGTTTTAATGTTTGGATATTAATTGGATAGGCCTAATGTTTGATAAAGTAAGACAGCTGCCAATGACCATACACCCTGACCACCCCACCTCTCTCTCTCTCTCTCTTTCTCTTTCTCTCTCCATCTCTCTCAACATATGATCTTAGCCTATTTATAAGCCTTTTTCCTTGGTGAACTAATATCCCTTATTTCTCTGTGTTGTGTTTTGATGTCAACACCTGGGAACAGGTTGCAGTGGTAGCCTATATCTGCAACATTCAGCCTTGTAAACCTACAAAATCAATGCAGGTAGGCAAATGCAAAAAAATATATTAATTACAAAGTACATATGGGCCTGATTTATTTTCTTCTAATTATTATTTTTTTCAAATTGTTTTTTTTTTTTTTTCAATTTTTTTTTGTGTGAAATCGTGGGGCATATCGAACCGTGGGTCATATATCGTGATACAAACCGAATCGTGGGTTGGGTGTATCGTTACAGCCTTAGTGTCTATTGTGTAACGTGTTGTCAGTCCCTGCTCTCCGTCTCTTTTTTGGAAAATAAAACATTTGATCACAGTAATATGCTTAGAATAATCAACTGTCATTAATTTCTTAAGGGATAAATTCTACACATCTATACATACATTTGTTTTTCAAAATGACAGAAATACATACAAGTTTCAGAAAACAGACCATAATATGTTATGACAAAAGGCAACGGGATTTGCCAAGTTAGTCAACACATGTGTGATCTTTAAAATGTAGTTTCTCTCCTGGTAGCCCCATGGAAATGTACAGTAGGCTACTCGAATGAAGTTTAGCATGATACAGGAGTGTGTTGGTAGGGTGCCAAGTTATTTTGGTGGCATGCCGAGCAAGGTGTAGTGTGTTGGGGCTTACCCCGATCTCTTCTGCCCGCTCCCGCAGGACCATCATGGGACCCTCCTGCTGCTTTACTGTGAACGCTGGCGCTCCTGGCTGAGGGACGGACGGACGGACGGACGGACGGACACACACACACACACACACACACACACACACACACACACACACACACACACACACACACACACACACACACACACACACACACACACACACACACACACACACACACACACACACACACACACACACACACAGTCATTTTTTTGTCAAAAATCTATGCAACAGGGTAAAATTGTGTTTGACCCGTCTCCAATGTGCAGTTTAAACTAGAACATATACATAAGACATTTGCTATGTTTACACAAGACTTTTAATTCGGAATTAACTGGTTTTAATTCTGAAAAAAGCTTAATTTCGATTTGAAACGTCATGTAAACACCTCTTAATTAAGAATTAAAAAGGACAGATCAAACTCGATGGAACTATTCAATTAAAAACATCATGTAAACATAGTGAGTGACAATAATCTCTCTCTCTCACACACGCACACTCGATTTCCGGACACACTATAGAAAAGTTAAGGGTTTGAGTGAAGTGTGTAGAGAACAAAACCAAACTGACCTTAAATATGCCTCCTTTCTGCCAGGCTATTTTCTCTATCGTGTCTCCAAGGATACTCGTGTGGTCGATCCCGAGGGATGATATCCCACACACCCATGGCCGTCTGCAAAGTAATGACAAGTTATTGTTTTTGAAAATATTGATGCCTAAAATAACAATTTTACAGGCGTTTTGTTACACCAGATTTATTATTAAGTTTACTTCAGAATATCAAGTAATAAAGTAGTAGTAGTAGTAGAATAGACTAATAAGCACTGCTACGGCACACATTATTTTTGGTTGCTTTTAATGTAGCTACCAGCAAAAAGTGGTGTGTGTGTGTGTGTGTGTGTGTGTGTGTGTGTGTGTAGTTGACGAGGGCCTTATGTCACCCAATGGACCAAAATGGAGAGTTTGCTTAGATGGCATGGGGTGCATGTACAATGGTAACATTAGGCACGCCAGGATGAGTGTTCTGGGACAGAGCCAAATGGGGGGATGGGGGATGGAGTAGGCAGGGCTGCAGATGACAGGTGACAAGAGTGGAGGGAGGGAAAGAGACAGATAGAGAGGGCATGGATACAGAGACGAATGAATGAACTAACAGAAAGCCAACAGATGGAGAATATGAGTTTTAAAAAAAAAAAAAACAAGTTAAGAGAGGAGCAGCGGGTAGGTGAAAGAATATTTCAAAGAGATATTGAGGTATATAACCAAGGGCTGTCGAGGTATAACTGACCATCATGACGTAGGTGTTGCGTGAACAACTCCCTACTCACCTGATAATGTTGGTACAGTCGTAGGCTCCACCTATTCCCACTTCAATAACTGCCAAGTCCACCTGAAACATCAGTACGTCACTTCACAATCACCATAGTGGACATGACAAATGAACTAGAAAAACTTAAATCAGGTTTTTTTTTTATAGTTTTGCAAAAAAATAACTCTAAAAACTCTAAAAAATAAATATGTATCCAACAACTCTCTGTCCAATTTATAAAGGGTGGCAAGTGGGTAGCGAAGACGAATGGCCTTACCTTCTCTTGGAGGAAGATGTGGAAGGCCAGGATGGTGAGGAAGCGGAAGTAAGCTGGCATGGAGCCACCATGACAGTCCTGACAAGGTCAAAGGTCAAAGAGAGTTTGTTTGTTTGCATTTATGGCCAAATATGCAACTGTGGCTATTTCATGGCCAGTACAGGTAATAGAATTCAAATTAAAAATCTACAATGATATAAATAATTGAATAAATAGATTAAATAAGTTTGGTCACATCAATACATTTTAAAAAGTTCAAAACCTTTAAAGGTGGGACAAGGTCAAAGAGAGAAAGATGACTATGGGAGCCACTGACATCACAACAAGTGTAATAAAATCTGCATACTGGTAGACTTAAATTTACTAAATATTTATCCTAGTTAACAATGCATTTCTCTCCAGTGGGAACCTGATGAAGTGAGAGCGAACTGCCAGAATAAACATTTAGTAAGTGAAAGTCAATGTGCTTCGATTTACCAGGATTCCTATACCACTGACAAAAGTTATTATATTGTATGCAAGTGAGTGAGGAGGGGGACTGAGGACACGGAGGCCACTGGACTGAATGAAGAAAGTGTGCCAATGTCACATGAGGGGGTGTGCTATCATTTAAAAACGCACCGTCTCACATTTAGCTCGCCAAACGCGATTAGCTAGCCATGAGGCTGGTGGCACGCACGCCGTGAGGTAAAGAGTGATTGTGTAGGCCAGGCTTTAACACAGCACATATACTGGGGAGTAGAGGTTATTACAAAGCTGCAACTGCTGCCATTCAGTTAACATTCACTTCACACACATATTTCACACTGCATTTACATAGTCAGTACAGATAGACAACTCTAGCCAGACTGATTGCCTCAAACAAGTTTTTGGGCTGGACTGGTGGGAGGTTTTTCCACGCAAATACCAAACTACCAGTTAAGGTATGGATATGAATGGTTGAAGGGCTACTGCCACGAGGACAAAGAGTATTGTCCAACAGTGCAGCAAACTGACACTTCTCTAATGAAAGCAGCGTGCGAATCCTAAATTATAAAAATACTTAAGTACTCGATTGAGAGAGAGAATGTCTTGTGCATTTTTATTTTTATTTTTTTTTAACTCCACACTATTTCCCCATCAGTTGTAGACAGATTGTATCAATGACTGTCTCGTCCACAGAGCAGAGTTACCCAACCAGGGACACTCACCTTGGTCTCGTCTAGGCGACCATAGACCTGCCAGAAGTACTTTGTGAAGAGGTCCTTGCTGATGGGTTGACCATTGATCCGGATCCTCTCCCTCACTTGGACCAGATGAGGTGAACTGAAATGAAAAAAGTTGCGTTATGAAGCACCGAACATTCTATAACAGGCGCTGGATCAAGAGAAGTCATGAAAGAATGAAGGAAACTCTGCACACTGTTGCTGATCTCGGTTTAATGACAGAACATTTGGACCTAAACCAGCCCTGATGAAGACCGTTTTACTCCGAAATGTTGTGTTAATAAACCATGCAGCAGCAACAGTGCTTTTTTCAGAACATCAGTTTGGACTTTTATGTTTTATTATATTTCTTTTTACATGGGGCCCTAAAGTTTTTTTTTAATAATCTTTTCATGGCTGGCCACCATGTTTTTTAGATGAGCACCCTTATTAACTAGACTTGGATAAGTGACCCAGTGAAGCATTCCGTTCTCTCCTTTTTGTATGAATCATCTTTGTTGACTCTGGACATTGTATGGGTCCTTAAGTTGTTCGTTATTACCCAAGCAGAGGAGAGCCAAGAGCAAGGTCCATTGAACTCTCTGCCTCCCTGGCTCCCAGCCAAACATGCTGGATTATGCAATCGGGACGAAACATGCTTTTCTCCCAGAGCACAAACAATCTCTCACACACACACCCCAAGCAACATTCCCGCCCCCGACACGAGCCAGTGTGAGTGAAGCATGTGCTAGCTGGCTAGCTTCTGCAGAAAGTCAACAATAGATGGGACTCCCATACACTGGTTTCCGCCGGTTAAGTCAGGAGTACGCTACCTGTAAAATCCAGTGCGGAATCCGTAGCTGCGAAGAATCTGCTCAGTGAAAGCACACGTTGATCCCTGTTGTGAAGAAAAAAAAAAAGTTGGGACATTCAGCAAAGCCAAAAGGACTTCGGGCATTATCCCATAAGCAGCTACTGTGTCATCGTGCAAGTTTTCTTTGATATCATAGGAGCGCCAAACCATGAACCACAAAGACAGAGCAACGGATCCACAAACAGGACTCACCTTTCCCTTTGTGCCGGTGACGTGAATGATATTTAGATGGTCCAACTCTTCCACCTGAGTGTTCAAAAACATTTCAAAGTAATAATGAAACACCACACTCCAAAACTGGGGTGGGATTTGGGTTATATTGAAAAATAAAAAGCAAAATGAGCGCTAATCAGTGCACACATGTGTTTGTAAATTCATTTGGCTCACTCAACAGAACAGACTTAAACAGAAGCAACATGATGTGTAGCCTTTTGAGGGCCAAAAACAACATATCCAACCAGAGCACCCACCGCTGAGCATGGACACACTGGGGGTCAGTCTACTGGAAAGAATGAGAATGAGAGAGCGAGAGAGACAGAGAGAGGGAGAGCGAGAGAGACAGAGAGAGGGAGAGAGAGACAGACAGACAGAGACTGACCGTGAGGCCTGCCCGTTCTAGGAAGCCCTTCATGGCCTGGAGCTGGAGCTCTTGGGGACCCCTCTCCCGTCGCACCTGCTCCAGGACGCTGGCATTGGTCTGCAGCGTGTTGAGGGTGCATACCGCGTCCTGGAAGAGAAGAGCAGCCGCAGTCGCGCTATCACTCCACGGAACTCTTTTGGCGCACCACTCGTATGCCCTGTAGCTTAGAGCCCGGGCGACAGAATCATACAGCATTCTGTCAACTTCACAGCTTTCAACTCATTTTTGACACAACGCAGACAAAAAAAATGACTCTGTTATAACTGCCAACAGAATGATTGGATTGACTCAGCAAGTGAAATCAGAGTCCTGGCGGACATGAGAAATCTCTTCTTGTCTGTGTCATCAGTACATCTTTTCTGCAGGACAGGTATACTGTATTAGGTCATTGGCCTTTCATAATATTTAGTTAATGTTTGATTTGGCTTCAAAGACACAAGACTGGTGGAGTGCGATAAGCGTGCAGCACTCTATAGGAAGATGACATGCATCCCAAGGCTAGTGACAGTGCAACCAAAAACACATCACATTTTAATGGCGAACCAAACAAGCGCCCCACGCCGCTACACAACGCAGTAGCACTAGTTCTACCCGCGCATCAAGTTTCACTCTTGGACCTAGCTCATGTGGTTAGTTCTATTCCTCGTGAGCTAACACTACTCTCTCTCCCAGCCAATCATTACGCCAAGTCTGCCTACTCCCTAAACTTGTAAAAAAAACGGAGTGAGTGTGCTTCGTTAGCCACAAGCACGAACTGTTTGATATGGCAATCAAATTAAGGTTACTGTATTTCCAACAGTGTCATTTCCAACAAAGTACTAGCTTTGCACCGCAAGTGCATTAATGTTAGAATAACGTTAGACAGATAAGTTGACTCACTGGACTAGCTGCTACAATGCTCCACGCTGCTAAAAGCACAAATCCTTTCAGTTGGCTGATGCAACCCTGCCTGTTATTAAGTGTGGACATTTGAAAAGATACACGCAAAGACATCAGCAGCAATATTGATAACAGTTAGCTGTCAGGTAGTTGCACATGCCTGAAACAACAACACCACCGTTGAAAGCTCGCAAACTTTGGTGCTGGTGTATTACGAAATTATGTGTATCGCGACAGAGATGACAGACACATAAATCTCACCTGGTACTCCATTCTTGTGAAATGGGGAGCAGCCTTTGTGCTGGAATACCTCAAAGACCCTTGAGTGAAGTTTAGCCAGCTTCCCTGAAGTTGTAAGGCGGTAAATACGGAGTAATGTCTCCACACGCGGGAGAATCGCACCATGGTGCTGGTGACAGCGCAGGAAGCTGCGGCCAAATTAGGAAGAGAAGCCCGGTTGCGTTAGAGACGACGTTACGTTCGAAATATCGTCATGCCACGCCTCCTCCAATCAACTCGATTTTTTATAAGGCAGCAATGGGTCCACAACAGAGCATTAAAAAGGCCTTATTACGGACATAAAAAGAAAAGACAACCCAAAACTGCTTGTCATGTTCATTTGCACGCACAAATGTAAGACTACAACGGTGTGCCACAAGCTGTCAGTGCAAATGCATAGATATTGCGAATTTGCGAGGCATCAAACTGTGCTAATCTGAAACGCCTAAAGAATCGAAGGGGAAGCTAGTAAGCGGTTCAATATCATCCTCGAATCCACGTGCGTTTCTTCGAGCATGACCTGAACTCACACTCAACTGTAAAAGAGCGCACGTGGAGCTGTCAGTCCTTCGTGCATCTACATTTTTCACGACTGCTCCGAGTTCCTCACTGATCCGCAGGTGCAGTTTGTGCAGAAGTGCGACACTGCCATCTGCTGTTCTGGTGCAGAAAATACTTAGATAGCCACTAGAGGTCACTATTTTATCATAGAAGGCCTAGCTAAAGCTGCCAGAGTGGACTCAGATGGTGGCCAATTAGTACAGGGTTTTAAGGTTGAGTAGACTTAGTGCATTATTTGTATGTGTGTGTGTGTGTGTGTGTGTGTGTGTGTGTGTGTGTGTGTGTGTGTGTGTGTGTGTGTGTGTGTGTGTGTGTGTGTGTGTGTGTGTGTGTGTGTGTGTGTGTGTGTGTATGTTGAAATCATGACATGGTGCGGTGTGTGAGCGTGCGGTATGCATGCGAGCGTGCGCATGTGTTAGGCCTACTTGCTTTTTTTTACGCATGCAATTATTGTTCTACTTTGACACATGTCAACAGGAATTAAACTGGGACATGCACGGCTGGGTGTTGCTGTGGCACACCGCACAGCGCCCATACCAACCACAGGCTACTTGGGGACATGTGTGTGTGTGAATGTGTGTGTGTGTGTGTGTGTGTGTGTGTGTGTGTGTGTGTGTGTGTGTGTGTGTGTGTGTGTGTGTGTGTGTGTGTGTGTGTGTGTGTGTGTGTGTGTGTGTGTGTGTGTGTGTATGTATGTGTGTGTGTGTGTGTGTGTGTGTGCGTGCGTGTGTGTGTAGTGTGTTTGCGGGCGTGTGTAAAACTAAGCGTGTGTGTGCGTGCATGTGTATGTGATTCTGTGCCATCAAAAATATTGTTCATTTCAATACCATCCAATTTACATGTAAGGCCTGCCCTTTCCTGACCCCCAGACCACAACATCCATGTTTGTTTTGGTTTCTTTGGCAACCAGATGACGGAAACCTATAAGGTGATGCAGAGAAGTGCTAAAGTGTCAAGAGGGAGGAAGTTGCAGCAACAGCCACTGAGTTTGCTAAATGAGAAAGCCTTGCTGCTGTGCTGCAGTGAACTGGTCCTCTGCCAATATCAGCTACGGTATATACCTGCCTGCCTGATCTCACAGAAGAAGCTCATATTGACAGAACACACTGGAGCCGAATCACAGAGCGGGGAAACAGATCATCGCACAGGTCAGAGCCTGACAGCATTTGGCCCTTTAAAAAATTACATCAAAGGTTGAATATAGGTTGTGTTTAGTAAATTGGGCAATGGGCAGTCCTTGATGCTTTGCAGTTTGGTGCAGGTCACATTAGGTTATGCCATTATATTAATGTGATTTAGGCCTACCATGTACACTAGCCTTTTCTCACCCAGGAGTGTAATCTAATATTTTGCTATTTTTACACGAGACATTTAATTTGGAATTAACTGACTTTAATTCTGAATTCTGAATTCTGAATAATTCTTATTTGAAAACGGCATGTAAACACTTGCCAATTCGGAATGAAATGAAAGATCAAAGCAAACTTAACGGAACTATTTAATTCTGAATTATTATTTCGGAATTAAAAGCGAACGTAAACTTAGCAATTGTCAGTGTCAGATTGTAAGGCATAACATTCATATGTGGTTCTAACCATCTGTGGACCCATTTGTGGGCTCTATAACTGCCTCATCTCAGAGAAGAAGCTAATATTGACAGAGCACAGGAGCGGAATCACAGAGTGACGGAACAGATCATCGTACAGGTCAGAGCCTGAGCTGCTTGCACAATGCCTCACAACTTCCTGCATATTTTGTCCCCTTAAGACATAAAACAAGGATGGATGTTTCATGTTGATGCATGAGGTGTGTGTGTGTGTGTGTGTGTGTGTGTGTGTGTGTGTGTGTGTGTGTGTGTGTGTGTGTGTGTGTGTGTGTGTGTGCGTGTGTGCGTGTGCGTGCAGGGGGCATGCAAGCGAGTGCTTGTCATCAGCCTCACTCATGTCATATGAACCTATTTCCCTCTTATTTGACTTCCTATTGAACCACAGAGGAAATGTGCAACCGTCTTAACGTTACATGGTTTCAGTTTGGGCAATCATTGTTCTCCATCCGAGGAAGGATCATAAAGCAAGACACAGAATCAAAACAGCTAATGTTACTTTGGCAGAGTCGCAGGGGGCAGACACAGGTAGGACAAAGTCTTAACAAAATGAGTAATTTCATGCTTACATATTCTTTGCCTCAGCTGTGCACGAAGGTCTTTCACAATTATGGACAGCATCATAATCAACATCATTCAGCAGGTGGAGCACTGTAATAGTCATTGAAAACACTTTACTAATTACTTACACAGAGCCTTTAGCAATATATTATGACTTAGTAATTTCCATTCTGGTAACAGCAAACTTATAACAGGGGACATGTCTTAACAGATTAAACTGAGTACACCGTCTCTCGCTCTGCTGCTACCTGCTAGTCCTTCTTGATGTCAGTTACTGTGCACACCAGGGCGGATTGAAGGAGGGTACTTTGGGTTGAAGTATTTGGTTCCAGACGCTTCATGCAGAGTTCATTAACTGTGCTGGTGGTGTAATAACACTGATAGAGTCTGCCATACGCTACAGTAAGCCAAAGTCATTCTTTGAGGAGAAGCTTGCCTTTGTCAGATGATTTTACAGTTTCAAGTTCCTCCTTTAAGAGTACTCTGACTGGAGAACCATGGGATTAATTATCAGTTATACGATCACTGCACTAAATTAGCACCCACAACCAGCCAAATACTGGTGAAATGTCAATTTGGCCTTATTTACTGCACTTTCACCCGTTATTGAGTGTGTGTTTGGCTAAGTAAGATAAACTTCTAATAGGCATTTTGGCTAGTGATGAAAAAAGTTAATTTAGAGCCCTCGTTATGATGTAGGCTATAATATACAGTATTTCAACATTACTGCATGGTGTCTGTTCAAAATTGTCAAATTTCTGAGACTGATACAGTGACATTTTTGTCATTTTTCTTATGTCTCTCACCACGAAAGGTGTGTTGGTATTATCTAAATGCCAGTGGGTGTGACTATTTGGAAAAGAACATGTTCTTTTGTACACAAGCGTCTCCATGATCAGATAGTCATGCTCAGAATACCAAGGAACATGAAAAACAAACATGTTAATAGAAATGACTCATGTGATGCCATTGATGGGTCATGCCATTCAGTGGCATCACCTTTCAGGTGAGTCAAGGACAAGGACATTATATTTTGCAGTGTTGATATATTTTGTTATCAGACATCTTCAGCGGATAAAACTTTAAAGGGACTTAAAGGGATGCTTTGCTGTGTGTACAGTCTAATAAAAAGGAACATTAAAACGGCATGGCATGCAGGTCAGTAGTGGAGATCAATCCTGAGCCAGCTGCATTCCAAAGTAGACTTTTTTAAGCCTTTGCTAGAAAACCCTACACATGGTTGGGAAATAGGCATTCAAAGATATAATGTTGTCATTTTTCGGCCCTAAGCAAGACATACAGTATATTTAACTAAAGCGCATTCTTACCTGTCACTGTTCCAAGTCGGTGCCTTTCCTTGAATGTCACACAACTAATTCCAGAGACAAATTCTGAGCACTTGTTGTGCATAACATTGGAACTTGCTTTCACACTTGCTAG
Organism: Engraulis encrasicolus; assembly: GCF_034702125.1. Classification (NCBI taxonomy): domain Eukaryota; kingdom Metazoa; phylum Chordata; class Actinopteri; order Clupeiformes; family Engraulidae; genus Engraulis; species Engraulis encrasicolus. Next base: position 13,366,282 of record NC_085867.1, on the reverse strand, counting down.
TAAATACTTCTCTGTACATTGGTTTGACTGCTGAGGCTTTGGTTGTACTGCTGGGGAAATGTGGAGTTTTTTTCCCCAAGTTTGTTTATGTGTCCAAAAATGATGACACCTTTGGTGTTTTCTGGAATTTCCCATTCCCTATTCCTCCAAACACTTTGCCCTGACATTTTTAATATTCCTATTTTGATTTTACACCACAGTATCACTTTAAAATGTAACCAAGGCATGTGTACTGCATTGTATGAGTAAATCGGAAGTCTCCATATTGAGTCATGGATAAAGTAATCTTATACGATGAGATAAAAAAGCAACATGCAAAGTGACCCATTCATTTCCTAGGAAAAGCAAACATTTTGCTACACCAGACCCCAATTAGCCTGGCCTTGCCTTCTGTAAGCATCGGCCCAATTCATATTTCCCAAATCTCTACACATTACAAGGGTAAGATCAGGCTATATCTCAATGAATGTGCTATATTACATACCTTGTGAAATAATTTCTTGTTTGACAAGATATAGCTTCACAAGTGCTTAGATACATAAGTACTTAATTGCCTCTTGTTTGGAGTGTGTGGCTTGGCGAGCATGCAGACGATATTTGTTGTAAAATATGATAATCACTACCTAATGCCCGCTGATGTTAAGGAATGTCCCCAGACAGCATTTGCCCTTTAAGAAAATACATCAAAGGTTGAACAGGTAGGTTGTGTTTAGTAGATTGGGCAGTCCTTGATGCTTTGCAGTTTGGTGCAGGTCACATTAGGTTATGGATTTTCCATGTAGCCTGTTTCCATCTCATATTGTCAGTGTCAAATTGTAAGTAAAATCCAGCAGCGGTTCTGTGGTGGCCCTACAAACTATAGACACATGGGGCCCTTTTACATTACGTTTGTATTTGCCATGGTGGGGCTGACTGTTGGGGACCCTACAGAGGGAAGATTTGGTGGGACCTTAGCAATCAGCTAGCCTGCCTATTGATTAAACTGGCTCTGAAAACAAACATACAAACAACAAACAAACAAACAAAACAAACAAACAAAACAAAACAAAGTTTACCCAGTTTACTCCACAGTCTCTATCTGCAGATGGGCGCATCCAAAAGCCTATTCACTCAACCACTCTATAACAACAGGCATTCATAATGAGGGTTTTTACCTGGCATAGTACAGTAGATATGCTACTTGGTGCGTACGTGAGGCTCCTTGGGGAAGGGGTTGGATAGGTACCATTTGTCTGGGTCATATAAGACCTGTGGTTCCAGAGAGGACTACTCATGAATCCACCAATATCATGCAACTACTCAGGTTACAGATGTGATCCAAATGTTTCTTCTGAACAGGATATGAAAGGCTTTGTGAAACACATCCGTGTTGCCATTGCACAACTGTTTTGGAAAGGATGTTTGACAAAGAATCACAAAAAGCATGACGTTAACTGAGTTAGTTATACAACATACATTATACATGAAAACCAGTAGCAACAATAAGCAGAACTGAATTTCCATGTGTCTATACTGTATATCTGTATCTGGAAAGACAATACACATTTTGTGATATTTTTGTGGCATACGGTATCTCTTGGTGTCCTCCTGGGTATATATTTGCTATATGCATACAATAGGTATTGCTGCTGTACAGTCTCTGGCATTTGTTAAACGTAACAGCCGAGCCAGTTCACAATGGCCTAATAACAGCACTTTGCAACACCTTTTGTCTGGTGTGTATGTTTTATGGTTTCTTTTTGTGTTTCTTTGGAAAGATGCTAGCCTCTATAGCCGGCCTTCTACAGATGTTGTAGGCTACATACCTTGCAATCCAGGGGGTATAATGCCTGTTACGTAGGTTTTACATAACCGATTAAGACTTACTAATGGTCATTACCATTTCTGGTGACAATGGTGACAATTGCAGAGGCTCTACAGTACGTGATGAGGTTGTAATTCAGTGTAAGAAGCTCATGCAGAGGAGATGATAGTGTACCTCATTCCATGTATCCTTTCGACCAGGGCCGGATTAACGCACAGGCTACATATGGCTGCAGGCTAGGGGCCCATATTTGGCAGGGGGCCCACGACTGGCCAAATCATTAGAATCAATAATTGTGACAACATGTGGTATTGAAAAAATCATCTGCTGTGTTATACATTATTTATACTCCTCTCCACATTGGCAGATATGTTATCCTTAATTCCTAGTTTGCAATTATGACTATGTAATTTTGTCGTGAAATTTGCCTTCTGCGGGGACCCACACAGCAACCTTTAACCTAGGGGCCCCAGGCCATCTTAATCCGCCCCTGCTCTCGATCTACATGGAATGCCCCTTTCCCATCCATCCAGAGGCCCATCATGCCTTGTGGTCTTTATCGCCACCCTCATCTCTGCAGGTGTTTCATCAACACCACTTGGAAACTCATCGTTTTGCTTGTGTAACATACCAACCTGTGGGCAGGTGTTGCAAGATGAAGGGAATGTCTTGATGATCATAGTGTCTTCATGACGATGGGCCTATCAAGGGGCTTATTCACCCTTTGCTGAAAAAAGCGTAGCTATCATTACAACTTTGCTATGGCATTAATGAGAGCTTTATGTATCAGATTAAGACTTGTTGGTCGTTACCATTTTGGTGACAGGATTATAACAGCCATGCGGCACTAAGGGGCTAAGATGCTGTTTAAAGTGCCCTCATTATCACTTGATTCATCGCACTCCATTATACACTGATCTGCAAGATAAGAGATATTGTAGGGTGTCCGGGGTTTTCTCTAGAGTGAACTGACTGGAAGCTTATGCTTCTCTCATGAATTTAGATTTTTTTTTTTGGAATATGATGTTGCATATGATGTTGATCGTTTTTGGACTTTTCATGCCTTAATTAACTGTATATAGGATGGCATTAAAGAATGAGGAAGAGGGTGATGGGGAACCAAATGAATGGTATGGCGCTTAACTTAGCCCACTGGGCCATGTCGCCCCTGGGACACCAATCTTTTTTTTTTGCTAAGCCAGTGCTTCAGCAGCCTGGCTGTCACGACTGCAAATCTCTTTGAGACTTTGGTCTGGCATTGTCAACCCATTTTTCAGAGGGAGCTGCAAAGGGCTAGCCTGGGTAAAATAAAGGAAAGCCGACGGTTGACTCCGTCAAACAGTCTGGAGAAAGCTAAGAGGAATCTGTCTCCGTAGAGGGTGGGAGATGGTCTGATCTTACTCTGGCATTGAAATTCAGAGTTCCAAATTCAAATTAAACCCCATTTTGTGCTTAATTACCATGGCTGTTACGATATGGTGCCGCAAAAGCATATGACAAAACAAAAGTGTGAATAGTGTTACCTTAACCAATCAGTAACAGACTTTGTGGGTGAGTTCTGCGTCACCACTCTCAACTATTTGCTGATTGGCTAAATGGTAAGCGAACCGAGCTAGGAGGGTTTCGCCAGACTAGGTGCGGAGCCAAAATCTTTGGGTGGAGTACATAGGATGGCGTCGCCAGGCTAGCAAAGGGTGTGTCTAGCACACATTCATGAAATGCCTGGCCGCATGGTTGAAGCTACACTGCCTTAAATACATCGCATTGAGCCATTGAAAATGCTCAAAATTGATTCGTTCCCTATCTCAATTGAAATGTTGCAGAAAGTATGCCTGGCCAGACTACCTTTGAGAAGCTAAACTTAGCATCACAGGTAGTATGGGCGGGCTGGGCCCAGGCTTGTCCCTCAGCATCTCCAAGGACAAACAGCACAGAGTACAACAAACCGTATCCAAGCAGCCTGTTGTGACCTTGACCTTCCCCTTGACGTTTTCTCAAAAGTGACCCCCTTCGAGCCTCTTTTATAACCTTATTGTCACCAGAATTGTAATGACCAAATCTTACTCTGTTACTTAAACTTTTGCGCAGAGCCTCTCTTGTATCCTTATTTTCAACAAAATTGTAGGCCTAATGGCCAAGTCTTCATCTGTTACACAGGGATGTTGCGGTAATGGTAATGACATTCATCTCGGTAATGTCATTGTAATGATGTTGTAGTTGAGTCTTTTTTGGAACCTGTTTTTATCTTCATTCGTCATGTGAAGTCATACATCGCATCACACTCAGTTAAATCTTTTCAGCAAAGAGGGAACGAGCTTGCTGGAGGGCCCATCTGTACCAAGAGGCTATGTTAAAAAGTTCAAAAATCCATGCATACTGTAGGTAGCTTTAAGATGCAGGAGGTGGTGTTCGCAAAGGAATGCTTAATAACAATTCAAAAGAAAAATATGTTTGCCGAACACTTCCTTGATTTTGTTCTTGGTGTGAACTGGTTCCTGATTGGCTGAGGAACTTGCTTCTTACCTGTAATATCTTTGGTAATGTCATAGCAGTGTTGCTATGATATATGAGTGATGTAAGATTGATAAGGCTCATCTGCACTAAGAGGTGCATAATAAAGCAGTCATTGCTCTCTGTTTTGCTGAAGTTATTATTTGTATCTGATCAGTAGTGTAGTTGATCTACTATGTACACAGACAACTGAAGACCAGAAAGAACAGAGAAAAGAGAGAAGAGGTCTTGTCAGATTCATACCTAAAGAGTTGTCTTATTGTCAACCTGTCTTTTTGTGCAATGGGTGGGTGCTGTGTTTGTCTATTGTGTTTTGTCTATTGTATGTCTTTGTAATTGTATCAGACACAGAAAATGGTGCGAATGATTTTCCGAAAGGACAATAAATAATCTATGTATCAAGGCACTAATGCAACTGACTATGGTATATGGACTGCATACCCTTGGGGACCCGACCTGGGTCATTTCCCAAACCTAGTTTTCCTCATTTTATGTGTTGGTATACTCAGAACAAGTGGTTCTAAAGGGCAATGTGTTATAACAGATATGTAACAAAAAACGTAAAATTGGAACTAGATAAAACAATTAAATCTAGGATCCATTTTCCTGCTGCACAGTAAAAAATGCAGTGTTAATGTAACAGAGTAAATAGTACTTTGTGCCCAAATACAATATAGAAGATGTTAAATCAAATCCCTATTTTTTAATAGTGTGACAATGTGTGACATGTGCTTGTTCCTCCAGTTCAGCTATGAAGGTGTCTGTCTAGTGGTCACACCCTCTTGCATTAACATTTTTCATGACAAATGAAACAACAACAACAATGCGAAAAACCCCAGAAAAAAACAGGGAGGAGCTGCTGGTATTTAAAAATGCATGTCTGATGCCTCTTGGTGACAGTTGTCAGTGTGTGTGTATGCAGGTTGGCGTGCTGTGAACTGCTTTGCAAGTCAACGCTACAGTTTTCTCCACCCTGAAGTGCCGACACCAGATAAGACAGAATAATGGCAGGTCAGTTCATCACAAAAAGAAACTCTTGTTGTCCTTTTTTGCATGCTATCTTCCACATGCATCCTCTTTATAGCTGTGTTATCATTTGTGCCTATGTGTTGCTTAATGTGTTTTATGATAGTCTAGTCAAATTTTATGTCAGTGTCATTACACTGTATAAAAACAGCTGGAAAAAATAATTGTGCTTTTAGGTAATGCATTTGAAATTATACTACCACACTAATGTGTACTGGATGTAAATTTGATTTAATGTGTGTAAGTAACTCTGCATACGGACGCATGTCATGCACACACACACACACACACACACACACACACACACACACACACACGCACGCACGCACGCACACGCACACACACACACACACACACACACACACACACACACACACACACACACACACACACACACACACACACACACACACACACACACACACACGCATGCATGCAGGCACACACACCCGCACACCCGCATGAATTGCACACCATGAATAATACCTGTTATATCCTCTACTCAGGTAGCACCTTTCAACGTGAGTTCCTGGACGCCCATAACTCCTACAGGAAGCAGCATGGAGCGCCCCCTCTGGCCATCAGCAGAGACCTGTGCAGGTCAGCTCAGAAGTGGGCAGATCACCTGCTGGCCACCAAGGCCATGCAGCACAGCGATGCAGAAGACTATGGGGAGAACCTCTACTACAGCTGGAGCTCTGCCCCTAAAAGCGTCGACGGTATTTACATACATAATTCCTGTTTTAAATATTTTTTGGTGCATTTTAGCCTTTATTGACAGCAAAGTGCATGGCGGAGAGAGACAGGAAACTAGAGGGAGGTAGACGGGGAGGGATTATTGGGAAAAGAGCACAGGTCAGAACCAAACGCGGTGTCCCACAGTGCCGCCCATCATTTTGAAGTATTCCGACATGGTATTTTACAGCCATGGGTGCAGCAGCTAGTGCACAGACAGCCTGGGCCCTACTGTGTAAATGGGAAGCTTTGCCATTCACAGTGTGGTCAACGAGTGAGTTTTTGGCCTGGGTGTTTTTGTTAGGTTGTGCACATCCAAAGTGATTGAAACGTGATGGAAACATTGCATGTTTAATTAAATAAAGTTTAAAAATGTTCAAGCGTTACTGGCAGTGTGCATAGTGCATACCTACCTACCTCTTTCAACATTTTGCCTTAGGCCCCAACTGCACTGGTGGTGAATCTGTGGTTGGAGTAGATGAGGATCATTCTGGGGGCCACAGAGCTCTACAGAGGCCCTAAAGTACTTCTGAATGTTTAAATAGGCTATTTGAATATGCGTGCTTCACGATTGTTTCTCAGCCAGTTCTCACGAAGATAGACTTTGTCTACCCTTGGGGTGTCTTTTCAAAGTCGTAAAAATGTTATGTAATGGGTCTGACAATTTCCAAGACTTTGTGAAACTGGTTTGGGCAGTGCACAAACATGAAAATCGTTGAGATAGTGTTTACATGCTCATTAATGGCCTGTCTGACATCAGGGGCACCACTAAGAGTTTTGTGGTGGATTTTAATATAGGAGGTAAAGGAAGTTATCAGAAACTGTCCAATATTTTGTGAAAGAAGAACATGCCAATTGAAATGTACACTCTTTCATTGCAGGTAAAGATGCAGTGGAGAACTGGTACAGTGAAATTAAAGACTATAATTTCAAGAGGCCTGGATTCCAGTCGGGTACAGGTAAGAACATCAGAGAAGCAGTCATAGATTATGCCGGTGCTTCATCTATCTCGATTGATTGATTGATTGATGCTGTCATGTATTTCAGAATGTATATTCTATGTGTAATGGGCAGCAGCAGACAGTGTATTGGACAGCATGGATATAATAACTGTGTGTCAACTCTCTAAATGCCCCTGACTCATGTCTGCCCCCTGGTGTCATTTCCAGGCCACTTCACCCAGGTTGTGTGGAAGGGCTCTAAAGAAGTGGGAGTGGGCCTGGCCACGGATGGAAAAACTGTCTTTGTGGTCGGCCAGTACCAACCTGCTGGGAACATCAGCAACCCTGGCTACTTTGAGAAGAACGTCTTGCCAGCAGGCTCACCTGTCAAAGTGGACGCAGATGGTACGTGTCGAAATGTAAAGAGGCACATCTTGCTCAACCAGAAGGAAATCAGAAAAAAGAGCACACTGTAACTGCAAATATGGTCCAGATAGCTCTATCAGATAACCAGTCATTTAGTACAGCTTATTATTTGAGGCACACATGTTTCTGCCGTGTCTTTGTTCCATGAGTATTGGCTGTACGCCTGTACCCTAGTGTTTTCAGAATCTTTGTGTGACACAAAATTAATTGCTTAAACTAAAACTGCAAATAGTAAAAAATAAATTAAAAAAATAATGAAAATATCACACATTCAGGTTGGGGCTTTACATTTCTTTTAAAAAAAGGCTGGGACCCTGGACTCGGGTCCCTGGATTTACACTAAGGCCCCTTGGCCCACTGAGCCACAGCACCCCTGTGCTTTACATTTCTTGTGGTTGTTGTTGTCTTTCAGATGAATCAGGTGGGAGTGATCCAAAAAGCCGGTTTACGGGGAGAAAGCCAAACGGAGTCCCAACCTCGGGCGGCAACTTTCAACGTGAGTTCCTGGACGCCCATAACTCCTACAGGAAGCAGCATGGAGCGCCCCCTCTGGCCATCAGCAGAGACCTGTGCAGGTCAGCTCAGGATTGGGCTGACCACCTGCTGGCCACCAAGAAGATGCAGCACAGTCAGGATGACCACGGAGAGAACCTCTTCCACGCCTGGAGCTCCATCCCTAAAAAAATCCATGGTATGTATTAGTGTTGCACCGATACCATTTTTTGGCCCCGATACCGATACCCGATACCTGGCTGTGCCGTATCGGACGATACCGATACCACACAGATACCCACACCGATACCACCCTATTTGAAATGTATATATATGAAGGGCTGTAGTGCATACTACTTGGATGTAAAATCATTGCATGGCTGTGTCAGGCTGCTGCCTACCTTTGTGAAACAGGAAAAAGACTAATACAAAGTGAATGCAGCTAAACTTAAATACTTTTTAAATACCTCTATGAAATAACTAATTTCAAGGCTGTTTAAGTGTCATACAAGCACCTGTAAATGGTATCGGTGCCCTATTTGTTGGTACTCGCCGATACCGATACCACCATTTTAGTGCCAATCCACCAATCCACCAATACTGGTATCAGTATCGGTGCAACACTAGTATGTATACATGGGTTTACCATTTGTAAACAATCCTGCGCGACCCTGGCTGCGCACTGTTCAACCTCTGATTGCTGGAAACAGCAGTAACTTGAAAAATGCATTCAGATGCTGCTTAGCATCTTGCCCCTCCTCACGTCGGGAATGTTGGTAAACGGAAAACCCATATAGGCCTATAGTAAAATGTATCCTGGGCCCGCTCGTACTTATTTGAGATGCGCCACAAAATTTCACGTCAGCCTCAGTCTAGCTGAATTGGCTGTCTTGTGAAATTCAAATCTGCCTGGGAATGGGAGCCAATCAAATTTGAGCATTTCCGATGGCTCAATGGAGAAACAGTTATGTTATTGGCCCCGATGGCAGCCAAGTCCCTAGAATATCCATGTAAAACACAGCTCTGCAAAGGGTCTATAAAATGCGCTGCAATGGGAAATAAAAATGATTGAACCAAATACCTGCTAAGGTCGAAGCTCTACAATAGTTGTTATGCAATGTGCATTCGGTGGTAAACTGTCATTTAAAAAATTAACTGTTCTTTTCCAGGTAAAGTAGCCGTGGAAAACTGGTACAATGAGATAAAAGACTACAGTTTCAAAAGGCCTGGATTCCAGTCTGACACAGGTAAGGACGGCCAATGCAAAGGAGCAACAGATTGATTCGCTCTCCACATGTTCCCTGACTCGTGTCCGCCCTCTGGTGTTCTTTCCAGGTCACTTCACCCAAGTTGTCTGGAAGGGCTCTAAAGAACTCGGAGTGGGCATTGCCACGGATGGAAATACCATTATTGTGGTCGGCCAGTACCTACCAGCGGGGAACATCACCAACCCAGGGTACTTTGAGAAGAACGTCTTGCCAGAAGGCTCACCTGTGCAGGCAGACACACCTGGTATGTGTCGTAAAGTGACAAAGCACATCTTGTTCAGAAAGAAGGGTGGCAGAAATAGAGAAGAACATTCATCATTTTGTAGAATGCACTCTCATTTAAGATATCTTCTTAGTCCGGACACACCTGTTTATTTGTGTCTGGACACCTTTCCTTTGCCAATGCACTGATGGCTTCTACATATGGGAAAAGGTTTTAGAGGCACATATTTTATGGTTGCGTTGTTTCAGCAAGAAAGCTGAATGATTGTGTCTTGCAGATGGATCTGACAGGAACAACAGATGGTCACCCTCCAAGAAGAACAGCGTGGACAGCGTGGCATCCAAGCTCAACTCCCTCTCCACGAAAGACGGCAACTTTGAGCGTGAGTTCCTGGACGCCCATAACTCCTACAGGAAGCAGCATGGAGCGCCCCCTCTGGCCATCACCAGAGACCTGTGCAGGTCAGCTCAGAAGTGGGCAGATCACCTGCTGGCCACCAAGGCCATGCAGCACAGCGATGCAGAAGACTACGGGGAGAACCTCTACTACACCTGGAGCTCTACCCCTAAAAACGTCCATGGTAAGTGCATGAGATTGAATACAAGGATTAGGAGTTGTGCAGTGGTGTAGTCTACTTTGTTATGGTGGGTTTACTGTATATTTGAGCATTTTTTGAAGTGGGTATACTGTATATACTGTATTTATGCTATTGTAAATAATGGATCAATCCATTTTAAGTGGGTATACTGAAGCCCCTGAAATTTAGAAGTGGGTATACTCCGTATACCCGCGTTCTACGTAGACTACACCACTGGAGTTGTGTTTGTCATATATATCATTCATGGGCAGTCATAGGTAAGTGGGCAGTCATGGGTAAGCGGTTAGGGCGTCAGACTTGCATCCCAAAGGTTGCCGGTTCGACTCCCGACCCGCCAGGTTGGTGGGGGGAGTAATTAACCAGTGCTCTCCCCCATCCTCCTCCATGACTGAGGTACCCTGAGCATGGTACCGTCCCACCTCACTGCTCCCTTGGGGCGCCATTGAGGGCTGCCCCCTTGCACGGGTGAGGCATAAAGGCAATTCCGCAGTGTGCAGTGTTCACTTGTGTGCTGTGGAGTGGAGTCACAATGACAATGACAATGGGAGTTGGTTGTTTTACAATAGGGCTTTCACTTCACTTTCATATCTCCATACCCATGGGTCATGGGCTGTGTGGGTGGAGGACTGTGTGTGAAAGAACATGGACTATGTGTGTTGGCAACAGTGAATGTGAGGGTGGCAGGGAGGAGTGGGCTTTGAGTGTGGTGTGCGGTGTGAACTATCACATAACAATACAGTCAGGGTGCGATTTGACAAAAAACCAGAAGGGGGGATATGTTTCAGACTTTAAGCAATATCAATGGAATTACATTAAACTTTGATTAAAATCATGTAGAAAAAGTGTCAATATCAAAACCAGAAGAGGGGACAATCCCCCCCATCTCCCCCTAAAAATCGCACCCTGAATACAGTTATCTATAAGGTCTAACAATCAAGTACTGTTTATTTGCAGGTAAAGAGGCTGTGGAAAATTGGTACAGTGAAATTAAAGACTACAATTTCAAAAGGCCTGGATTCCAATCTGGCACAGGTAAGCACAATCAGCAGAGAAGTAGTACAGAAATGTTTCCCAACAAGTAGGACTATGGCGTAGCACTATGGCTCTCTGTAATGTCATAGCAATGTTGTTATGATGTAGTTAAGCATTTTCAGCAAGTGAATAGGGTCTCCGGCCAGCCCAGCTGCAGTAAGAGGCTACTAGTACTAAGTATGAGGTGCTCCCCAAGCAATATATCTGAAACACCTATCACATCACTAAACGTTTAGAATGCAATCATTTTTCTATGCAAATATAGTGTTTGCTAGTAGTGATTGTAGTTGTAGAATACTGGTCAGCCTTTAGTGGCTCTTTAAATGCCCCTGACTCATATCTGCCCCCTGGTGTCATCTACAGGCCACTTCACCCAGGTTGTCTGGAAGGGCTCTAAACAAGTGGGAGTGGGCCTGGCCACGGATGGAAATACTGTCTTTGTGGTCGGCCAGTATGTACCAGCTGGGAACATCAGCAACCCTGGCTACTTTGAGAAGAACGTCTTGCCAGCAGGCTCACCTGTCATAGTGGATGATTCAGCAGATGGTATGTGTCAAAATCTGGACTCCCTGAATATGACTGAGCTTTGAATATCATTTACTTTATTCATGTATTATTATGTATTATTATTTCTTATTTTAAGTGTATGTGACATTTCAAAGTTGCATTGTTCGAACGACACATCTGAATTTAAACTAAATATGCATGCTTAAGCTGCTGCAGGTCTTTTGTGCAAATGTATGTCTGTTGGGGGATGGTTGCTAGAAATGCAATGATTGCAAACTTCTGTGGAAGCAGACTACTGTCACTAGGCCTGCACCAGGGTTGGAGTGGGAAAAAGAAACTACCTGGACATTTTTGGCCCCTCACACACACAAGTCTTGTCCATACTGTATCCTGCTTGAAATAGTCCTGTCTACACTGAAAATGGACCAATGGACCACCCCCTCTAAATTGTGGGCCAGTCCCATAGAAAAAATAACATCATCACCCCCTGGGGGCTGTCAGCCCACTGGGGAAATGTCCTGTATGCCAGATCAGAGGCGCATCTTGCTACCATGCAAGGCAGGCAGCCGCTTGGGGCCCCCAAGCCCCTAGATAGTGGATACCAGCCCACACCTTACCACAGTAGTGGCGATTTTGGTTCAAATGTTCATTATTATATCCCCGAAACGCGGAGCGTCGGGGATGTAATGGTTTTGCGTGCGCCGCCGCCGCGTCCGCCGCGTCCGCCGCCGCCGCGTCCGCCGCGTCCGCCGCCGCCGCGTAAGGTCTTTCGTGTTAACGCGATAACTTTTGAACGGATGTTTGGATTTGTCCCAGATTTTTTGGGTGAATGCTCTAGGACAGGTTCATGAACTGATTCGAGTTTGGAGGTCAACACTTTCAAGATGGCTGAATTCAAGATGGCCGAATTTTTGTTTGGTCCATAACTTCTGACCGGGTGGATGGATTTGTCCCAGATTTGGTGTGTGAATGCTCTAGGGTAGGTTCATGAACTGCTTCGAGTTGGGAGGTCAACACTTTCAAGATGGCTGAATTCAAGATGGCCGAATTTTTGTTTGGTCCATAACTTCTGACCTGGTGGATGGATTTGTCCCAGATTTGGTGTGTGAATGCTCTAGGGTAGGTTCATGAACTGATTCGAGTTTGGAGGTCAACACTTTCAAGATGGCGGAATTCAAGATGGCCGAATTATTGTTTGGCCCATAACTACTGACCGGTTGGATGGATTTGTCCCAGATTTTGTGTGTGAATGCTCTAGGGTAGGTTCATGAACTGATTCGAGTTTGGAAGACAACACTTTCAAAATGGCGGAATTTTCATTTGGCCCATAACCAGGGGCGCCACCAGAATTTTTGGGCCCCATGAAAGAGTCCAATTTTGGGCCCCCTTAAAGGCACCTGTCAGTGCTTGGGCCCCTTTAAGGGCCCCTGTCAGTGCTTGGGCCCTTAGAATCTGTAACATCTTTCCCCCCCTAGCGGCACCCATGCCCATAACTTCTGACTGGGTGGATTGATTTGCCCGGTAACACCTTATTTTAATGGTTCACCATTTCAGTGAATCTACCATATTAGGTACAGTGTAATAACCAATGTAACAATATTTAATACCATTTAATACTAGTGTAATACCAGTGTAACAATATGCAATATCAGGTACAGTGTAGTAACGAGTGTATCAGTATGCAATACCATGTAATATAGTGTAATACCAGTGTAACAATATGCAATACCATGTAATACCACTTACGCACAAACACATGATGTAAGTAAAAAAATTACATTGTATTAAATATTGTTACACTGGTTATTACACTGTACCTAATGTGGTATATCCACTGAACCATTAAAACAGTATTACCATTTGCCCCATTTTTTGCTTCATTTTCACAATAGTCGTTTAATTTTAAGCCTATGCGCGTCATGTCACATCTGTATATACGTTTACGAAATGGTGGACAGGAGTGGTAGGAATGATGGGGGACTGGAAGCGTCGCGTTTCGGGGATATACCCTAAGCAGTCGAAGGCGACTGCACAGGCAGTCTAGTTTTGCATTTTCGCTTGGTGCCCCACCTGACCCTAGAATCGCCTCTGTGCCAGATGACCAGTCCATCCTTAGCCTACACAGTTTTGCTGCACATTTATAACCGTTGACTGTTTCTTTCAGATGGACCTGGGAGTTATAATAGAAATACATCACCTTCAGGAAAACTTACTCAAGGTGACCTAAGCTCTCTCTTCTTAAAAAGATCTAGCATTTTATTGGAGTACATTTTACATTGTTAAATAGATAAATAGAAAACACATCTTGAAAAATGTCATACAAATCACTTTATTTATTTTTTTGCATATTGAAATTATTTCTCCAGGCATTGCACATACTTCTCACTCTATTTTTTTCTGAAAACAAAAATGTGACACATTCAGTAACTCCCCCCCACACACCCCCTCTCTCTCTCATGACAGGTGGCCAGAAAGAGTTCAGGGACTCTGCCGTGGACACGATAAACCGTTACCGTAAACAGCACGGTGCGAAGCCTCTGTCTCTCTCCCTTGCCCTGTCCAAAGAGGCCCAGGACTTTGCTACCACCCTGGTGGCCTCAAGGACACTGAGGAACCAGGGCAAAGGTCATGGGGAGAGCCTCTTTTACCAGTCTGGGTCCATTAGTGCTACTCCTCAAGGTAAGGCCAATTTGACAATATTTTTTGTCATTGGATCGGAGTACACCTGTTGATTATGATAGTAGTGAACAGGGGTGTTGGAATAAGGGGTGAAGTGAATAAGACATCAGGGCCCCACATATTGTCCATATTAAAGGAGCGGTTCCGCCAATTTCAATAATGCTCTTGTATTGCTCACGCTACCCTTGACTTGTCAGTACTAGGTGACGCTGCATTTTTTGGCTCAGCCCCTTCCAAGATCTGAGCTATTCTAAAGGGGCCGGATTTTTTTTTACATCAAAATATTTCTTTCCAAAAATATTTCTTTTCTACTCCAAATATTTTCCCAAACGGTATCGCTGTTTGCTATTTGTTCGCTGATGTTGCATGAACTTTTGGATGTTTTGGGAATAAAAAAAGATATAGATAGAAGATATATATATATTTTAAACAAACACCTGCCCCCATTACAATGACCAGGATCTTGGAAAAGGCTGAAAAAAATCTCAGATACTGACAAGTCCAGGGTAGTGTGAGCATTACAACTGCATGTTGAAATTGGCTGAACTTATCATTTAATATCCTGAATGGGGGGTCCATTGGAGCGGGCTCCATAAAGGGACTGGAATTTGGTGTCCATGCCATTGCCATGCCAACTGTCATTGGATGGAATCAGTTCAAAGATATTTTTTTTTGCACATGAGCCGGGGTTCATTCATGTGTTGGCTACAAGAGACTACACTCTGTCATTTGGACAGATGTTGGAGAGATGATGTCCTGTTCATTGTTTTTCATTTTTGAAATTCACATTCTCAATTCCACTGTATGCTCATAGGTTCCGATGTCGCCAAGTCTTGGTACGATGAGAGCTCCAAATACAAATTCTCCTCTCCAGGCTTCCAAAAAGGGACAGGTAATGTAAACATGGATAACAACAATACTGTAGATCTGGCAATAACACTATGTCTATACACATGCTGTAGATGTAGTCTAATATATTATTGATTATGTAGTTTAACTGTGCTACTGCTACATATGTCTGTGACAATGGGAATACATAGAATATACAATCAATGGTCTGTGAAGATTCTCATTCATCCAGTTCATGTTTATTCAAGCAGCAACTGGAGATTCAAGCAGTCGTTTGCAGTTTGAAGATGCTTCGTTCCTCTTTATGAGTTCTTCTGGATGTGTAGAGACGCGTTGGGTACAGCTACGCCACTTGGATACTAATGGTATAATCCATTCTTTTTCTCAGGAAACTTCACCCAGATGGTGTGGAAGTCCAGTGAGACGGTTGGTATCGGCCTGGCTACTGATGGCTCAGGCATGTTCATCGGCGTGGCCTTCTTCGAGCCTGCGGGCAACGTCAGCAACCCAGGCTACTTCAAAGACAACGTCAGCTCCAAGATCTATTAGCAGCAGAGCAGAGTAGAGAGAACTCTACGTAGGCTACGGTACATATCAAGTGCACATTTTAATTGGTTTTTTTAAGACTTGAAATGTTGAAAAACAAATAATATATGGAGAAATGTACGAAATTATGAAGGACAAATACCATATTTTTCTACTTTTTAAAAGCTTTATAACATGTTTTCTTAATTTGTGCCTAATTTCTCCTCACTTTCTGTTGAATCAAATGTATATTTTCTTGTGCGTGAATATAAATGTTGTGATGTTTACGCTCCCATGGTATTTCTGAGGGCTGTTGGGACACTGGCTATTCCATTGCACTTAGTACCATCTATGGTCAGCAGGTGGCAGTAGTAGGTGGCCTTGAACAGAACCCTAGCCAGCCAACATTCGTGCTGCACTGTCAAATGAAATGTGTGTCACTTATCATGTTTGACATCACTTTCACATTAAACCTGCCAAAATTCAGTCATTTTCAGTCATTCATTTCATTTTTGTTTATTTAACATTAAACCTAGGCCCACACAACACATGGAGCTAGGCACAATTTGAAGTGATCATTGCTACTGTAAATGAAAAATGGGACATTATAATATAATATAATATAATATAATATAATATAATATAATATAATATAATATAATAAAAGAGAAGAGAAAACCTTTATTGTTATTATTGTACTATATCCAATTCAAACACATCATGAAGGTCATGTGAAACAAAGTTTATCAGCTGTGAGAGCGGGAACAAAGATGTGATCTCGGAAGCAAAACCTGAGATATGTAGTTTCACGTTGCACCATTGTGTGTGTCTGGCCGACACCGAAGGGCCATTTAAACTTCATTTATCTGATGAAAATCCTTCTCCCTTTGAAAAAAAAGCTGTGCCTCAGCTGCACACATGCATTGTGATTGTGTATCTGCTGGTCAAATCTGTTATGTGATAAGGGGAGTGCCACTGGGGTTTAAGCAAATGAAGCAACCTTACACGTACCGTAGGCTATATTTCAATCACCCTCCTCAGTTCTGATGGATGTATGCATTTTCAAAAATATGACGCAAAATTACAAAGAAATGTTACATTACAGATGCTTTTATCCAAAGGGATTTACAGCTATTAATGTATTGGTTGGATACAATCCACTGAGCGATGTGGGGCTAGGTGTCTTGCTCAAGGGCACTTCTTGCATCATGTATTCCTATTGGTCAAAGTGGGAATTATGGACACAAGTGCGCAAATGGTTATTGATAAGCATATTAAAAAGGGGAGCAATTATTACAGATGTGCACGCATATGTAAAGTGTTAAAAATAAGTGAAGGCTTGATTTTTTAGATTAGATGCCTTTCCCCAAGGGGAAATTTGAATGTGGGAAGTAACTATGGGTAGTCACTAAGAGCAAGAGGAAACATATGGGTCCTAGACAAGTGTGTTTTGGGAGAGGAATGGAAAGTAGGTTATGTGTGTGTGTGTGTGTGTGTGTGTGTGTGTGTGTGTGTGTGTGTGTGTGTGTGTGTGTGTGTGTGTGTGTGTGTGTGTGTGTGTGTGTGTGTGTGTGTGTGTGTGTGTGTGTGTGTGTGTGTGTGTGTGCCTATTGATATACACAGGCTCGGTTTAGGTATTAATATTATTATTATTATTATTAGTTATTATTATTAATAATTATTATTATTAATCACTATTAGAATTATTACTAAAATAGGAGCAATATACCCTCTAGGTACCGTGCACTGATTGCCCATTAAAATTGCCTCAGATCTCGTAAAGCTATCACGAATCAGACAGCCCATTGAAATGCATAGGCCGTGGATTCGATTAATATAGATTAATATTTGTGATCCTATACGAATTGTTGTTGCGTGTGTTTTATATAATTATTTCTCATTCAAGATTCAAGATTCAAGATTCAAGATTCAAGATTCAAGATTAGTTTATTACGTCTTATTATAGGTTTGAAGCCTATAAAGAGTAAAAATTGTTGTGTTTTTCTTGTGTCCTCAAAAAGATTTAAAAAATAAAAATAAAAAGATTTTAAAAAAAAAAGAGGGGGGGGGGGTGGAAAAAAGTGCAAAGAAAGTGCCTTGTTGTCTTCAGCATGAATTCAGTAATCTTATTGCTTGGTGGAAGAAACTACTTTGGAGTCTGGTAGTATGAGATTTCAGGCTTCTGTACCGTTTCCCAGATGGTAACATAGTAAACAGTTCATGGTTGGGGTGACTAGGATCAGCCAAGATTTTCTTTGCCTTCCTGATGCTCCTTCCCTCAAATAGTTCCAGTATGGAGGGTAAGTCACAGCCGCATATATTCTGAGCTGTACGCACAACCCTCTGAAGAGCTCTCCTGTTGGCTTGAGAGCAGTTCCCATACCATGCAGTAATGGTCCCCGTCAGAATGCTCTCAACGGTGCCTCTGTAAAATGACCTCAGGATCTTGGGTCTCATCCTAAACTTTCTCAGTCGTCTGAGGTGGTACAGACGTTGCTGGCTTTTTTTAACAATGCGTTGTGTGTGACTGTCCCAGGTGAGGTCCTCTGAGATGGTAACGCCAAGGAATTTAAAGTCTCTCACCCTCTCCACTGTCTCACCGTTGATGTTAATGGTTTCAAACTGGTGTTCTTTCCTCCTGAAGTCAACTATTAATTCTTTTGTCTTGGACACATTCAGAGACAAGTTGTTTCCTCTACACCACTCCATGAGGTATACTCTCATATATGGCACTGAATAAACATCTTGTTAGTAGATATAACATATAGGCTACAATTTTACAACGTAGATGCCAAATACTGTATGTCTCCTATCAGACCTATCCAAACATTCTCCTGTGTTTCTCCTACACTGTAAATGACTCTCTCTCAGAGGTTTTTCACTGACTATTGAACATTTCCCCTCCAAGTCCAAACAAAAAAAAGCAGCCTCAACGAGTTACCTTCAGTGGGGAAAATGTTTCATATGACGACGTCATTTGAGCCCTCAGGTGCCCAGTTGCCGCCTTTTTGTGTTCTGAGGAGGGAAAGAAGTCAAACTGTCCTGGCTGGTCTCTGATTGGGCTTTGCCAGGTGCTCTGCTCTGGGATTGGGTGTCAGCTCTCCTTTTGAAAAGCCATGGGCAGCAGTCAACAGTTGCTTTGTGCCCTGCTATACCAGCCCTCCAGCAGGCCAAGGTATGCCAGAGAGCTAGCTCGCATGACTGGTTATCTGCTTTCAGTAGCGCTGTGAAAACACTAGCATGGAAAAAATCCCTGGGCTTAGGTCTGGCCAGCATACAGGCAGACAGACGGGCACAGGCCCACATTGTTGTACATCCTAGTACTTCATAACAGCTGCTGCATGCTGAGGTAATGCCATGGATCCACATTGTTTCATTGTGTAAATATTAATTTCACTGTGCATGATATAAATAAAATTGCACTTCAACGTGGGTATGTGTAAAAGCTTTGATCAAATAGGTAGTAAGATGATAGCCGGAGCATGTGAAGTTTAAAAGCAGAAAGGACAGTCTAGGTATCCTGTGTGTACACATTTCAGGAGATAAGGAGTATTGGATACGGAGGCTTTTACTGAGGTGTGTCACTGCATTCAGTGAGACAAGTATATAGAGCAGGTGTGTGTGTGTGTCTTTAATCTCCCATTTATCTCTTTTCTATTAGCGTTGAGTTTCAGGTTTCCATGGTTAAGAGCGCTGCACTGCGCTGCGCTGCGTTGCGTTGCTAGCTTCTGTTTCCATAGAGCTGTTTGTGTTTGTCAGCCTGTGTGTGGGGAGGGAGGTCATGTTCCCGTCCCTCCGTCCGTCCGGGGGCTTTGCTCTCCCGGGGGATCTCTGACAACAGAGGGAAGGGAAGGGAAGGGAAGGGAAGGGAAGGGAAGGGAAGGGAAGGGAAGGGAAGGGAAGGGAAGGGAAGGGAAGGGAAGGCGAAATAGGGTCAGGCTTGGCAAACACAATGGCGCAGAACCAGACCAGACCAGGTCAGGCCCCCCAAGCCTGTGTCTCTGTGTGTGTGTGTGTGTGTGTGTGTGTGTGTGTGTGTGTGTGTGTGTGTGTGTGTGTGTGTGTGTGTGTGTGTGTGTGTGTGTGTGTGTGTGTGTGTGTGTGTGTGTGTGTGTGTGTGTGTGTGTGTGTGTGTGTGTGTGTGTGTGTGTGTGTGTGTGTGTGTGTGTGTGTGTGTGTGTGTGTGTGTGTGTGTGTGTGTGTGTGTGTCACTCCTCCTGACAGCACCAAACTCTGGAATGGGTGACGCAAACGAAATGCTAGCTTGTCCCATGGCAACACTGACAACTCAGCAATTTCAATGATTGTGTGAACACTACCAGGGGAGAAATCTTTTTTTTTTTATTTAAACTTGGAATGGCAATAATTTAACCTACGGTGATTTACCATATAGACAGTATGTTCTGTATTTTGTTCTGTCAGTGGAAATGTGTGGAATGTACAGTTCGTGCAATATCTACAAGCATTCAGTGGGTCTACATAATCCAGACTAGAACAATATAATGCTCCAACATTTGAGTTGGTCAAATCTGGGCGAAATGTATTAAAACTGTATTTCAGTTAGGCTACTGGCCCAGTTATTCAAAACCATGTAGGCTTGCAGTTAGTGCAGAGCAGGGATGAAATACTCAGGAATCAGTCAGAATATCAGTGATAGTATTGTCAAATCTAACGATGCACCCTCTACAGTAAATGCATATACACTGTTAAAGATTACCTGTAGGTATTACAGCTAATAGCTGGCAAAAAAGCTGCCAGTAACTATCTGTAAAAGGGTGGCTAATGACTGTATCGACAATTACTCCAAGTCACTGTAAACGGTAATTACTCCCAATTAATGTAAACAACACTTACTCCAAGTTACTTCTATAGAATAGTAGCCTATCAATATAGCATACAAAATCTACAGACTAATTCTGGCCCATGCCTGCAGGCCAATGTGTGGTTTAAACTGCCTTTGCACTCTTTTGTACTTGCATTGTTTTCCTGTAAGACAATACTTTCTATCACATCACCCTGACCTGTGCATGACACGTAATCGTACCTGCTCTAAAACATACAGTAGTCCTTTAAACAGATGACACCAGTTACACAGTAGGTTAGAAGAACTTCAAAAAATCTATTTAAAATGCAAATGGAATTGAAAATGTTAAGCGTACAGTACGTACACACCATCTGCATTGGCTACAAGCGCCCGTCGTGGAGGGTAGGTGGGTAAGGCAATCCAAGTCTGCATTATTCATGCGGCTACTCAGCACAAAACAGCTGTCGCGCGCCATCTCTGCCACTCAGGCCACTGGCCGAAATGCTACTCACCCTAATGCAGCAGTGAGTGAGTCTAAAGCTGGAGCACTCAGCGGCAGCCTATGTGCCTGATACATGGCCTCATTTCCACTTGCAGCCAAAGTTGCACGCTAATATGATAGGCTCTGAATGATATGATACTCTCATTCATACACAATAAATTCTGCAGTGTTCTTTCAACACTTACAGAATGTGTGTGTGTGTGTGTGGAGGGGGGGGGGGGGGGGGGGGGGTTAGAGCGCAGGCCTTTAGATCATAGGGTTGCAGGTTCAATTCCCACCCTTACCAGTAGCTTCATCCATGGCTGAATTGTCCTTGAGCAAGGCACCTAACCCCACATTGCTGCAGGGACTGTAACCAATACCCTGCACCTGCATGTAAGTAGGCTACCTGTAAGTCACTTTGGAAAGTGTCAGCTAAGTGTGATGTAATGTAATAGGCCTAACACTATGAGTGCTACATGCCATTCTTTGTGTTAAACCGCAGCAAAATGTACTAGTACAAGGAGTTTTGCTGTAAGTAAGCAACTGGACTTATTCTTTCAGTTTAAAGATGTTAAAGTTTTCCCTCCAAGATGTTTTGCTGGTTCTGATGAATGTGGGGAACATTCAGAGTGTATGTCCTTCATCCTTCCAAAGGATATAAACTCAAAGTCTTGCTTACAGCTAATCTCCATGGACAAACATGTCCTGGATGAATGAGAATTTTCACAGACAGATACTCATCAATGCATATCATACGAGTATATGCATATATGCATACAATATACATATCAATGCAGCTGCATTGAAAAAGAGGACTGCTCTCAACTGAATTGTCAAGAAGATTTCCATTCCATTCCATTTCATTCCATTCTGTACATCCACCCTCTGCACAATGTAACAATGTGAACTACAATGTATCGGGGGATAGTTTGTTCTACATGTAATAAGTTGGATACAATGTATACATTAGAACTATTTATGGAAGACCTAACTATTTAAATAGCCTAGTTGTTTATTTTTATTTTTAGATATGCCTCTCTGGTTAATAACACACAAAAACATAGGCCTATTGCCTGTGTGTGCAAATAAGATCATACACATTACATGAAGATTATGTTAAAAAAAAATTAATCGATATTTCATTAAAAAGCACAAACATTTTTGTTGTTGTTGTTTTTTTAGTGTTTTAAATTCTGAAGGATAAGCAATGCATCACTATGGTAGGCCTAGGCGTTACTTTTCGGAAAGGAGACATGGGAGTTGACTGTTGGTGCACTGTTTAAACGTAAAGGAACCCTTTTGAAGATGGTTGCTGTGGTAGATCCCATTCGGGCTTCAAGTGGGTTCCTTTTCACTGTGTAATGTATAATGCATTCACTTCCACCCTGTGCAGCATTGGGGAAACCTGATCATTTTCAGTAGCACCATGGAGAATAAACAGGTAGGCTATAGGTATAGCCTAAGGAATTCAGACATTTACTGCCGGGGAGATATTGCCTACAGCAGTGGTTCTTAACCTTTTTTTCTCAGCTCCCCTCACCTGTTCCCATGACTAGCCATGCACCCCCAACCCAACGTGTATAAGGACTAAAAAAGGATTTTAGTGATGAATCACAATGATTTTTGCTTGAGATATTAATGAAAAGCTTAATGACTTTAAATGGGGACCAAAACATGTTTTAATTTGGTTTAGATTTGGCCTAATTATAATGTTCCCAAGCTGAATTTTGGTCACAACCTCAACACAAACAACATTCCGTGCACCCCCTGTAATGTCAGGCGCACCCCCTGGGGGTGCCCGCACCCCAGGTTAAGAACCACTGCCCTACAGTATAAGCAGCAGAAACCCATACATAGTGAAGCCATTACATGCAGAAATGCTCTCTTCAAAATGTTTAGATTCTATTTAGTTCTGTTGGAGAAGTGCAATCCTCTCCCTAGATAAGCCACTAGAGTAATGTTTAACCTTGTTCTAGGCGTCCAAGTGCAGTTCAGTATGATTTCTTTTATTCAATGGTCACTGAATTTGTTTGGACTATTTTATCTGATTAGAATGAGTTAGAACTCACTCAAATGTAGTTGAAACAATGGGCCTATACATGTAATAGACATATAATATAGGTCATATTTTGTAGGCTATCCTAAAAACAGCCTTGGAGAGAGTCACCCCAGTTACCAGTTTGCAATTGCAGTTGCCATGTACCTACTAACTGCACTATCTGTAATATATCTTTGAGCATGCCTTTACATGCCTTGTAGGTTAATAAAGTTGGCTCGAGTTGGCAACATAATCTGGTTACTAGAACACAAAAGTTACCAGGTTTGAGAATTTAGTGCTGTTGCCACCAGCAACTCACTCACTAACCGTTAACCACCAATCAAAACCTCGAGCGTCATTGTGGCAGACTGGTGTCCACCAATGGCACGGGCTTACCACTTGACGGACACATGTTTTGACCACTCATGCGTAAATGCATTGGTTGGTAAAGTTTATAAGCGGTAGTCATTCATTGTTTGAAATACACATCACGGTGGTTACCAGTGCGTATAGAAGCTGTGCTACTTGCGGCTTTTTATTTTTTAATTTTAAGTTATTTTGTTTGCCTGAAAATGAGGGAAATCGTGCACTTGCAAGCTGGCCAGTGTGGGAACCAGATTGGAGCAAAGGTTTGTGGTGTTGTCACTTTTCTAAACTCAACAGGTTGAGAGGCAAATTGCAAAGGGATGGTTCAAGTTAATGCCTTGGCGAAATGAGGTGCCAAAAAACGCACGGGCTATGAGGAGCGCAACGATGTATTAAGTAGAAGTAGAAATACTCTAATGTGCGTGGTTTTACATCATGGATAGCTTGATACATAGTTGCAAATGCATATGATACGTGTGTGGTAAATGCAGATGACTACTTCTAATGTCTCAGGAGAGGAGTTCTAATGTTTTTTCGTAGACTGTGCATTCCTATTGTTGAGAAACTTGCGCACTTTTGAATAATGGTAGAGTATACTAATTTGATATTGACCCTCGTCACTTCAGTTACACAAGTAGTTTGTAGTGAAAGCTCTCCATCTTAATTGCAAACTATTCCAGCGGTAGGACAGGCCACTCATTTTAAAGATGCCAGGCTCCATACATTTTAATAACTATACAAACATGGCCAAAATGATGATGCGCTGGCGTAGGCTTCGAAAACCCTTAACTTGGAAAGCGCACTTTGGCTGAACTACTACTTCGCAACAGGTAGCCCATCTAGAACTACCGATAAGTAGGCCTATCAAAGGCTAATTTGGCCTTAAGGCTCGCCACCTGCTGTCTGATCCCTTCAGTAGGGGTAATCATTTGACATGGCTTGCCCAGCTGAATGTGCGTTTCCCTGTCTCTTCATTTCCAGTTTTGGGAGGTGATCAGTGACGAGCACGGCATTGACCCCACTGGCACCTACCATGGCGACAGCGACCTTCAACTTGAAAGAATCAACGTCTATTACAATGAAGCCACAGGTGGGTATTGGGCAAATGGGAATTAGCCTATAAAAGGTTTAAGGTATTAGTTTTTATAATAACTGTAATAGAATAACTGTTTGTATAGCACAATTCATACAAGACATGCAGATCAATGTGCTTAACAGTCAGATTAACAGTAATGTTAAATGTGGTTTCCCCTTTCTGTCTCCTGTCAGGTGGCAAGTATGTCCCACGAGCAGTCTTGGTTGATCTTGAACCTGGAACGATGGACTCTGTCAGGTCTGGGCCATTCGGGCAGGTTTTCAGGCCAGACAACTTCGTCTTCGGTGAGGCGAATGGCTCTATGGCAATTAGCCTGTATTCAAGCCAGATTTATCTCCCTTTTTGTAGCATCTGTCTGTCCAACCTTGTGCTTGAACTTCCTCCTTTTGAACACAAAATAAGAGCCTATTTTAAAGCTCCACTAAATGGTACATAGAAGCATATTTGAGAAGAGAATTGTCATTAGGCTGTTCGCTTTAATCTTCTTTATTCTGATGTTGGGTGGTGGGGGTGGTAAGCTTTTGATGTAGACAGAGGGGTGTTTGCTAAAGACAACCACTGGTCTAACCTCTCTGTCGTCACATGTAGGTCAAAGTGGTGCCGGAAACAACTGGGCCAAAGGCCACTACACTGAGGGTGCCGAGCTTGTGGACTCCGTTCTGGACGTGGTGAGGAAGGAGGCGGAGAGCTGCGACTGCTTGCAGGGCTTCCAGCTCACCCACTCCCTCGGTGGCGGCACAGGCTCCGGCATGGGCACCCTGCTCATCAGCAAGATCCGCGAGGAGTACCCCGACCGCATCATGAACACTTTCAGCGTGGTGCCCTCGCCCAAAGTGTCCGACACGGTCGTGGAGCCCTACAACGCCACGCTATCCGTGCATCAGCTGGTGGAGAACACGGACGAGACCTACTGCATCGACAACGAGGCCCTGTATGACATTTGCTTCCGCACCCTTAAGCTCACCACGCCCACGTACGGGGACCTGAACCACCTGGTCTCGGCCACCATGAGCGGAGTCACCACCTGCCTCCGCTTCCCCGGCCAGCTCAACGCCGACCTCCGCAAGCTGGCCGTCAACATGGTGCCTTTCCCCCGCCTGCACTTCTTCATGCCCGGCTTTGCCCCCCTGACCAGCAGGGGGAGCCAGCAGTACCGCGCCCTCACCGTGCCCGAGCTGACCCAGCAGATGTTTGACGCCAAGAACATGATGGCCGCCTGCGACCCGCGCCACGGACGCTACCTGACCGTGGCCGCCGTGTTCCGCGGCCGCATGTCCATGAAGGAGGTGGACGAGCAGATGCTCAACGTGCAGAACAAGAACAACAGCTACTTTGTGGAATGGATCCCCAACAACGTCAAGACGGCAGTGTGCGACATCCCACCCAGGGGTCTCAAGATGGCCGCCACCTTCATCGGCAACAGCACAGCCATCCAGGAGCTGTTCAAGCGCATCTCCGAGCAGTTCACCGCCATGTTCCGGCGCAAGGCCTTCCTGCACTGGTACACTGGCGAAGGCATGGACGAGATGGAGTTCACAGAGGCCGAGAGCAACATGAACGACCTGGTGTCTGAGTACCAGCAGTACCAGGACGCCACAGCTGAGGAAGAGGGCGAGTTTGAGGAGGAGGGAGAGGAAGAGCTGGCGTAGAGGCTACACATGGTGCACACCAAACATTCAGCATTCACTTTTCTGTGTTGGTTTTGTCTTTCTTTTTTGTCTGCTCTAAATGTACGTATGTTGGACCAACTTATTTATAATAAAACACAATAAGACTCAATACAGATCCCCGTTTTTGATTCTTCATTTAGAAATTGTTTAGACTGTTGACCTTTCTCAGCTCAATTTAACCTTAGGCATGTTGCAACTGAATTGAATGAAAATGAATACAGAAATGTTACTGCTGAGGGGTATTAAAGCCTATTGCAGTGCTATTCTTCAGTGAACAAAACGGAAAATGCATCGAACTAGAGGTAGGCCTAGCTTTTAAGTCAGTGGCTGAGCTGTAAGAAATTAGAAAACTGCCTGCAACTGGCCTGTGGGCTGGTAGTTTATAGTGTAATAGACCTGGGCTATGGGTGGACATCCTGAGTCTCTGCTGCCCCCTTGTGTACATTGTGCAGTAAAACACCAAAAGCCATTACATTGATGGACGTGTAAAGATTTAATTTTCACAATCAATATAATGCTTGTTAAAAGCAAGTCAATCATGGTATTATTGAGGTCCAGTATGTGGTCGCACTGTTTGTAGGGTGTTTAACCAGTAAGCATAGACAACTCCCACGTTGTAGGACATATGATTTCCAATGTACAATGTTTTCAAGTACATAGCTGTGCTGCTGCATGCCAACCTTCATCTCTGGAGGTTGTAGACACATCTTCAGTCAGGTTAATTACAGCTATAAACTTAAAGATGAGTAATGACATGAAATGCAGCACTAATGCAAACAGCGGCGCATTAATTAAGAAAAGACATATGGCTCAATTTCATGGAAGCTTGGGGATGCTGTTGTGCAGCACTCGGTTGTGCTTTTCAGCGCACCAAACAATAATTGAATCAACTGCGTGTATAAGCTTTGTGCTCAGACATTACAAGCCCAGCCTGGAACGCTCTCATGTCAAGTCACAGTTGAACACGCCTAGTAATACCATGGGGTGAGGACAGTGTGGCCCCAGATAAAAGTCTCAACCAAAGTTGAAAAGGAAAAGGTTGACTGAGCTCTCTTGTTCTCCAACTTAGTAAACTCTCAACCAAAGTTGTTTTAGGCAATAGACCTATGTGCTGATATCTAGGCCTATGTTATAATACATGTCAATTATAAGATCACACAAATCTACCGCACTATGATCTCATATTTAGTGGATTTTGTTTTTAATACACAAAGTTTAATGGAAGCGGAACGCTTCAGTAAAAATCTTGAAGGTCTGGGGGAAAGAGTCAGAAACCAAAACCAGGGGCACTAAGGGCTTTCTTGTTGTTGTTGGGTTTTTTTGTTTACAAAAAAAGCTACATTCAATCTGATCAGTTATGACCAAAAAACACATCCCCACAGCTTCTAGTCTGCCTATCCCTGTACTGCATCATATGTGTGGAGACTTGCATCAGGAATTAAAGAGTCAAACATGTTTAAGGAAAGAAGAAGTTAATGTTGTGTGCTGCTTCGATCTAATCTTTCCTAAAAGGCTCCAGGCCCCTAGTCATACCACAGAGCACACGACTGGACAAACAATACCTACCAGTCTGATATGCATATTGCTGCCAAGTCTCAAACATATTCTTTCCTAATAAGAGCGAGTGGACCTGTAGGCCTGCTACTATGCGTGTCATCAATCAGCGTGAACGACTAAATCGGCGATGCTTTCGGTGATCCTGGAAGTTTAAATGCAGTTTTGAATGCACTGATGATAATTTCCACATTTTATGACTCATCTCACGTGATTGCACCTCTCTCTCCATATGGCTTGAAATTTAATTCACCAAATCTAATTCCGGTTTTTAACATGACATGCATGGGGCTCCAGGCGCCCATCTCTGCGAGTGATAAAGAAATCTGGTGACATATTGCAAGGTGCCGACGGAACATTCAAAGTGGATGATGGATTACTCCATAAGTGCCAGATCTGGTGTAGACAGACAGGCAGGGGATGGTGGGAGGAAGATGGCGGTTACTGTGCTGTGCAGGGCCGTTCCAAGGTATCTGGGAGGCCTAGGCAAAGAGGGACTTTGGGGGGCCTCTTCTTCTGTTCAGTTCAAACTATTGGGGAGGGGGTGCCTCCTCCAGAGAGGTGAAAGAAAAGTGAAAGCTCATTTGGGAAACTCCAACTCCCATTGTCATTGTGACACAGCACTCCACAGCACACAAGTGATCACTGCACACTGCACACAATGAAATTGCCTTTATGCCTCACCCGTGCAAGGGGGCAGCCCTCAGTGGCGCCCCAAGGGAGCAGTGCGGCGGGACGGTACCATATACCTCAGTCATGGAGGAGGATGGAGGAAGAGCACTGGTTATATACTCCCCCCACCAACCTGGCGGGTTGGAAGTCGAACCGGCAACCTTTGGACTACAAGTCTGCCCATGATTTCGATAGCAGTATCAATGCACTTTGCGATCATTGACTTCAGGGATGTGTTGCCTCAAAACAACTCACAAGGTTGTCATTACAGTCATTTTAAAGACAAGTACATAACCAGTCCTTCAGAGGCCCCCTTTTTGCTGGGGGCCCTTGGTAATTGCCTGGTTTGCTCGCCTGGCTGTGAGTGTTTGTGTGGGGTGGTGGGTGGTGGGGTAAGGCGGTTCTGGGTGCGAAGATATAGTCAGAGCTACAACCACAAAACCTCCATAAGCAGTCTCTCTCTCTCTTTCTCTTTCTCTCTCTCTCTCTCTCTCTCTCTCTCTCTCTTGCTCTCTCTCTCTCTCTCTTTCTCTCTCTCTCTCTCTCTCTCTCTCTCTCTCTCTCTCTCTCTCTCTCTCTGGACAGATGGGAGTCGTGTAGCTGCCTCGGCATGCTAGTACAGGAGACCCAGGAAGCTTATCTTCTGGAGAACAGAACAGCACAATACTGTCAGGAACACAACAGCCAACAGGAGAGGGCCACGGTTGGCAGACAAGACTCTCTCTCTCTCTCTCTCTCTCTCTCTCTCTCTCTCTCTCTCTCTCTCTCTCTCCCCTCTCTCTCCTCTCTCTCTCTCTC
>NC_085867.1:13327184-13329684 GCF_034702125.1 Engraulis encrasicolus | reverse complement strand
ACTGGTGGAATGATGTATTGAGGGGCTTCGACCATCAAATCTGCACAACATATGCAGGGCAATTTTAGTGTGGATCTTAGCACACCACACATGCTGCAACATGTTCTAATAATAATACAATATACAGTTGAGGACGATATTATTAGCCCCCCTCCTGAAATTAGACATTTCTCTTGATTTCTCAGTAAGAATGACCATTATTATTGTTTCTGTTATTCTGGAAACAAATACACTGATGGAGATAATGTTCAATGAGTTGAATTTGGATTTTTCTACTGTTACGATGAGTTTAAACAAAAAAGGGCAAAAATGACAAGGACAAAATTATTAGCCCCCTGATCATTAATAGTCAATATGGCGGCATTTATGAACCAAAACTGACAACAGGCTCTGATAAGTTGCTACCTAGGTTGGCACATGCCCCACTAGGGATTTTGGCCCATTTCTTCACTGCAAAGTGTTCTAGCTGGTCCAAATTGCATGGATGCTGAGCATAGACATTAACCACAGACTCTCAGTGGGATTGAGGACTGGACTATGAGCGGGTGATTCCGATATCATGGTTTTAGTGTCCTTGAAGAACCTCTGAACTAATCTAAATGTATGCTTTGGGTTACAATGTTGTTGGAAGACCCAGCAATCCAGATTCAGACCCAGACTCCCTGTGTCTGAGGCTGAATAACAGACTAAACTTGATGCCCAGCCACTGTGTGTAACTGTAGAAACTGCTTGGCCTCATTAGACCAAAGAAGCATTGGGCACCTGCCTAGATGATTGTTATTGACCTGGCCTCACCTGGAGTTTTTCCCCCACAAAGAAAGACAGTTGTTAAGGCTTGTCATCATATTGGGCTTTGGGGCCATCATCACAGAAGAACCCCTTTACTAAAGGCAGTGCATATCAGAGTGTTATTGAGCTTTGCCTGTGAACATTTGAAAGTCAAAAATGAATTTTGAACATCTCTGCTTTCATCTGATGATATTCAATTGCACCTGCTTTGATGCATGAATTCTGCTTCTGTCAGGTGAAGAAAGGGATAGGCCTTGAATCGCTATAAGATGGTTTCCACAATTAAACATGGTGGTGGATGCATCATTCTGTGGCAGCCTCAGCCACAGGAAACCTTGTTTGGGTGTACGGCACCATAAAAACTGAAAATTATGATAGAATGTGGAAAGTGACCTTGCAAAAATATGCTCATAGAGGGAGCTAAGATCTTCACTGGATCTTTCAATAAGATAATAACCCAAAACTTGCATCCAAAATAGTTCAAATGTTCCTCAAGGATACTAAAACCATGGTCATGGAGTGGTTCAGACCTCAATCCTTTAGATGGTATTTGAAGAGTGCTGAAAATGAATGTCCATCCTCAACATCCATGCCATTTGGACCAGCTTAACTATTTGCGATGAAAAAAATGGGCCAAAATCCCTGGTAGGACATGTGCCAACATAGTTAACAACTAATCAAAGTGCCTGGTGTCAATTTTTGTTCATAAATGGCACTGTATTGACTATTAATGATAAGGGGGCTAATAATTTTGTCCTTGCCATTTTTACACTTTTTTGTTTAAACTCGTTGTGAAAATGGAAAAGTCCAAATTTAACTTATTGGATACTATCTCCATGGTGTATTTGTTTCCAGAATAACACACATTTATTAATAATGATCATTCTCAATGATCAATGAAGAGATATGTCTAATTTCAGGAGGGGGGCTAGTAATATCGTCCTCAACTGTAGGCTATGTTACACCACACCTGAACACAATTCCAACCGCAAGCACTGCACATCTTTTATTATCACATCATCATCTTATGCAAGCCTCAAGCTACACCTAAACATTCAGGGATCTTGAATAACAACATGTACAACATGGAGTAAATGCACAAAGGTATTTCATCACAGGATTAAAAGCATACGTACTGTATGATACAGTACATAACAACATGTGGTTGAAATTCCAGTATCTGGATAATCGTTTTCTTCGAACGACATGAAGTATTTTCCCCAACCCCCCTCCCCCCTACGCCCACAACTTACTGTACATGCTTCCAGGCCAGAGGCATCAGTCCGGGGCTGGTCTGCTGGAGAAATAGCGCCCAGGCACTTTTGGCTAAAAGGGTGCCCTCATAATTAGTGCAGAACTGACTCACCGGAGGGCCCCGCCTCCTCGTGGGCACCTATTTTCAGAAATGTTAAATTTTTGAAAATAGGGGCCCACGGGGGCGTAGGTCCTGGAAATGCCCGCTATGCGAGATGGCCAGTCCAGCCCTGCAGCAGTCATATGGTAACTTGCTCTCTAACTTCCGAAATGTCCTCCTGATTTCACGGGCCCCTCCGCATTCCTCTTAATATTTTGTCACGGTGCAGGATTTGGCGTGACCCCGACTTCCTTACATTCTAGTCAAGCAGTTTAGCTTGTAGGCGTGGCAGGGAAACTCACTTTCCTTAGGTTTGTGTTATGTACGGTATAAGTGAAAGTGTTTGTTGAACATTTT
>NC_085867.1:13304684-13314684 GCF_034702125.1 Engraulis encrasicolus | reverse complement strand
CTTTCGAGAACACTTTTCTATCTCCCTCGCTTCTTGCCAGACCACGTAATGGTGGTGACTCTCTCATCTGATCCCAGAACACGCTGCTGCACGTTTTCCAGGAAGCCCGGCGGTGAGCGGCCCTGCCCGCTGTTACGGGGTGATTGTGTTACTGTAAATGAGCTGAAATGTGCTACTTTTCTGGGCGATAACAAACCCGAACCCCTTTCTTCTCCTCTGTTGTGTATGTGTATGTGTATGTGTATGTGTATGTGTATGTGTGTGTGTGTGTGTGTGTGTGTGTGTGTGTGTGTGTGTGTGTGTGTGTGTGTGTGTGTGTGTGTGTGTGTGTGTGTGTGTGTGTGTGTGTGTGTGTGTGTGTTTGTTTTGTGTACGTGTGTGTGTGCGTGTGTGAGTGTGTGCGTGCGTACTGTACATCTGTGCATGTGAATCCGTGTGTGTGTGTGTGTGTGTGTGTGTGCGTGCGGTGTGTGTGTGTGTGTGTGCGTGCGCATGTGTGTGCTCTGTGCGTGTGTATGCACGCATGCACATGTGCAAACCAACTCTGCGTTAAGTTTGTGTGTGCAGAGATCTCATTCAGCTGCTACTCATCCTTAGCTGATAGGTAACATAACTCTTTTGCAGGCATCTACGTAGCTGGACAGCACAGCACGTTGACTCGAACAGACAGACGCTACTTTCACAGCCCACACCGAGACCCATCCATTACTGCCCCAGTTTATACGGTGTCCTTTAGCAGCATGTGCGAACTGAAGGCATGCGGGCAGGAGAGGAGAGGGTTAAACCCCCACATCGCGTTCTTCAACTCCCTGTCCCTCCTCCACCAACGCCCCCTGGTCCCCCCCCACCCCAACCCCACCCCACCCCCGCTGCCTGTGCGAGCTGCAAATGAAACCAGATGGACTCATTTATAGCCAATTAGCTGCAGTGCCGTAAGTAGAGCCTCACCTACACAATTTGACTTTTTTTTTAAACCCCCCCCATCCACCCACCCACCCACCAGCCCTCCTTTTTACTGAAACGTCCCAGCAGCTATAGCCGGCAATCTCACTGCATCTCAATACGCTGCAATACGAGGGCAAAAAGGTTGGCGGGGTGGTGGGTGGTGCAGGTGAAGGTGGCGGGGGGCGGGGGGGGTCACTAACACCCTTTTTACACAAATACATACCCTTTCGCACACAATTTGGTTTTTTTAGGGCCACTGCTACTATATAGCACCCCTGCATGCATGGGTGCTGCAAGGGGGGGAAAGGTGGTACAGATTCTAAGGGCCCAACAGTACTGACAGGGCCCTTGGAAGGATGCTGATAACATAATTTGTCATTTTGGGGGCCCAAAATTCGAATATTTCATGGGGCCCAACATTTTTAGTGGCGCCCCTGCCTGCATGAGCACATGCATGCACTCTTTCTCTCTTTCTTCTTTCTAGTTCTTGCTCCCTTCTTTTTCTCTTTCACGCACACACGTGTACATACGCTTATGCACACATACTGAGAGAGAGAGAGAGAGAGAGAGAGAGAGAGAGAGAGAGAGAGAGACAAAGACAAAGACAAAGACAAATACAAAGACAAAGACAAAGACGAAGACAATGAGGCACAGACAGGCAGACAGAAAGACAGACAGACAGAGAGACAGACAAACAGACAGACAGAGTAAGAGAGAGAAAGAGGAAACAGACACAAGGAGACAGAGACAGTGAGACAGGGAAAGAGAGGACATACACACAGTACTACCGTTCCCACGTTTTTGTGATTGCATGCAATTATGAAAATATTCCCTGGGCCGCTCACCTCCTCCTTCCACTTCCACCTCCTCGTCGTTTCTCAGGTTGCTGCATATGCTCCTGGCGGGACGATTGCATGCGTGAGTTTTCTCAGCACGCGGCTGGACCCGTAGCGTGGCGTGGCGCTGCGTGGCGGATCTTATTCGCTCATCATTGATTCATGCTCCTAATTTTGGGCCGTGCCGTGCCATGCCGACCTTGT
Organism: Engraulis encrasicolus; assembly: GCF_034702125.1. Lineage (NCBI taxonomy): Eukaryota > Metazoa > Chordata > Actinopteri > Clupeiformes > Engraulidae > Engraulis > Engraulis encrasicolus. The sequence goes on along the minus strand of NC_085867.1, from coordinate 13,312,699 downwards.
GAATGTCGAGAGTCCTCCTCAGGGCAGGTCAAAGTCAGTTTTTTCCTCATGGTGAGGATTTGCAGTTTGGGTTTTGGTTAGGCCCTGTCCAAATGTTTGATTGGAGAAAGCGAGGTCTTATTTTCACCAAGTCGAGTGGAGAAAATGATGTAGATGTAACTGCTCTCTCTCTCTCGCTCTCTCTCTCTCTCTCTTTCTCTCTTTCTCTCTTTCTCTCTCTCTTTCTGCGTGCGTGCGTGCGTGCTTGCGTGCGTGCGTGCGTGCGTGCGTGCGTGCGTGCGTGCGTGTGTGTGTGTGTTTCTGCCAGTGCACTATGCACTTCTTCAGAGAGATAACATGGTAAATTACAACTTTGGGAGCCTACTGTTGTTGGAAGGTTTTCAGCAGCTTAAGCTTCTCGGTCCACTCCGGAAAGGCATCTCATACTCCCTCTCAATTACGTGTGTGTACTTGAGAGGTGCTGACTGAAAAGCACATTTAATTTCTTGTCTTTTTTAGCCCAACTGGGAAACACCAACTCCCATTGTCTTTGTGACACAGCACTTCACAGCACACAAGTGCACACTGCACACAACGAAATTGCATTTGTGCTCCCTCACACATGCAAGGGGGCAGCCCCCAATGGCGCCCGATAGGGAGCAGTCATGGAGGAGGATGGGGGAGAGCACTGGTCAATTACTCCCCCCACCAACCTGGCGGGTCGGGAGTTGAACCAGCAATCTTTGGGCAACAAGGCTATAGCACCCTAACCGCTTACCCATGACTGTCTCTTTATGCACTACAAAACAATCTAACCCTACTTATCATTCTGCACACATTTTTCCACACACTGAAAATACACGGGGGGCATGCATTGAACATGTACCTTACTGTAAATGCTTCCACAGGGCTGCACATGTTGCTGACTTCCCAATGAGCTTATAGCTGTGCTTTACAGCCAGAGCTGGACGCCATCCAATCAGACGAAGCTGATCAAACCCAGGCAGCTGAAATCATCTACACATGTTTAAGTACACTATAAGTATATATAAATATATGTATATATTTTTTAGGGCTGGGACTCGATTAAAATATTAATCGCATTAACTAGAGGCTTTGAAATTAATGAATCGAAATTAATGACATTTTAATTGCATATAAATATCTGACTTGAGAACAGTGAGAAGTAATTTTTTCACATGGATTTTGAGTAATGACAATACATAAGTTTAATCAACAAAATATTGTCAATTTTTTCAATGTGATAATCAACCAAGATCAACAGACCAATGCATTTTTAGGTATAGCATATGGATGATGGTGACGATGTGAGAGAGAGGTGCGCGTGTCTGTGTGTAGAATCCTGAGCACATTGAAGAGTTGGTGCCGAAAGCTGTATTGCCGTGGAATGAAGGACAGTTTCCATGTGGACAGCCAATGTGTCTGTCTGATCTTATTGCATTGAACAGAGTTGGTGGGGGTGTTTAGTTGTTCATGCACGGTCTTGTGCAGGTCATGCAAGTGAGAATTCAAGCTAGTTAGGAACGGTGAAATATTTGACCGGCATGTTATTATGTCCGGAAGATGAAAACTCGGCCAGTCACTTTGAGACGGAAACCCTGGAATAGGTATAGGTAGACCTTCAGTAAACTATACAGTAACATTGTTTTGTTTTGTAAAACACAATGCTTTCAAGTACTTTCCGAACATTGTAAACCCTGACTATTAGAAAACATCTCTCTGTTACTTCAGAGGCGATAACAATATATATTATATTGTGATAAATAATATATATATACTGTATATATATATATACAGTATATATATATATTTTCATTTTTTTATGTGGTGAATTCAGGTAAATTGGGACACTTTTTTTTGCATATAAGTGAATGGTCCAAAGTGGCCCAATTTACCCGAATTCACCATATATATGTATTGTGTTTGATACAGTGTGAATTGTTTAAGCTCCATTAGATAGCCTATGTCATGGCCTATGTCCCAGGGCTGCTAGGCCATAACTCATTCTGAGATGACTGTCTGCTGGCCGGCCGGCGTGGTCGGTCGTCCTATCAGTAAGCAGTATCAGGTGGGACGGGCCGGGTCGGCTTAATTGGAGCCAGCTCTTGCATCTCGATCAGGTGGATGCCAAAAAGGGGGGAGGGGGGGGAGGGGAGAGGGGGGGGGGTTATGGGGTCAGATGGAACAGCCGCACATGTGATTTTGTTCTCTTTTTCTCTTTCGCTCTCTCATTCACCCAGTCAGTCAGTCAGTCAGTCACAAACCATGCATGCCTTGCTTTACCTCTCTCTCTCTCTCTCTCTCTCTCTCTCTCTCTCTCTCTCTCTCTCTCTCTCTCTCTCTCTCTCTCTCCCTTCCTCCCTCCCGCACCACCCATCACCTTGGGCCCTGGCCTTTCTTTGGCCTGCCCACCTGCAGCCAGTAGCTATAAGCCGCGCAACAATCCCGCCGTCGGGACGGAGGCCATATTTCAACACATCTCGCATCAACTTTACGCCTGCAGAGCTGCAGAGCCGGGAGGGAGCAGGAGGAGGAGGAGGAAGAGGAGGAAGAGGAGGAGGAGGAGGAAGAGGAATAGGGGGAGGAGGAGAAGGAGGAGGAGGAGGAGGAAGAGAAGGAGGGGGAGGAGGGCGAGCAGAGCAGAGCAGATCTGAACAAATGGGCCGCGGCCGGGAGCGGAGGAACACGTGTTGTGCGGGGTGGGGATCCGGTGGGGATGCTCATTTGGAAGTCCTGGGAGGAAGCGCTCTGCTCCGCTCCCATAAAGGTCCCTCTGTTTTATCTCCACCTCCACGGCTGGCTGGGAAGTGGCCAGGTGTCTGTGCAAATGGATGCAAGGGGAAAGAGAGGTGGGGAGGGATGGAGGGGGGAGAGAGAGAGAGAGAGAGAGAGAGAGAGAGAGAGAGAGAGAGAGAGAGAGAGAGAGAGAGAGAGAGAGAGAGAGAGCAGGAGAGAAAATGAGGAGGTAATTTGTGCGACTGTGCATGTACAGTATGTGTATTTATGTGTGAGAGAAAATGCAAGTGTGTGTGTGAGAGAGAGAGAGATCGAGAGAAAGTGATAGAGAGAGAAAGAGAGAGAGAGAGAGAGAGAGAGAGAGAGAGAGAGAGAGAGAGAGCGTTAGAATGAAGACAAAAGCGAGCATGAGAGATGAGATGGAGTGGGAGAGATGAAGTGAGTGGGAGGGGACCATGCGGGTTAGCAGAGAGAGAGAGAGAGAGAGAGAGAGAGAGAGAGAGAGAGAGAGAGAGAGAGAGAGAGAGAGAGAGAGAGAGAGAGAGAGAGAGAGAGAGAGAGAGAGAGAGAGAGGGAGAGGGAGAGAAAGAAAGAGAGAGAGAGAATGAAAGCAAGCATGAGGATGCTGGAATGTTGCAGGAAATTCAAGGGATTACATGTGAAGCGTATGGCAACTCAGCTGATGAGGAGCGTGTGTGGTCTTGGCAGACGAGTGTTTTAGTCACACAACACTGGACATGACTATGCTATCACATCACAGTTCTGGAGGCTGATTTTCTGCTCTTTGTTTTCAAAGACAAAAGTAGGCCTAAAGCATTGCTGTCCTTTTTGTTGTTTCTTCACCATGCATATCATGTGCTGGGATAACGAGTATAACCAATGACAATTTCCAGCTATTTTACTCTATGACTGAAAATAAATACAGTATTATTGAATACAAAATGTAATTATTTATATTGCAGGCCCATGTGGAACATTTTAGGATAACCTTTTCAAGATGGCTGAGGCTATGTAGTGGGCCTACTTCCTTTTTTAAGGCCTGCATAGCAATTCATTAATATTTAGCTGCTAAATGGGTTCAATTACGACAAAAAGCAGCAATAATTTCTTCGAGGCCGGCCATGTTGACTTCTAAGGTAGGTTAACTTTTATGCCCAGCACTTATGTGCCTCCAAATCACTCTGCTGTGTTCCACTGACATCAGACAAGTTCAGGCTGGTCGCCGTTCCATTCTTCATGTTTAATTTTTCACTCCGGCGGTAACCAGAGCCACATGTGCACAGAACAGAATCTCTCCTCCATCTCACGTGTTCCACTTCGGCTTTTTGCCCCCACTCCCCTCAGGCTGACCGCTTCCAAAACACTGTCACTATAGGCAGGGACGCCGACCGGGGGTGGGACAAGGGGTCAGTTGTCCTGGGCCCAGAGAGAGGAGGGGCCCAGAATAGGGTCGTCATTACATTGTATGTATTGGATGGGGGTGGGGGTTCAGATGAGTTTGTCCCGGGCCTGGGATGTCAGCGGCCCTGACTAATAGGCCTACACAGTAAGGACATACTGCTGCAATTACAAAAACTTCCCTGCTCAGTGTCTTTGACGACGTTGAGAATGCTGCTATGCTACGGCATCATGGTAAAACTTCTGCACTTCACTTCGGGGAGAGAGAGAGAGAGAGAGAGAGAGAGAGAGAGAGAGAGAGAGAGAGAGAGAGAGAGAGGATGTGAACTTTTACCCGAAAAAGGACATTTTTTCGTCTTAGCTGTCTTTTTTTAAAAAGTCTGGGCCACTGGGAACGGCGAAACAAGGCTTTGAGTCAGTCCGTATAGTTACATTGTGTTTGCGTTTGCGCTGAGAAGCACCTCATTAGCGACATGTGCTCTTTATGGAGGCTGAGTTTTGCGCTGGTTCACTGGGTCGATAATGACCACACGGTTTATTTTGGGTGCTTCGCATTCGGCACACCGCTAATTGTCCCTGCAATGCTAATCAGTTCCGCCAATCCAGCGCTCGGGGTACAAAGCCAGACCAACTCTCCCGTTACCGATCTGAGAAAGAGAGCCACAACACAGAAGAGAGAGAGGGCAGAGGGAGCGAGACAGACGGCATGGGAAAGGAGAGCTGCCTGCCTGGTGGTGTGTATTCTGCTTAGCAACATTGAGTCTCTCTAGAGAGTTTTAACAGAAGAGCAATAAAAACGCCAACCCTTGTCATTTTCCGCCAAATGTAATCTAAACACATTTTTGAGATTGTTTGTAAAGGTATTATTTCATAAAGATATTTTTGAAAATGTTATATTTGGTCGAGAGACAAGGCACATCAAGTTCACATCCTGAATAAGGCCTTTGACTGCCTATTGGCTTCCACATTGTTGCTAGGAATGTAAGATGTCAATGAGCTGTTTCTTCCCCTAATTCATGTGCTTTCCCATTGGGATAATTTAAGTGGGAACCAAAAAAACCAGAGATGTTTTACATGTAAATGGGGCACTGTAACTTCATCTGTTTACCCATTTATAGCTCCCGGGGGGCCTATGCAGTTTGCCGCGCTTCTGAGCAATCTTTCTTTCTTAGCATGGACTTTCTTTCTATAATACATTACGCTTCCATTAGATTAGCCCTTGTGCTGCTGCCTGCCGCTCTCGGAGTGATTTATCTCCAAACGCGGCTCGCAAGCCAGATGATGCCGCCTCTCTCTCTCTCGCCTGGATTGTCTTTCCCGCAGCACCCCCTAGTTTGCTCATTTTCACAGCTGGAATTCGCGGCTAAGGTTACCCTGACACGCTGAGAGAATGTCAGCATTTTTTAATAAACCATCCTAGGTGGTAGGAAACAGTTTGTTCTGATGTCTCTGCCTTAATTTGATTCACCTCCAACACCCCCTCCACCACCTCCACCTCCACCACCAAAACCACCACCAGCAGCAGCAGCAGCACATCCCCTGTGATATCAAGAGAGAAAAGCACTCTGAAGTGGATGTCCTCTGTCTTCATAATGACAGCCCGAGGTGAAGTGGTGCAGACTAAACAGAAAGCCGACAGATAAAAACAGGACTCTGGAGGCGAACGAGGCTGAAAATGACTGCTGGACAGATAACCGTACTCCGCTCTATACAATCTCTCTTCCAGAGCGCTGGGGTTCTCAGGCCACTTCTGTTCTGGCCCATTCTGGGGACGGTGGCCTAGCTGGCCACATGAAAAGGTCAGTGCCAAAATCCCAAGGAGTGGGCCAGGCGATGGAAAGAGCTCTGGAGGAAGAGATTAACAGGCCACTGTTGCACTCAAACACTCTCTCTCTCTCTCTCTCTCTCTCTCTCTCTCTCTCTCTCTCTCTCTCTCTCTCTCTCTCTCTCGCTTGCTCTATCTCTCTCTCTCTATCTCTCTCTCTCTCTCTCTCGCTCTCTTCATCTCTCTCTCTCTCTCTCTCTCTCTCTCTCTCTCGCTCTCTCTCTCTCTCTCTCTCTCTCTCTCTCTCTCTGTTTGCAGGTTTCTTAACTAATTCTGTTGAGATGAACAGGACAGGTCAAATATAGTAAATTACTTCACTGTTTCCTCCTCCAGCACAATATTGCCACAATGTATGTCAATGCGCAGATAGAAAAACTGTGGCCTCATTCATTGTCTGCTGGTGTTAGAAAGAACAAAAATGACACGCCATTCAACCGCTATGCCAAGATGTAATGTGTAACGCACAACATTGCTATATTTGGACACACTTTATGCAGCTTTGCATAGCTGTTGGTCATTGTTTTCCCATCACCGTTGTTGTACATTCTTACATTTCGGCCTTCTCATCGTAGCGTTAGGCTTTTGGCATTTCATTCTGTCCCAATCTGGGTGGGGTGTGAACACTGGAGTAGGAGGAATGCGATGATGGTGTCTGGAGGTTGTTGACAGAGGAAGCTGAGAGGGTGTTCGCGTGTCAGCTTCGGCGGCAGTAAACTTAACGAGTCCTGACTGCAGGTCATTACTCTGGCACATTCGCTTAGCTGGAGAGCGAGAGAAGCCATGCTCTCTCTCTCTCTCTCTCTCTCTCTCTCTCTCTCTCTCTCTCTCTCTCTCTCTCTCTCTTTTTTTTCCTCTTTTTTTTCCTTGAGAAATGCCTCCTGGTAAAAGCATAGTTGGCCACTCCTCTGCATGTTTATGGGAGATGCGGAGGACGCCACAGCTATGGGAAACAGAGAGAGGAGAGCAGAGCTTTGACTCAGAAGATTCCAGAAATCTACCACTGGCACTTGGCTCGTCCAATTGCTAACTCTCTCTCTCTCTCTCTCTCTCTCTCTCTCTCTCTCTCTCTCTCTCTCTCTCTCTCTCTCTCTCTCTCTCTCTCTCTCTCTCTCTCTCTCTCTCTCTCTCCTCCGCTGTCTCCCTCCCTCCCTCCCTCCTTCCATGCTGGTATGAGAAATACCATCTCCTTTGACTGCTCTGCACACCACCATCACCAGCTGAAGCTCAGGTGGGCCAAAGCTAGGGCACCAAGCATCCTGTATCCCAAGAAGCAGCTCTGTTTTCAAGAAGCTATAGAGGTCTGGTGGAACTTGAGGTAGGCAGGCCGGGCATAGCTCACTCGCTCCAGTAGAGCCTGCAAATAACCGTGCCGTGACTTTGTTTTTGCTCCTACCCCACGCTCCACAAAACGTGCTAATCATACTCATTAGTTCCTACAGAGCTCGCTCGCTCAAAACCGCTATTGCTATTGTTGCTATTCTTGAACGTTAGCGCTTGCTGGGAGGAGGAATGTTTTTGTGCCGACGCACCACCACTAACACGACACACACACACACCCACACACACACACACACACACACACACACACACACACACACACACACACACACACACACACACACACACACTGGTTATGGTGGGGACTCCTACTTGCAGCCCAACCGTTCTCAGTCAACCGGTAGAGGGCACCAGCAGGGGTGGCAATAGTGGCAGTGGTGCTGTTGGTGGCGACCGTAGGTGTAGTAGTGGTGGTGGTGGTTGGTAGTAACTTAGGCAGGACAGGGGTGGGCCTAGTCGGGGCCGGTAACAACTTTGCCTGGGCCTGTGACAAAGTTGTCTGATAGGCCCCCGCCTTTCAATACATACAGCATAATGAGAACGCAGTTCTGGGCTTCCATTCTCCCTGGGCGTGGGACAACTGATCTGTTTGTCCACCCCTTTGCCCAGGACCAGGATAAAATAATCTGAAAGGGCCCCCCTCTTGATACATACAATGAGGTGGGGACCCAATTCTAGGCTTCCCTCCTTTCCATGGGCCCAGGAAAACTGACCCCTT
>NC_085867.1:13257184-13302184 GCF_034702125.1 Engraulis encrasicolus | reverse complement strand
CATAATGGACCTACTGTAATACAGAAGGGAGCTAACAGCAGGGGCTGAGCAAGTGTGAGTTTGTGTTTGTGTGTGTGTATGTGTGAGTGAGTGTGTGTGTGAGAGAGAGAGAGAGATAGAGAGAGAGAATGCAAGTGAGCTGAGCAAGTGTGAGTTTGTGTATGCGTGTGTGTATGTGTGAGTGTGTGAGAGAGAGAGACAGAGAGAGAGAGAGAGAGAGGAAAAGCAAGTGAGCTGAGCAAGTGTGAGTTTGTGTGTGTGTGTATGTGTGAGTGTGAGAGAGACAGAGACAGAGAGAGAGAGAGAGAGAGAGAGAGAGAGAGAGAGAGAGAGAGAGAGAGAGAGAGAGAGAGAGAGAGAGAGAGAGAGGAAAATGCGAGAAGGGAGTCTGAGCGCAGGGGTAGCTGCTCAATCTAATGGAGTTGGAAGTGTTCTTAATTACACATATGGCCACAGACCGCGTGAGTGCGAGGAGGCGTTGGTGCGCCTGACAGAGGGAGAGAGGTAGGGAGCTAGAGAGAGAGAGAGAGAGAGAGAGTGTGAAGGAGAGGGAAAGAGAGGGAAAAAGAGAGAAAAATAGACAGATGAAGAAAGGGCAAGAGAGTGTGAAAGTGAGAGGGAAAAAGTGTGAGATAGGGAGGAAAAGAAAAAGGAGTAAGGGAGACAGACAGACAGAGAGAGAGAGAGAGAGAGAGAGAGAGAGAGAGAGAGAGAGAGAGAGAGAGAGAGAGAGAGAGAGAGAGAGAGAGCTGCTTCAGTGGAGAGGAGAGGAGAGGAGAGAGCAGAGCTGGGCCTGCTGCATGTTGAGGGCCCCGTGCTGCAAATTGCATCTGTTCCTAATTAGGGGGTGCTAATGAAGGCCCATGTTCCTCCTGGTCCCACAGCGAGCAGGCCTGGCGCACAGCCTCCTTCACAGAGGGAGAGGGAGAGAGAGAGGGAGAGAGAGAGAGGGGGGGGAGGGAGTGAGGGGGAGAGAGCGGGGGAGAGAGAGAGAGAGAGAGAGAGAGAGAGAGGGAGGGGGAGAGGGGGGGAGAAGGGAGAAGGAGAGAGTGGAGAGAGACAGATTGAGAAAGAGAGAAGAAGAGTGAGAGAGCAAGAGAGAGAGGGGGGGAGAGAGTGTGTGGGAGAGAAGCGAGAGACAGACAAAGAAAGAGAAGAGAGAGTGAGAAGGAAGACAGTGACAGAAGGGAGGAGGAGAGAAACTAAGGAGAGAGACATATTGAGCAAGAGAGAAGAGGGGAGAGAGAGAGAGAGAGAGAGGTTGACGGGAGAGGATCAGAACAGAGTGAGGGAGAGGGGAAATTTTGTTCCTTTTTTTAGTAATCCTCTGAACATCCCATCCATCTGATCTTTGGAAACGAGGGAGCATGATTTGGAGTCAAATGGACTTAGCAGTACACTGACTTTCGAAAGACTCACTCAAGCTCGCTAAACCATTCCTGCCACATTTCCCAAACCCTTTCTGCTACATTTTAATTGGAAATTAAGTCATTCAGGGAAAATAAATAGATGTAGACTATAACTCATAGAGATAAGCGCGGTTATTAACCCATTTCTGGAGAAGTTATGTTAAACATACTGTTATTCAATGTTTTATGCAAACAGTCCCTTATCTCCAAGACCCTGCCCTGCAATTCCTTTGCACAAGCACTTACCTATGCTACGGGAGTGTTGAGCTTATCATCAGCATACAAAGTGAAGTTCCCTGTTGCCCCATGCAAACCTTGTGACCTTGGCGTTGTTAAAAGCTTGTTGTACCAGTTTACCAAGTGAGGTGGAGGAAGAGATTTTAATCTTTCTGTAAGCAATATAAAGTGCCTTGCCACCAAAAACACACAAGAGAGAAGGCAACGCGTGAGATCACCCCCCCCCCCCCCCCCATAAAGTAAACATGCCCCTGTGGCCCCTATTCAACGTTTTACACCGTGTCACAGGATCTCATTTAACATGGCTGCTGTTGCCACAGGGTCCGACCGCTCAACCCGGTTACTCAATGTGTGTGTGTGTGTGTGTGTGTGTGTGTGTGTGTGTGTGTGTGTGTGTGTGTGTGTGCGCGCGCGCGCATGCGTGCTTGTGTGCATGCGTGCTTGTGTGTGTGCGTGCGTGTGAGTGCATGTGTTTACATGCATGTTTCTATGTAGGCCTATGTGTGTTTGTATGTGTGTTTATATGTCAAACTTTGTATATCTGTCAGTGATCTCAAAGGAGAGAGAGAGTGATACAGTGGAGTGAATGAGAAAAGGAGCAAGTGTTGGTTTGTGTGTTTCCACCGGTGTTGCAAAGTAATCCCATACACTATTGCCATATTTAAAATGCAAGGTATTACAATACTTAAGCATTACTTTAGTCGCTTTCGCAAAAATAAATATATAGGCCTATGGATCTGCAATTTTCAGTGTAAATCAAAATCGCGAGTTATGCCTCTTTCCCCTCCCATCCAGGAGGTGTTTCGGCAGCATGCAGACTAAAAAGTAGCAGGTTCAGGAATAGCAGCTTTCTGACCCAGCACAATGAACACCATTAAAATCCAGGTTGCAGTAAAATGTATTGTAACTTAAGTTACTTGCATTGTAATGCAGTTTAAATAACAGTTTCCCTCCCCGCTCCTTGTAATGCACTACATTACTGTGTTACAGCAAAAAGTAATGCATTACAGTAATTAATTAGTTTTGTAATGCGTAGGCTTATCTGGGATATCGAAGACGCGAAAAGGTGTTTATATGCTCAAACACAAATTCATGATCATATTCGGGATACTGAACTGAATATGAAGAGTTCAGATGCAAAAACCCCTAAGTGCCTTTTCAGAAAATAATCTTAATTCAGTTTTATTTAATACAAAGCTATCAAAGTTGCATATTTTTTTATTTTATATATGTAATATAACTATTTATATGTATTATCAAGTACATGAATGTAAACCAAACCAACAACGGGTTCTCTAAATACAGAAGTGCAGGTCTTCAGAAATGGAGTTAGGGGGTTTTGCATCTGAACTCTTCATATAAACATACTCGATATGTGAAAAAAGAGTGAATAAGTGCAAGAGTGTTACACAGTAACGAGTGTGAAAGGGAGCAAGTGTGTCTATCTGTGTTACCGTGTGAGTGAGTATTAATCTGTCCATATGTGAAAAGAGTGAAACAGAGTGATGCAGTAACGAGCGAGAAAAAGGAGCAAGTGTGCGTTTGTAGCGTTAGCATGTGTGGGAACAGCAGGTTGTAATTAGCGGGAATTTCTCAGGTAACGAGTTTCTCTCCCGCTGCAGTGGGAGGCCTAGCAGGGTCAGGCTGTGCCGGACATTCACACACACACACACACACACACACACACACACACACACACACACACACACACACACACACACACACACACACACACACACACGCACACATGCACACACACACGCACGTGTCCGCGTGCACGCACACACACGCTGTGCCGGACATTCCCACACCCTGCCGATCGGGCAGGTGGCCTTAGCTCTGTCCTGCTCCTGCTCACCTACACACACACACACACACACACGCACACGCACACGCACACGCACACACACACGCACACGCACACGCACACGCACACGCCCACACCCACACCCACACCCACAGACATGACACACACACAAAGACACACATATGCGCACACACCATTGACGGTTCTGTATGGGACGCAAATTTGCATGTGTATTGTGCGGACGCACACACACATAAGCATGCATATGTGCAAATGCCACGCACGCACGCACACACACGCACACGCACACGCACACGCACACAGACACAGACACATGCACACAGACACACGCCCACACACACGCATTCACATGCACACACACACACACACACACGCCCCCACACACGCACACACATGCACACACATGCACACACACACACACACACACACACACACACACACACACACACACACACACACACACACACACACACACACACACACACACACACACACAACACACACATACATGCCACTGACAGTGCCGTGCTGGATGCAAATAACACTCTGCATCTCTCCAGAAGACGCTCGCTGCGGTGGCATGCTTGGCTGACTTTTAAAAGTTTGTGGGCATTCATTTGCACACAGAGCCAGTGTTACGAGGGGGTGCAAAGACCACCTGTGAGATGGGCGGTTCACCTACCGAGAGAATCTAGAGCAGGGGCGGGGAATCTATGTCTCGAAGGAAGTTTACGGCCCTTGAGGTCGTTTTATCACGTCCCCAATAGGACTTTAATGTTATGCAGCTTCACATGAAATACACTATGACATATTTTGTGAAGGAATCTTAGAAATTCCATTTGCAATACAATTAAGCTATCTTTAGGGGACCTATAAGCAGGGGTCAGTTGTAAAGGTGGCCTAAAGTGCAGGGGGAAATCCTGGTTTGTGTTCATAGTATGTCCCTCCAGGTGAATTTGAAATGGCCCCTTGAATGAAAAAGGTATCCCACTCCTGATCTAGACGCTTACAGTCAAAATAATAACACGTGATTTTGGTTTGACCAGTTACATCACAGTCACAACATGGACAAGCATCTGTATTAGCCTGTATTATCGCAGGAGCAAAATAAACGCGTTTCTCAAAGTCACGGTCAAAAGGTCATTTGCAAGTGTGATTTGGTTGTTTTGTTTTTGTATTTTGCTTTGTTTTGTGTGTGTGTGTGTGTGTGTGTGTGTGTGTGTGTGTGTGTGCGTGTGTGTGCGCGCGCGTGTGTGTGTGTGTGTGTGTGTGTGTGTGTGTGTGTGTGTTTTCTGTCTGATTGTACTGGTCTGTCCTGATTTGTGTCTTTTATGTGTACTATCTGTATCATGTGACTGTGGACCGAGAGTCTGGCGAATAAACTTCAATTGAATTGAAATCCGTAATGGCACTGTGATCTGAAACCTTTTTCACACCTAATGCTTACTTACTAATGCACATAATACTACAACGAGGAGTCTAAGCCGGCTACTCACGAGACAGTAAAAGTCTTCGAGATTAAATGTCTAAGACCGTGCAGCACACTGCATGTGAATGTCTGAGACCTTGAGTGCTTGCTAGCTAGTTAGAAGCAAAGCATGAGAGGGTGACTGGGAGAGGGTGTGTTAGTGTATGCGTGTGTGTGCCTGTTTGCGTGCGTGCGTGTGTTCATATCTGGGTCTGTGTGCAGCAAGCATGCGTGTATGTATGTCAATGTGTGTGTGCACACGTGTGTGTTTGTGTATGTGTGTGTGTGTGTGTGTGTGTGCATTTGTGTGTGTGTGCGTGTGTGTGTGTGTGTGGGGGGGGCGTGCTTGCAAGCGCTCATGTGTGTGTGTGTATGTATGCGTTTCAGTGTGTCCCTGCGTGCATGCGTATGTGTGTGCGTATGTGCATGTGTTTGTGTGTGTGTGCGTCGAGAGAATGCCTTGCTATTTTCCCTTTCAGGCAAACAAAGTCGGGACCGACCATGTGTGTGTGTGTGTGTCTAGATGTGCGCTTCTGTGCCAATCAAAGCATCCCCTTGGCACGAGTGGTGGCATCTCTTCCCCAAAGGAGAGGGAGTGAGGGCATGCCGCCCACCCTTGCATGTTCATCCACCCCCGCCACCCCCCCTCCAGCTCAACAAAAGGAGCAGCTTGTGTCCACCCTACCCTGCCCCAACCCCACCCCACCCCTCAACCTCAACTCCAACCCAACCAACCACCCACCAACACAAACACACACATGATTTAACCCCCCCTACCGCTACCCCAAAACCACAACCTCACCCACCCCAATTACTGATGGTGGCTCGTGTAAACAGAATACCCACCACCACCAACTCATTCCACCGCCCCCCCCTGCCCCACAAAGCCCTCATCCCCGTCCCCCTCCCCGTCCCCGTCCCCAGGCTCAGCTCAGCTGCCACGGGCCTTTGATCAGGCTGGGCCCTCATTAGGGCTCTTATCTGCCTTAATTAGCTCCTGGGGTCAGGGCCGCTGGCTCAGCTGACCTGGGACGGGACTACTAGAGGGGCTGCCTGGGACGGGACTACTAGAGGGGCTGCCTGGGACGGGGACTAGCAGGGCTGGAGGGGCTGGAGGGGCTGGAGAAATGGGGCATGGGCGTGCTCTGCTCTGGTGTGCTGTGTGGCCAGGGCTGCTGACAGCTTTGACCGCACGCGCGGGTCCAGGACAAACTCATCTGAAAGGCCCCCCGCTCCATAGGAATGGGGCTTGCTGCTCTGGTGTGCTGTGTGGCCAGGGCCGCTGACAGCTTTGACCGCTCGCACGGGCCCAGGACAAATTCATATGAAAGGCCCCCCGCTCCATAAGAATGGGGCGTGCTGCTCTGCTCTGGTGTGCTGTGTGGCCAGGGCTGCTGACAGCTTTGACCGCACGCACGGGTCCAGGACAAATTCATATGAAAGCCCCCCCCTCCGGCCCATAGGAATGGGGCGTGCTGCTCTGGTGTGCTCTGTGGCCAGGGCTGCTGACAGCTTTGGTCGCACGCACGGGTCCAGGACAAACTCATCTGAAAGGCCCCCCCCTCCGGCCCACAGGAACGGGCGTGCTGCTCTGGTCTGGTGTGCTCTGTGGCCAGGGCCGCTGACAGCTTTGGCCGCACGCACGGGTCCAGGACAAATTCATCTGAAAAGAGCCCCCCCAGGGGCGCAACTACTCTTTTCTGGGGGGGTATGCAAGAACAATTTTGGCCCCCTCCCCAAAAAAAAACACTTAACAATTATTTGGCGCCCTCCAACGCCCTCTCTTTGGCGCCCCCCTGTCTCTGGTGCCCCCCTGCAACGCATATGTCGCATATACTGTAGTTGCGCCCCTGCCCCCCCCTCCCCATCCAATACATGGGTCGGTGACGTTTCAGCAGTAGCACACGTCAGGGTGGTGCAACGACAGTCAGCGTATGGATTTTGTTTTGTTTGTTTGTTTCCGTGCACTATCTAAGATGCATAGCCATTGCAGCATGTCAACCACCAATGACGAATCAATTTATGAGCATTAGACGCCGTTGAACCACCTGATGTCTGAGCCCAAAAAAAGTATTTGACCCACATACAATTAAATGAAAACCCAAGTTTGGGCCCCCCCTCTGTCCCTGAGCCAGAGCCCCTTTGTCCCCCCCTGGTAGGCTCCCCTGTCTGCGGCCCCTGACTCCACTCACTCCACTCACCCAGCCGCCTGCCTGCCCGCCTGGCCGGCCCTGCTCTGATCTCCTCCACAAGGCCCCGACAGGACAAGGTCATGCACAGCACACACACACACACATGCATGCACACACACACATGCATGCACATATGCACGCACACACGCACGCATAGAACCTAGCCACACAACACACACACGCACACACACATACACAGACACAGACACACACACACAGACACACACAGACACAGACACACACAGCTAAACAGTGCAGTCTGCAGTCTGCAGTCTGCAGTCTGCAGTCTCTCTCTCTCTCTCTCTCTCTCTCTCTCTCTCTCTCTCTCTCTCTCTCTCTCTCTCTCTTTCAGCTGACCCACTAAACCAGCAGTTAGGTACTTGGAGGGTCTGAGAATGGAGGATGGGGTGATGAAGAGAAGAAGAAAGGGAAGGATAGAAACAGATCGAGGGACGTCGAATCTGAAAGGAGAGGTCATGTATTCATGAGTCTGACATCTGTTCTTTCAAATTCACTCATACTGTCATAGGTCTCTCTATCACACACGCCACAGGTTCATGTCTCATACATTTCAATGGACAACTCTGCTCAAGACAGCAGTGACTACACACATTACTTTCTATTATTGGTAGTAGTAGTATCATTCAACGGACGACTCTGCTCAACAAGGCAATGACTACCCACGTGACCTTTTATTAGTAGTAGTATCATTAGCTAGTGTGTTAGCTCTGTACTCCACGCTGATTAAATGACCTCTCGTCAAGGAGCAGGACGCACTAGCCGCAAGAGCAGACACATTAAGGCCCCAGGGCGCAGATTGGCGGTCACTGTGTTTGACAGCAAGCTAGTGAGCGCTGTGTGTGTGTGTGTGTGTGTGTGTGTGTGTGTGTGTGTGTGTGTGTGTGTGTGTGTGTGTGTGTGTGTGTCTGTCTGTCTGTGTGTGTGTTTGTGTCTGTCTGTCTGTGTGTGTGTGTGTGTGTGTGTGTGTGTGTGTGTGTGTGTGTGTGTGTGTGTGTGTGTGTGTGTGTGTGTGTGTGTGTGTGTGTGTGTGTGTGTGTGTGTGTGTGCGCGCGCGCGCAAACTGCGTGTATGTGTGTGTGGGCGTGTGCGCTCGTGTGTGTGTGTGTGTGTGCATTTGAGTGTGCATGTGCGTGCGTGCGTGCATGCATGTGTCTGTGTGCGCGCGTATGTGCATGCGTTTGTGTGTGTGTGCGTCGAGAGAATGCCTCGCTATTTCCCTTTCAGGCAAACAAAGTCGGGACCGCGCGAGTGTCCTTTAAACGAGGACACAGCACTTGGCATTACACTGGAGGAATAAGACTGCATCTGAAACTAGCAAGCAATTAATTCCGAGCACGGCTCCCGCGGTTCAGCACAACACATTTTCGCCGGGGTAATGGCAGGCTAACTCACACAATTAATGAGGAGGATTAGGTCTTGAAAGAGGCCCCAGATGCTAGCGTTGGAAGCACTGCAAACACACACACACACTCACACACGCACACGGTGTTGAAATACCACCATGGTAATCTCCTTGAACATGGTAGAAATCGGAGGGGGGTGCCGTGCTGTGGGTTTGGGGATGTCTGGTGTTGTACCTTCATCCAGTGACAGTGGGACAGAAATGAGACTGTGTTTGAATCCCCTGTAGATATGCTAATGTTGTGTGACTGAAGGACAAGCAAACATTGCATAAAAATATTCTATTATCTGTTATATATTATTAAATACAGAACGCTTTACAAATTCTGCACGAGAACTTCAGTAATAGGGGTGGATTAGTGTAGTTTGTGTATGACACACAAACCAGTAAACTCCCTTCCTTGGTAAGCAGAAAACTAGATGGAATTGAGTCGTGTAGGGATTCACATGTCACCTTGCTGCAGGATTAATACATGAATTCTGCCGTTAAGACAATGTATCAATAATAATAGGTTTTGGTAACAACTTGAGCTGTGTGCAAAAAAACAAAACAAAAAGGGGTTTAAAAAAAAAAAAGGTTGGCGTGTGAGTGCATGTACTGTACGCAGAGTTATTTGGGAAGTGCAGGTGGGAGGTGGAGTGTAAAAATCAAGCGAGGACCCTCGATGTTGCTAATTCATTTACAGATTTAATTAGATGGATGGAGCCCCCTCGCAGTTATTAAAACACGGGGAGAGAGAAATGTTGCCAGCGCCACAGCACTTTTTAATTACGGCTCCAGATCCCCGCTTGCTGACGTCTGGGGAACCGGTTAATTAAAATCCTCATTATTTTACTTTTAATTAGTTCCCCCCTCTTTTGTTTCCTCTCGCCATATGGCCATGTTTCGTGGTCAAATCAACTTAATTGAGCTAATTAAGCTGATCAGTTTAATTATTCAAAGCGCTCTGATTGGACGGAATTGCCACCCTCTCCCACCCACCAGCCCCTGCCCGCCAGCCCACCCCCTCTGTCTTTTTTGATCACTACCCATAAAGCTCTGCGTGTAATGTCTCTCTGCTGTTTTCACTGGTGGATACCCGTCCCCTTATCGCCAGACTTCATGTACATGTACAGTATATCTCCTGAAACATATCCCACTAAGATCATTCATCATCGTTAGATTGTTTTTAATAGCGGAGACAACTGTGTCTGATACTTAATTTGATGGCCTTTCAGATTGACCCTTCCGCAAATGTTACAGTACAGTACACTCAAGGCTATTTATTTGGCTAATATGTGAACACCCTGACCTGACACCCTGCTCTCTGGCACGCTCTGGAGTCCACTGGGGCAGCATGGCATGGCATGCAGGGAAGCCGACAGGGGTGGCGGTCTAGAATTGGACAGGGGTGGGGGTCTAGAATTGGACAGGGCTGGGGGTCTAGAATTGGACAGGGCTGGGGGTCTAGAATTGGACAGGGGTGGGGGTCTAGAATTGGACAGGGGTGGCGGCGGTCTAGAATTGGACAGGGGTGGGGGTCTAGAATTGGACAGGGGTGGGGGTCTAGAATTGGACGGGGGTGGGGGTCTAGAATTGGACAGGGGTGGGGGTCTAGAATTGGACAGGGGTGGTGCTCTAGAATTGGACAGGGGTGGGGGTCTAGAATTGGACAGGGGTGGGGGTCTAGAATTGGACAGGGCTGGGGGTCTAGAATTGGACAGGGGTCGGGTCTAGAAAGGGATGGGGGGTCAGTTGTCCCAGGCACAGGGAGTGAGTTAAAACCCACCTGGTATACTCCCATTGAAAAGGGGGCATTCGCATTACATTGCATACATACAGATTACTTTGTACTGGGCCCGACCAAAATCTGTCAGCGGCCCTGATGGCATGGAACATGGAGAATGGAGCACGGAGCATGGAAGAGAGGCAAGGCAGGCGAGGCAAAGCAGTCGAGGCGAGGCAGGCAAGGCAAGGCAGGCGAGGCAAAGCAGTCGAGGCGAGGTGAGGCAGGCAAAAGCAGGCCGCCCCGTTGCCCTGATAGCATGGAGCATGGAGCATGGAGCAAGGAGCATGGAAGAGAGGCAAGGCAGGCGAGACCAGGCGAGGCAAAGCAGGAGAGGCGAGTTGAGGCGAGGCAGGCAAAAGCAGGCCGCCCCGTTGCTGGATGACTGATGCCGTTAGCCGTGGTCATTAAGGCTCGTAAAGGGTCAGGCTCCTTGCGGCTTTCCTAATGAGTCGCACTAATGAGGGCTTACTCATCCTCAAGGTCCGCCAAGAAACATCTCACACCTTCCCACAGTCCCACTCACCACCACCACCCTGTCACCCCGTCACCCCCTGACTCTCTCTCTCTCTCTCTCTCTCTTCTCCACTCCAATCCCCTCCTGTACTCATGGATTTCATATCCTACATCTTTCATCGTAGTGCGGGGTTGGCTGTGGGGTGGAAAAAAGTGAAAAGACACGCTACAGTAACAGTGGTGACCTTGGATCTTCTCATGGGTGGCTGAATTGTTGATTGTTCATTGAGGTTTGACTCTCTCTCTCTCTCTCTCTCTCTCTCTCTCTCTCTCTCTCTCTCTCTCTCTCTCTCTCTCTCTCTCTCTCTCTCTCTCTCTCTCCACCCTCTTTGCAGTGAGCTATTTGGCACCACCACCCAGGTCTATCCATGCAAGAGCCAAACAGCTGTGGAGCTTTAAAGAGCTAGCGGCTGGAAAATTAAAAGACAGGGATAGAGAGAAAGAGCGAGAGCGAGAGAGGAGAGAAAAAAGAAAGCGTACGTATGAAAAAAAGGAATGAAGAAGCTGGCCAGGGCTTTGACACTGACAGGCTGTGGTGCTAAGAAAAAGACCCCACAGGTGGATTCTGGCAGAGGCTAAGATTATACTACTACCAGAGGTTAGTTATCTGAACTGCAACGACCTTCAACGGATTGACTTATCTTCATAAGCCCTCACAGACTCCATTTCCATAGTGCATGATTTTGATGTTCGTATTGTCGTGTGATAAGAAAAGGTAGAGTAAACAGATTTTTTTAAAACCCTGAACTGTATATGACACAGCTGACTTTATCCCTAATAAGAGTCCCCATGCTTGGCCCTGCCGTGGCCAAACGGTAGGGCACTCGTCTACCATGCGGCTGACCCGGGTTCGATTCCCGGCCCGGGTCCTTTGCCAGCCCTTCCCCGTCTCTCTATCCCCACTCGCTTCCTGTCACCACCTTCAGTGTTCTATCATAAATAAAGACAAAAAGACCAAAAAATAATAATAAAAAAAGAGTCCCCATGCTTACACCTCAAGCAAGAAAAGACCCTTTGTGACTTTTCTGTCTACCACCACAGCCTTTAAGTCATTGGAGCCCAAAACTGCATTGAGGTTGAGGCTTGTCTGCAATGTCTACAATGGGCGCCTTTCATTGAAGAGCGGTAAGGTGGTGCATCCTCTGGGGCTCCTAACCACCACGGAGGCTTAGAAATGACGTCCTTACCACATGGTGCGCTATAACCTTATGATGAGCTTCTCAGTGTGCGTGTTGTGTCGTGTGTGTGTGTGTGTGTGTGTGTGTGTGTGTGTGTGTGTGTGTGTGTGTGTGTGTGTGTGTGTGTGAGTGAGTGAGTGAGTGAGTGAGTGAGTGAGTGAGTGAGTGAGTGAGTGAGTGAGTGTGTGTGTGTGTGTGTGTGTGTATGTGTGTGTGTGTGTGTGTGTAGGCAAGAATGAACATGTGTCTGTGTCTCTCTCTCTCTGTGTGTGTGTGTGTGTGTGTGTGTGTATGTGTGTGTGTGTGTGTGTGTGTGTGTGTGTGTGTGTGCGTGCGTGCGTGCGTGCGTGCCTGCGTGAGTGCCTGCTTGCGTGCGTGCGTGTGTGTGTGTGCGTGCGTGCGTGCGTGTGTGTGTATGCGTATGTGTGGGCACGAGGGGGTTATTGTGCAGGCTCTTCAGAGTCTTTAGATGGCCTACTGAGCAGCGTGAGTGACTTTGAGCCCTCGGGCCTGTCACAGTCGGGGGTGCTACCATATGGGGCCGGGGGGTGCGCTTGATGAGGTCGCTGTCATTTGTTAAAAATATTGCTGCTCTTTGCTCCCTGTATCTATTTTTTCCCGGCGCTTTGCCTCTTGTGTCACACAATAGCAGGTGAAAAAACAATGCAATTACACCAATTTGCATGTGTTAATTTGATTAAGTAGTGAAATGGGGGGTGTGCGTTGGTGGTGAAGAAGAAGGAGGAGGAGGAGCAGGATGGGGGGAGGGTGGAAGAGTCACACTGTAAAAGAGGGCTCGTAGAAAGAACGAAAAGAAGAGTACCTGAAAAGTTTTGCTGTGCTCTCACACAATGCTGGCAAAGCCGTGTGGCGGTGACTGGGTTATGAGATGCGCTAATTGGTTTCCTGAATATGCCGAGCTAATTAGCTATACACAGTTGAGGCTTGATTGGCTTGAATGCAAAGTGCAAGTTGCGCTAGCTACCCAGGGATTTTTTAGAGAGCCAACCCCCTGCACTTATCGAGATATGGATATAATTGCAATTAGGGGCATTTGCATACGTTAATGAATTTGTCTGTTTTTTTTCTACATGCGCAATCACTGGATTGGAATAAATAATCGCTCCCATATCAGAACACCCGTGAGTTGTGCAGGAAACCTTAAAACACGGCAATGGATGGACATGACACGTTTTGTAATGAGGAATGAAAAACTACTACAACCTATAATGACATACAGTTTTCCATCATAGCGATAGGACAGAGCTAGCCGGGCCCTGCCAGCCATAAATATCCACTCAATTCACATTTTCCCCTCCATGCAGTACGATATGTATGGCAAAAACCAGGAGAGGACAAAGCTAGGACAACCTTTTATAAATGCATCTTGCAAATGACGCAAAAAAGATATTGTGCATAGATGTGGGCCGGTATTTCTACCTTTCTTCAGATTTTACTGAGTGGGCAAAGTGTCTTCTTTTTTATTCTTTGAGTGAGCTCATGCCTGAGTTAGGTAAGTGAGTGTTTGATCTCTTATCTTCGCTGATAACAAAGAGAGCACTCAAGATAACAATGATGGATTGTTCTGGAGATCAAATTGTCCTCAAGTGATTGAATGTAAATTCTTTTAACTGATGCATGCAGTTTATTCGCTACCTGAGTGAGGACCCAGGGCGTGCTCGTTATATAAAAGCAAAAAACTTTTTACGATCTTTGCAAAACTTTTTTTTTACGATCTTATTTGTTTACTAATTGCCAGTCTGAGGAGCTGGGGGAAGGGCTTCTTATGGTGTCAGCAATTCTAAACAACTGCCGTCTGAAGAACTCCACAGGCCAGTGGAATCTCTCCTGATAACAAGAGATTGTCAGCATAACAACAAAAAAAGAAAACAAGCTGCAGGAAAAAACACAGCAAAAACAACTGAGAGAAAGAAAAAAAATAATTGTCTTTGGTGGTTCTTGTAAAAGTTGATTAGGAAAAAAGGCATGTTGTGAGGGTAGCTACTTAAAAACAAAGATGGATTTCATTAGCTAATTAAATAAACACAGGTCTACTGAGGTTTAATGCCAAAAATCCATTAAAAACAGCAATTACAGCAGCACCACAGACGCATCAGGATCAGGAAACCTGAGAAAAGCATAAAGTATTACAGAGGTGTGCTGACGAGGACCCAGAGGCCCAGACAGACAGACAGACAGACTCCTTCATTTCGCATGGAGTAGCACTAGCGGCGGTGGTGTGGTGTGGCGTAAACCAGTGATTCCCAACCAGGGGTACATGCTCCACTAGGGATATGCCAGCACACTAAAGGGTCCCACTTCACATGGGAAAAATGCTAACAAATATATATAGCATAGTCACACTGGGATAGAGGAAAAGATATAGACCATGATTGACCGGGTACTCTAGTGTGACATAAAAGCTTAGAGAGCACCCAAGGCAAGAAAAGGTTGGGAAACAACATTGGTGTAAACAAGTGGTCTGCAGAGGCTGAAGAAACTGGACCCTCCCTTTTTAATTAGCCCCAGCTCTAGATTAGGCCACGTCAGAGGGGCTGAGTGAACCTTGGTAGGCCTCTCCTCTCTCTCTTCCTCCCTCTTTCTCTCTCTCTCTCCCTCCCCTTCCCTCCTTCTCCTCGGGCCCTGTGCTTTAATTGCTTTCCTTAATGGCTGCTGCTCGAGTGTTTGAATTCCATTCCTGAGGGTAATTGGCCATGCTTTTCAGAGCCAAAATCTGCCCTACCTTTTCAGCAGAGGAGCCATTTGTCACACACGGCTACACACACGCTGCTACATACACACGCAATCACACAAACACACACACACACACACACACACTTATGAACTTAATCAAAGCCAAGGGTAATCATCATCAGATACACTGATATTTTTATTACAAATACCACAGGAGAGATGGATTATAATCATTTTAATAATAATAAGTACTTTTTTCCCTCTTTTAGATATTTGATATAGTAGAACGCACTCCTGCCTGTAGAACTGAGCACAGACAACGACAAACGTTTTGTCATAGAACACAAGAAACAATATTACATAACTATGTACATGTTATTGTTCTTCTCCATTCTTCCAAAAAATCTGCCTCTCTCTCTATCTCTGTCTCTCTCTCTAGACCAGTGTTTCTCAACTGGAACAGTCTTGGGACCCACCATTTTCCACTCTCATTCGGTCGCGACCCATTTTTTTTAGCGTTCAAGTCAATTCCATGCAATTCTCAAAATTTAACCAAGACTCGAATGACTGGTTGCACGCTATCTATCTCGCATAAACATTCAGATTGTATGCATGACAACAGATGACACAGAGTTCCCTAGCCTATCAAAATAAAAGTTGTAAATTGTTGCAGGAAAAGTTGGATTTTTTTTTTGTAGAATTACGGGTTTTTTACACCAAGGCTCCGCGACCCACCCATGACCCCTCTGTGACCCACTTTTGGGTCACGACCCACCGGTTGAGAAACACTGCTCTAGACTCAGATGATTTACAATTCCACAACAAAGGCAAACGAAAGAAAACAAGAAAGGCTTCTCAAATGCAAATGTACGTATATTTGCACATTACTGCACAAGAACTTAATGAACTGTGTGGCCTTCAAATGAATTCAGTGTTTTAAGGATGAGCACCGTCCAGAGAACTCTTCACATATAAAAATTGAAACGGCAACATCTACTGTAGGTGAAAGGCCAAGAAAAGAAACCTATGAAATAAAAAATGGCACATATGTGTACGCTGGAATCAACAATCTGTGGGCATGTAAAATGCATTCTCAAGAACAGTCTGAGCAGAGGAACATTTTAAAACAAGAACAACATGGGAAACTTTAATATCCTACACCCCATGCCCCTCAAACTATATAAAAGTCCTTTGATTTATATGCCAGGGCCGACTGAAAATGCGTTGCATCGCCATGTCATGAAACTCTCCGTGTGCCAGTGTCACCGCAATGTCAGCGTGCCGTTCCGTGCGTGTTCCGCGCAAAGACATTCCTGCATCGGTTCCGTCACCGGTAAATCAGAGTTCCGTAGGAAATCGGTCCCACACACTGTAGAAGGCTCTCTTCATCATCACAACTGACTCCCACAAACTCGTCACCTAAGGCCCGGCACACCACAGTCCCTTTGTCCATCACCAACCTGTCATCGCGTGACTGGCACAGACTTCTTTAGTCGCCGCTGATGTCACTCCGTTTGATGTCGGTGTCTGTGTTTTCCTCATCATGTGTTATAGGAGCATTGGTCAGTCTGTTTGTGGGACGAGTCCCCTTTGAAAATGGATGCAGCTGGAGACAGAGGGTGGCATCTGCCATGCAAGCACGCACGCACACAGACGGACGGAGAGCCACCGCAGAGACAAAGCTGAGGCGACGATGGTGATGGGAGTGAATGAAATTTCCAGAGCATCAAAGGAGGAGTGAGAGTGAGGAAGGAGAGTGAGAAGGAGAGGAGAACAGAGAGGAGAGAGAAAGGGAGAGAAAAGAAGAAGAAGAAGGCTGAGGAAAAGGCACATGGCATTTTCCTGTCCAGCTCACCTCAGCACACCTGCAGAAGAACGAGAAGACAAAAGGAGAAAAAAAATTAAATGAGTAAAAAACAAAAAGGAAAACGTGTGTAAACAAAAATGTAAAATAGCCATGGGTTTTAGTCATTAGGGTAAAATTGATATGAATTTCATACACTTGAAAGTTCATAAAACATCAATACTAATCAATACTTGTAAGGCCAGTGGTGTCTGCTTGTCATTATCAATGGTGTCTTAATAAGGGTGCAGGCTAATGGAAAGGTCACCGACAACTGCCGACAGATTTTTCAGTGTCAAATTAAAAGCGTGGCTTCAATTAGATGTGAGAATGTGCTAACACAGAGGTGGCATGAACACCTTCCTTCTTTCTCTCTGCCTTTCTGTCTCTCTCTCTTTTCCTCCTGTTACTATATCTATCGATTTCTCTCTTGCAATCTCTCTTTCTCTCTCTCTGCACTCGTCTTTCTCTCTCCCACTATTTTTCTCTTCCCCAATCCTTCTCTCTCTCTCTCTCTCTCTCTCTCTCTCTCTCTCTCTCTCTCTCTCTCTCTCTCCTCACCTTTCTCTCTCCCACTATTTTCTCTTCCCCAATCCTTCTCTCTATCCCCACTCATCTTTCTCTCACTCACTATTTTTCTCTCCCCCCAATCCCTCTCTCTCTCTCTTTCTCTCCCTCCCTCCCTCTCTCTCTCTCTACCCACCAGCACAGGCTGCGGGTAAGGCCTAGTAGTCATTATCAGAGAGAGTAGAGAGAGAGAGAGGTTCCATTGGCCCATTGTTTCCGGGTTCTATTATTGGGGGGGAAATCCCCCTTTAGGCAGACCTAGGCAGACCTGAGGACTGTTCTATTCAATGCTAGGAGCATTATGACACGTCCCTTTGGGCAGACCGGAACCTGGTCATGTTAGGTGCCCATAGAAACCTATTATGTTGGCATATCTCTATACTTACAGAATCTCTGTCATTATGGTGCAGTCTGCATGCAGCACTCTGGTGTGTGTCTCTCCCTCTCTCCCTCCCTCCCTCTCTCTCTCTCTACCCACCAGCACAGGCTGCGAGTAAGGCCTAGTAGTTATTATGGTGCAGTCTGCATGCAGCACTCTGGTGTGTCTCTCTCTCTCTCTCACCTTCTGGTCTGGTAGGAGGGTGCTGCTCTGCAGAGGGCCCAGGTGTGAGTTGAGTAGCGCTCCACCCGGCCGGTCGTGTTCGCAGAAGATGGTGCCGTTGACGTAGTGGAAGCGGTCGCCCGGCACCAGCCGATTCCTACAGGTGGCACAGGTGAAGCACTGTGGGAAGAGGACAGAGAACTGTTAGGGAGATACAGTATATGGAAATACAGCTCACACCTATGTCCTGTGTTGCTGCATGATAATGTACATGAATCTGGTATTTCTCAGGCAGAGAGAGAGAGAGAGAGAGAGAGAGAGAGAGAGAGAGAGAGAGAGAGAGAGAGAGAGAGAGAGAGAGAAGTGAAGGGGAAAGTGAAGGATGAGCTGGCACAGCCCAAGAACCGTGGGCAGACCATGGATGAGAAGACCAACGTTAAATACATGTATGTTTTCAGGTTCCAAAAAGAAGTCCAATGGCTTACAACTGAACCATTTCCACAGTGTTGGAGACATAGTGGAAGAGACTTCCAGTTCCAAGGCTTCCGACTGTTATTGAATTACTGGCAGTTGGCCTGATGTAACAAAGATACATGGCAGGGCCACGAAGATGCAAGATGAAAGTAACAATGTATTAAGTGGAAAAAGTAGAAAGTGTTGGGTTGAAAAACAATGTAGTGTAATAAAGGGTTAGTGTGCAAGGACAGAGCAAGGGGTGAAGGATGAAGGAGGAGTTGTAAACAGAGTGTGCCTATGTCCACATTGGTTTGTCAATACAATTGTCTAATTACATTGAGTGAGAGAGAGCAATAGAAACGAAGAAGAAGAAGAAGAAGAAGAAGAAGAAGAAGAAGAAGAAGAAGAAGAAAAGAAGAAGAAGAAGAAAAGGAAGAAAGACAGAGAGTGAGATGAGAGTCGAAGAGAAAAGTGTAGGAAAAGACGGGACGAGAATGAGTTTGATCTGATTGACAGATAGCGACACAGAAAGGAAGGACAGAAGGACAGAAAGATACTGTAATGACACGTAGATAGAGAATGAGAAAAAGAGAGATACCCATTTTTTCCCTCCTCACGGGCCAATTTCCCCCTGATCTCTTGATCCCCGCCCATAATGAATGCATTTAAATGAGGTCTGTGATGAGGGCTAAATAAGCCTCCATTGCTGCCTGTCTACCCCTCAGCCTGCCTACGCTCCCTCGTCTGTTCTCTCGCTCGCCGTGTTGACAAAGCTGGGCATACAGACATCTGATAATTGCGGATTAACCACGGCAGTCCCTTTGTGTGCTAATATTAGCCCATTAGCCCGACTGCGGGGTCCGATAATTGATCGTCACCGTGATATTCCGCCGAGCAAATGAGCCTTGCATGACTGGTAATTACCTGGGACCTTCAGAGAGAGTGTGGTGTAGGTGGAGGTGGGTGTCCACTCCAGAGAGGTATAGAAACTCTCCCCAGGAGCCAGGGATTCTGTCTGAATTTTCTGTCCATTTTCAATATAGCGCCCTAGTTATTATTATATAGTTCCAACGTTTTATTGTTGGACGTCATGTGAGCTGGTGGAAAAATGTGATTTAGAGTAGACTAGAGTAGAGTGACTTTTACTAATCCCGAAGGAAATTAAGGTGTCTGTCAGTTTACGAAGCTGAACAGACTTGCTGCTGCACTCAGCGGTGCACCCAAATGATTTGCCAAGATCGGGGCACGGTTCCTCATACAATGCACTAGATAGACAGTGAATAACTCATACTAGCTCAATCTCTACCTTGCACACGACATAGTGATTGAGCATAATACTGTATATCAGATGGGCCCATATCAATATGCACCAAGGACGCAAGGGTGCGTTATCACAGCTGTAACCTCATTCTTCACTGTGTTGTTATTACTCGTAATACACGTCTTGTCTGTTATGATGGAGACCAATCATCTGTGTGCTGCTCCTCCCCTCCCCGCTCACCTTGAGGTGGTAGACGTTTCCTTGAGCCCTCATGACCATCTCGCTAGCGGGGATGGACTGGCCGCAAGCGCTGCACGCTCCACTGTGACCGAAGAGCCTGGTGGGACAAGAAAGAGGATGCCACATTATTAAAAGAACACTAAATCATTTTTTTCCCACAAACTTAAACCATTACGCTGGCGACCCAGGTTCGATTCTGACCCGATGATATGTCTCGATCCTTTTCCTGTCTCTCTCTCTATTTGTTCTAAAGGTGTAAAGGCTAAATAAGTATCTAAAAACCCCTTATATTTCTGAAATTGTTTCAATGGTCCTCAAAGTCACGACAGGATGAGAGGTACTTCAGCGTTTGCTTTGCCACCCTCCATGGGCTTAACCCCTTAAGGCAGAGTCTATGTTATAACCTTATTGTCACCAAAATTTTAATGTCTATGTCTTAATCTGTTACTTAAGGCTGTCTGCACTGTCATGGCAATGTTGTTATGATGTAGTTGAGTATTTTCAGTAAATAGTAAATAGGCCCGCCGGCAACCCCATCTGCGGTAAGAGGCTACGTCATAAGAAGTAAACATGCCTGGACAGGTAATTTGGCATACAGAACATTTCCTATTGGGCCGACAGTCCTCAGGGGCAGATGCTGATTGGCTTTTGTGCATGTTCTTTGAGACTGGCCAATAATTTAGATGGGGCCACACAAAAAATGCCTGGCCCTTTTTGTTCCCAGTCCAGCCATGGAAGTTAAATTAGAAGGAGTGGGACCATGTCTCTGCAGCGCTGCTATGACATATGATTCCGCTTCAAACCTGTAGGCCGACCAAAGAGGGACACTAATTGGTGTTTCTTTGATGTCGATGCCAATGCCGATGTTTATCAACTCAGTACGGTATGCTTATGCAATTTCACCACAGGTCTGTCACTGTGGTATCCAGCATTAATTATTTTCAACGATTCGCTTCGTAGCCTGAATAGCCTGAATGACTGTCAGCCACACTGCGAGTCAGTAATAAGGAAGTTATAAATCATCAAGAAATGGGTCATTATGAAAATATTTCATTAAAGTATTTTATGGGCTTTTAAGCCTTTTTTTTTACTGAGGATGATGAAAGATTATGACATGGAAACGAGTGGTAGAGAGAGACGGCGTGGGGTTGGGAAATGACCCTGGCTGGATTCAAACCTGGGTCCCCATGGGCAAGTAGCCCATGTAAGCTACTGTGCATTAGCGTGATACACTACCGCATCCCCTTGAAAATATTAAATTCATATAAAGATGGTACCCTGTAAAGCACAAAGTAAACCTGGAGATCAAACAACAATTTGGGGAAAATGAAATTGTTTATCGGTGGCAATGAGCTTGGATAGTTTTGTGACTTTGAGACAGATAAGCCACAGTAATTCCATTCTCTTTAGCCTTATTATTCACACATACAGTGTTTCGCTCATCACAAGTTCTTTTTTGTCACAAAACCTGAGGCATTGGTTAAAGTTTACAGTCCTGTGATGTTCCACCGTTGATTGCAAAAAACTCACTGAATTTCATTAACAGTCAACAATCTCTCACCAGCACTCTCACATCGTTTCTCAAGTCAAAGCAGAACCTTAGCACTATTGCAGCAGTAATTAATGGTGACACACGCCATCAGGGCTCTACATTAACACCAGCCAACTGGCCAAATGCTGGAGACATTTCAGTTTGGCTGGAAGAAAATACCAACTTACTAGCCACTTTGACCCATTAGTGAGTGTTTGTTTGGCTAGTAAGATTAACATCTACTTGCCATTTTGGCTGGTGATGAATAAAGTTAATTTTGAGCTCAGCATACCATGCTCAGAGATAGAGTGATAATCATCACCTGTTATGACCTGGCCCTGTTATAAGGAGCTATATAAAGCGCGCTATATAAAAAGTATTATTATTATATTTATTATTATAAATTAGCTGTTACCAGATATGGGCAATGACCAAGTTGTAATAATTACTAAAGACTCTGTGCATGTCGTAGTAGTGTAGTACTACAGTAGGAAAGTCTTTTCAACAACTATTACAACTTTCCACTGTGTTCCAGTTCTAATGCTGGGGACACATAGCAGTCGAAATGAGCGAGGCGAAGACAGGCGACATTCAGTGTTCCATTCTGACAGCTCAACAGTCATCAGATCGTCGCGGCGAATCAAATGGAATGGAACAGTTGTGTTGATTTGATTGATTTGATTTGATTCGCTCATGTTCGCTTGCTTTCACCTCCCTCATAGGATTGAATGGCGAAGTTTGCTTCGCTTTGCCAAATTCGCGTTCATGTGTCCCTCCCGTTGTTGTGAAGCTATGCAAAAAAACTATGCTAAACAAAACAAAAAAGTTCTGCGTGCCCAAACGATCATACAGCACACAAAGAAAGAATAACAATCTCGTGCAACAAAGTTATGCCAAACAAAATCTTTAAAAAGTTCCCTGTCCCCTAATCAAGGGTAGAGGTGTTTTCCGTAGCAGGGGAGCTGGTGGCTTAGTGTGTGGTGGTGGCTGACTGCGCTGTGCTGTGCTGAGCTGTGCTGTGCTGTTCATCAGTTGCACAAGGTTACTCTGCTGGCTGGGCCTCCTGTACCGCACTCTCTGCTGTGCTGTTCTGTGCTGTGCTGCTGTCTCCCCCCTACAGCCCTCAGGGTGCTGCTGATAACATAATGTGAGGTGGCAGAGTAATTGGTGGCAGTGGAGGAGGAGGAGGAGGAGGAGGAGGAGGAGGAGGAGGGGGCAGTGAGGGTGGGAGGAAGCAGGGATGCGTACAGCAAAGCAGGAGAGGAAGGTGCAGCAGGAGGATGAGGAGGAGGAGGAGGAGGAGAGCAGGGACTCAGCAGTGGAAGGCGGTGGAGGAGGTGGTGGTGGTGGAGGAGATTGAGGAGGGCTGGAGGAGGTGATGTGGGGATGCATGCAGGAGGAGAGCAGGAGAGAAGGACTGGAGAATGGAGGATCATAGAGGAGGAGGAGGAGGAGGAGCAGGAGGGGGGTTGGAGAAGAAGCAGGAGCAGGAGGGGGGGGGGGGGTGGTTAAGGGTGGCAGTGGAGAGTGGTGGATAAGGATAAGGAGGAGGAGGAGGAGGAGAAAGAGGAGGAGAGCAGTCGAGGAGGTCCGTAGGGATGAGGGTACTGGGACGAGGGGGTGGCAGTGGAGCGTGGTGGAGGAGGAAAGCGGGAGAGGAGAGCTGGAGCTGGTGAGGGTAAGGGGACGCGGATGTGTGTGTGCAGGAGGGTAGGGGGGAGCGGGTGTGCGGGCAGGAGGGAAGGGGGACGCGTGTGTGTGTGCAGGAGGGAAGGGGGACGCGGATGTGTGTGCAGGAGGGAAGGGGGACGCGGGGGTGCGTGCGTGCAGACGCGCTAGAGGGGGTTCCTGGCAACCTCTGATCCAGAATGGGTGCCTAATGAGCAGCTCTTGACGAGCCCACTGCCAGGGTGTCGTTAAAGGCAATTTTGGGAGAACGCTAAAATGAGTCCCCCACCCCACCCACATATACATACCGCCTTCGTTTGACGACCCTAAAAATCTAATATCTATGTAGTACACATACTACACCCTTTACAAGAACACACACTCGTATGGGTGTGTGGGTGTGTGTGAGGGGTGTGAGGGGTGAGAGAGAGAGAGAGAGAGAGAGAGAGAGAGAGAGAGAGAAAGAGAGAGAGAAAGAGAGAGAGAGAGAGAGAGAGAGAGAGAGAGAAAGAGAGAGAGAGAGAGAGAGAGAGAGAGAGAGTCCTTGATTTAATCAAAGCACCTGGCATACTAACAGTTAACCCCCGGCCGCCACAGATATGTTTCAATGGGGAGGCTGCTTCCTCTCTCGTTGCAAAGTCTTTATTGTGACACCCACCAGACTGGTTTGGCTGCTACCTCCTCCTTCCCTCATTTTTATCCCCCCCTTTCTCTTTCTCTCTCTTAACTGCTCTCACTCTCTCTCTCACTCACTCACTCACTCTCTCTTTCTTTCCCCTCCTTGCTTCCTTCCTTCCTCCATGTGACTCCCGCTTTCTTTCTCTCTCTCTCTCTCAACTGCTCTCTCTCCCTCTCAACCGATCTCTCTCTCTTGCTCCCACTCAGTCTTTCCCTTCTTCCTTCCTTCCTTCCTTCCTCCCTGTGCCTCCTGCTCTCTCTCCCTCCCTCCCTCTCTCTCTCTCTCTCCCCGTATCACTATCCCGGCCCTCTGACTGCACGCAGTAATGAATTTTTGATCTTAATCCAAACAGTAATTTAATAAGAGACGCCAGAGAGCGGCCCTGTTCTCCCTAATTAATGTGCTCTCCTTTTATCAGACTTCAGGCTCTGTGGTGCGCCATTTGGCAATGAAGCCTTGCCCTTTTGATTAACTATGTTTTAGATACACACACTCAAATCCGCAAGTGCACGCACGCACACACATACTACACCCACACACACATATATATAGTACAAAGTGCATGTACAGTATGTAATTTCAAAGTCACACACAAACTAGGAGAGAGAGAGCAAGAGAGAGAGAGAGAGAGAGAGAGAGAGAGAGCTGAGATGTAAAGGATGTTTGTGTTTGCTTGATTTTCTAGATAAAAATCTAGGTTAGCCATACGTACATGAAAGACGGGAAGTTGACTGTTCCTCTCAGTAAAAACCATTTCTATTTGTTTTCCTAGTTTAAATTGACCGATATGTTATATTTCATTTCACAAAATAATAAATAAAGGTGATTTCACTCTGGCAGCTCTCTCTCTCTCTCTGTCTGAAGAGTGCAGCTGTAGTGCAGACAAAAGCTGCGTTTTAAAAATGAAATTAATTTCGAGCTGAACCGAGCAAATTTATTTGAGTCACATTTTCCAGGCTGCCGCTGCACCTGTTGGGGTTTCAACGTAATTAAAATGGATTTTAAATGATGTGACTTCAGTCTAACTCGAAATGTCAGCAACTTCATCCACCAAAAAAGAAAAAAAAACGCACTGAAGGTTTTCATTTTTATGTTGGAAAATATACAATTTAGACTTTAATGTTTCCTGTTATGATGAATAAAAAAAATGCAGCCATGGTTTTTGAAGCGCTTCGCTCATCTGGTGGAGCGTTAGGTCATACCCGTCCGTCTAAGGCAACTCTTTGTTTACTCCTCCCGCAATGTGTACGTCTACATTTCTTGTTTATTATGATTAGGAGACCCACAAAGTGGTCGGAGTGACTCAATTGGCGCCGCGACCAGGACCAGGATCGCTCTGCTATATACCCCTCTACCCACCCTCCAGTGGCATGGTTTTGCACGGAGCTCCTCATTTCTCCAATGGGCATCTTCTGTTTGCTCTGGAGGGCTGACTGAGCCCCTGGCACGGTGCGTAGGTGGCGTATGGCACATGCATGGGCACAACCCTGGCTTGTGTCTAGAGTGCCAGGCTCACAGACGCACCCGCTGCCAGGGCCAGACTTGGCACGGGATGGTCAGGGCGGAACCTGTGTATGTGTGCATGTGTGTGTGTGTGTGTGCTCGATGAACAGCAACACACATGCACACACACACAAGCGCACACACGCCCGAATACACACACACAAACACACGCACAAACTCGCACACATGCCTGAACAGACACACACACACACACACACACACACACACACACACACACACACACACACACACACACACACACACACACACACACACACACACACACACACACACACACACACACACACACACACACAGCCTCCAGCAGATTTCTGTGATGAGAGCCACAGGCCTTCTGATCGGCAGTGTTCTGATCTATTTTTCCTGCCCCAAGATGCTTGAGGGGCTGTGTGTGTGTGTGCCACGGTTTTTCAAGAAGATGAAAATTAGCAACAGCAAATTAAGCCCATTCAAAAAATGTATTTTCCAAACCCATATTCTTTATGAAAACTCAGTAAATAATATCCTATTTTTGACAGATTTTCCATCTTACAATGTTTGTGCAACAGAAAATGTCTTGAGTAAAGGAGATTCAAAAGCCACATATTCATCACACATAAACACCATCACAGGCACTTGTGTTCGACAGACTAAAATCTTCAGCTCACAAACATAAAACACCACCCTGACCCTACCGTGGCGCTAACGGTAGGGCACTCGTCTGCTACGCGGCTGACGCGGGTTCGATCCCGGCCCGGGCCCGTTGCTAGCCCTTCCCGGTCTCTCTCTCCTGTCCAAATAAAGTTGAAAACTCCCCACCCAAAAAACACCCTGTTCCCATTCCCATTGCCATCGTTCTCTACCCATTCATCTCTCTCTCTCTCCTTCCCACCCTCAGCTGCACGACCAGCATGCCCCTCTGCCTCTCCCTCTCTTTCTCCATCTCTCCTCTCCCACTCTCTCTCTCCCATTCCCAGTGCTATGGCCTTTCTCTCTCTCTCTCTCTCTCTCTCTCTCTCTCTCTCTCTTTATCTCTCTCTCTCTCTCTCTCTCTCTCTCTCTCCCTCTCTCTCTCTCTCTCTCTATCCCCAGCTGTATGGAGCAGCATGTGTCTGCCTCTACCCGGCCCCGGCCCCTCTTCGCTCACCTGATGTAATCATTCCGGCAGAGGATCATGCCTCCCTTGCTGTAGCAGGTGGTGCCGATCTCGCCCAGCTGGGCCTGGCAGCAGGAGCACTTGAGGCAGCGCGTGTGCCAGTAGCGCTCCATGGAGAAGAGCAGGAAGCGGTCGGCGATGCGCCCGCCGCAGCCCGCACAGGAGCGCACCGGCGCCCCCGATCCACCACCCCCCGTCACCGACACCGACGACGACTCCACCCGGCTGTTCACCATCGCAGACCTACGACACATAGAAATAATATTATTACTATTTTATAATAATATTACTAATAATATTGTAACAGCACTAATAGTGTGATAAAATAATAATACAATATAACAATAGTAAGCTTTTCTGTTTTTATTTGAGACAGGACAATGAATATGAGGCAGGGAAGAATCAGGAAATGACTTCGGGCCGGAACCAAAGCCGGGTCCCCAACGTAACACTGTGGTGCCTTAGCCGTTTCAGTCATTGCCAAGGCCAACAATAATAATTCATTTTCATTTATTTAAACTCGAAGAATCATTGAGGGCCCAGCCCTCATTTACAATGATGTCGAGTAAAACAAACAATTGCACATATAAAATCATATATAAACAACGAACATACACAATACACCATAAATCATATAAGAGATAAGAATTAAGACAAACTATGAATTAAAACTTATGAGTTAAAACAAGTGCAAGTATGTGATAAAAAACTTCCCAGTGTAACTTTAAAATGTTCTAATGGCACAAAGGCTTGAAGACCCATCCTTAGTTGTAAGTTATTCCAAACTGAAGGTCCACAGACACTAAAAGCTGTTTTACCCAGTCTGTGCGGGGGCATAAGGGACCCTCCAGTAAAAAATTGCTGCTGCGGGTTTGGTATGGGTTGGAGTGCCAAACTAAAAGAGATGAAATATAAAATGGGAGTTTTGCCAGTGAGGGCCTTATAAATAAAAAAAATAAAATAATGCATGTCCCTTCTGTGAGAAAGTGGAGCCCACCCAACTTTATCATATAACAGGCAATGATGTGTACTATATGGATCCCCAGTAATAAAACGAAGAGCTGAATGATAGACAGTGTCAAGTGCCTTCAGATTAGAGAGTGGTGCATGTCTGTAAATAATATCACCATAGTCAAGGGAAGACAGAAAAGTAGCTTCAATTAACTTTTTTCTGCAGAAACAGGAAAGTGATATTTATTTCTGTGCAGGAAAGATAGCTTTTGTCTGAGCGTAGTGACAAGACAGTCAGTATGTTTTTCTTGAATGTGAACTTGTCATCTAGCCAGATTCCCAGGTACTTATAATGTGATACTCTCTCAATAACAGACCCCATCTAAAGTAGATATATTAAAATCATTTTTCATGCCATGCTTAGATCGAGTAAAGACCATACATTTAGTCTTGCTTACATTAAGTAGAAGCTTAAGACTAATGAAGGCATTTTGTAGGATATTAAAAGACTGCTGCAATTTCTCCAAGGCTAGCTGTACAGAATCCGCAACACAATACAAAATTGTATCATCTGCATATAGATGAATAGAGCATTTGGAAAGGAGAGAAAGTATGCTATTTATGTACATGGTGAAGAGTACCGGACCTAATACTGAACCTTGTGGGACCCCCTTGGTTATTAGCAGGGGGTCAGATTGAGTATTAGCCTACCCAATTTTACAGTATGGTGTCTGTTTGAAAGGTAGCTCTGGAACCATTTACAGGCACTTGCATTAAAACCAATACCAGCAGCAGAATTTGTAGAAGCAGAGAAATGGTCCACGGTGTCAAATGCTTTGGATAAGTCCCACAAAGATGGCAGCACAATGTTTTTTCTTGTCAAGAGAAGTGATAATATCATCCATTACTTTAGTAGCAGCAGTAACTGTACTATGTTTAGGCCTAAAGCCTGATTGGAGAGGGCTCAAAATATTATTGGTATTTAGAAATTCTTTGAGCTGATCATTTACCAACTTCTCTAGTATTTTTGAGAGACACGGTAGCTTGGATATTGGTCGATAGTTGTTAGGGTCAGTCTTATCACCCCCCTTGTGCAACGTGGGTAATGTGTGCAAATTTCCATAGTGTAGGGACAACTCCAGTGGAAATAGAAAAATTGAAAATGTGCAATAATGGCTCTGCTATTATATATGCCGCAGTGCGAAGAAAAAGGGGATCTAGCTGGTCTTCTCCAGTGGATTTGCGACTATCAATTGCTAATAAAGCAGATAGCACTGTATGCTTAGACACAGGATGAAGCCTGAATTCCAGATCATCGTCTCTGACATTGTCTCTGATACGCATATCATGTCCAGCCCTAGGCATAAAGGAATGATTATTGCTATTGTCAAAACTTTGACTGGCTAAAGAAAAATGTTTATTAAGAGCACTGCAAATGTCTGATTTGTCTTGTAGTAGACAATCATCAAACTTAATTGAAGAAGGCATAGGTGTAACAGATTTATTGTTTTTGTAATTTACAGCCTTCCAGAATTTTGCAGGATCTGAGTACGAACTAGAGACAAGGTTAAAGTAATAGTCAGATTTAGCCTTTCTTACAGATAATGTACATCTGTTCCTGATTTTCCCTGAAACTTGTCCAGTCGGAGGCATCCTTGCTCCTCCTTGCTAATGACCAAGCCTTATTTCTTGACTGAAAAAGAGAGGAGAGTTCAGGGGTGAACCATGGGTTTGTTCTACTTTTTACTCTTATCTTTTTAAAAGGTGCATGTTTGTCAACAATGCAAATAAATGAGTTTGAGAAAAACTGTAGAGCCAAGTCAGCATCAGGAATTTCAGTTGTTAGATGAATGTCCACTTTCATAGATCATTTAAAAAAGCTTGCTCATTAAAATGTTTCATAGTTCTTTTTAACCAAAATGTGAGGCAGTGCTTTGGTTAGAGTGCTGTGCCTAATACAGGCAATGGGACAGTGGTCGCTGACCCCTAAATCAAAAACACCACTTGCGCTAATTTTGTTCATCTTATTTGTAAAAAGTAGATCAATAAGAGATGATTTGCTAAGGTTCTTAGAGTTTGGTCTTGTTGGATCATTAATAAGTTGATCCAAAAATAGACTCGAGAAAACATCTCTAAGATGTTTGGAGGCATCAGTTAGCCAGTCAATATTAAAATCCCCAAGAACTAGAACTTCTGAGTCAGTGAATCTAGATATCAATTCTGCCAGCTGATCTATGGATTTAGAATCAGCTGACGACGGGGGTCTATAGATCCCAACTATTATGAAGGAGTTGTTATTGTGCCATAATGAACCTTGAGTGCAATAAATTCAAAGGATTTAGGTTCACTTAAGGAATACAGAAATGTGACAGAAAAATGTGACTTCACGTAAATAGCCACAGCCCCCACCCCTCCCAACCCTGTCAATTCTAAATAAATTGTAGCCTGAAAGGTTGACTTCAGAGTCATCAATTTCACTCTTCAGCCAAGTTTCTGATAAAACCAAGATATCAGTGTTAGTTTGAGCAATTAAAATATTTAGGTGGTCCATTTTATCTCGTTGCAATATACTTCTGATATTGAGGTGGATTAACCCAATGCCTTTTCTGTCCTTAAAAACACATGGATTGTCCAAGCGAACAACGTCAGGGGTAGACTCCAATGGACATGTAGCATTCATGACTTCAGGGCTTAGTCCATTATTGAGAGGGATATCAGGAGAAGA
This sequence comes from Engraulis encrasicolus, assembly GCF_034702125.1. Taxonomy (NCBI): domain Eukaryota; kingdom Metazoa; phylum Chordata; class Actinopteri; order Clupeiformes; family Engraulidae; genus Engraulis; species Engraulis encrasicolus. Next base: position 13,272,353 of record NC_085867.1, on the reverse strand, counting down.
AATAGGAAGGACAGTCTCTGGCAGGGAGATATCATTGCAGATGGGCAGGCTTTGACATTTCCGAGGAGCCATCTGCTGGCCAGAGGAGGTATTTGAATGGGAGGGTGAGCAAGCAGCAGCAGAACGAAGTGATCTGACATTAAGAAGGGCCATCTGTAGGTGATGAGAGGGGCTAGGCCTACTTATTGCCTGTGTAGTTTGATCCCCAAGTGATACAGCAGGAGAGGGAGAGCTGCAATTATCAGCAGGACCCATAGTAGAGCTGGGTGTGTTTGTGAACTGGATTGGGTCATGCTGTGTTGAATGTCAAGGTGTGCTGAAAGCAATGAACTGAATAAAGTTGGTGGTTAGCTCTAGTAGGCCCAGTTTGTTTGGATGCACCCCATCAGATCTATATAAAAATGATTTGGTCCAGAATATATCAAAATTAGCAATAAAATCATGACCAGCTAGATTGCAGAATTGTTTCAGCCAGGTATGGAGACTATGCAATCTGCTGAAACGCTCTGAATTACTGGAGCTAAGTGGGATAGGGCCTGACATTATGCAGCGTTTCCCGAGGCTTTCAACAGTGAGACATAACGTCTCCAGCTCATTCTGTAGCTTCACAGAGTTCCGGGCCATGACGTCATTTGTCCCCACGTGAGCAATGACAGTGTTTACGGAAGAATGTCTGTTCAATAGGGACGGAATGAGATGAGAGATGTCAACAACCCTTCCTCCCGGGATACAGTACGTGATAGCACTAGGAATAATCAGATCTCTGACAATCGAATCACCAACAATGAGAATTTCAGGAGGGCATTGAACATCGCGGTTAAAGTGTATAGAGGTGCGAGGAGGAAGTTGTAGACCATCTGGACGCTGAGGGCCGCTGTCAGCCGTGGACAACGCCGGTGGTGTTTGACACGGGCTACACAAGCTAACGACACCAGCATCATTAGCCAACAGAGGCATCGCAGTAGCCCGATGGCTTGACAAGCTATCCGCTGTTGGAGATGTAGAGGCCATGCAATCTGCTGCGGCCATCGTTGGAGAAGAGATTCTGAGCCGCTTATCAGAAACGCGCTCTGGACTCGAGCCGTCGCTGTCTGCAGACCTGTTGCGCTTGGAGGTAACTTTGCGAGCTACATGTTGACGCGGTGATGGATGGCCTGGCCCTGAGCCGCTTATCAGAAACGCGCTCTGGACTCGAGCCGTCGCTGTCTGCGGACCTGTTGCGCTTGGAGGTAGCTTTGCGAGCTACATGTTGGCGCGGTGATGGATGGCCTGGCTGGATAGCAGGCGAGGGGCAAGATTCGCTGCCCTGTTCATCCGGACATCCAGATCCACTCCGACGTGGGGCAGGCGACGTAGGGAGATCAGCAAGAGGAGCAAAGGCGTTGTGGAGCACTAGATCCGAAACAGCCCCAGTCCGACACGCCGCGACAGGAGGAGGGCGGCGGCGAGACTTGCCAGCAGCTACCGTAGACCAGGCAGAGCTACCCGGGGCGGGGGTCATGGAGACATCCGTGGAAGGCCCAGGTAGTGGCGGATAATCAAGCGAGGTAAGCCGTGCACCAAGATCTGCTTGTTGTTGTAGAACGACTGAGATAAGTTTCTCAATCGAAGCCAAGTCCATTTTTATTTCAGTCCAGACAAGGCCTGTAGACATTGGGCTAGCGTTTTGCCGAACCTCAACAGCCTCAGTGGCCGCCATCGCTACTTTGTCTTGCGTCCTCCTAAGCGTGCTCACCTGGGAGACCTGTGTCTTGTCCCCGTCGGTGACGGCCTCGCCCTGGTACTCCAGCACGCAGGAGTCGATGAAGCGCTCCAGTTCCTCGATCTCCTGCGAGCGCGTGCTGCCCGCAGCGCACATGCTCACTCGATGGTATCAAAGGTATCCCGTATCTGTTTTTCTACTGCATCAGTCATACAATCATGTAGGTCAACATTTGCTGTGCTTTAACCCTTTCGTGCCGAGCCTCTATTATAAGCTTGTTGTAACCAAAATGGTATTAAAATGTCCTCAATAGCAGCAGGGCCAGCCGTGGCTTAGTCGGCTGGGCACCAGACTGCTACATGGGTGACCCAGGTTCGATTCCCCGACCCGGGTCATTTCCCAATCCTCCCTCTGTCTCTCTCTTCCACTCAGTTCCTGTCCCACTCTTCACTGTCCTGTCTAAATAAAGTTGAAAATGTAATTTCAAATATTAAAAAAAAAAGAATAAAATATGTCCTCAACAGTAATGTCAGTAAAGTCATAGCAATGCTAAGATGTATTCAAGTTTTTTCAGACAACAACGAGTTGGATCAGCGGCGATCCCATCTGCACCAAAATTACTTCCAGTAAAGAGGGGATGAATTGGAGAAAACAAGACAGAAAATGACAGAAAGAGTGAGTGAGTTGAAAGAAAGAGAGAGAAACAGGCCAAAGGCAGCTGATAAGTGTGTGACTCAACAACATGAGCAGAACGTGTCGAGAAGCACGGGCCGCTAGCCTGTTGACGACCTGTTGGGTTAGCAAGACGGCGTAATGAGATTCTCCTTCACGACTACTTGGCAGCAGGGTCATCCGGAGACTGTGTGTGTGTGTGTGTGTGTGTGTGTGTGTGCGTGTTTGTTGAAGAGAGTCGTGAAGCAGATGTCCACAAGGCTTCACTCACGCCCTTATTTATTTATTCTGATACGGTTCTAAGGACCGAGTGGACAGCTAGTGAGGCCCGATCTCAGCTGTGTGGCCTGGCCTCTCCTGCCTGATTAACGCGGTGGATCAGAACATCAGCACGCCACTGTAGCCTCACGGGACATGGTGTATGTGTGTATGTGTGTATGTGTGCGTGTGCGTGTGTGTGTAGGAGGGAGATCTGGCCATTGGCTTGGTCAGTAATCACCCCCAACAGCTAACCGACACAGAAATGAATGGCTCTCTACAGTTCAACTGGGCAATCAAGAGCAGGGGGATGGGATGATGCCCCAAGCAAAAAAAAACAAAAAAAACCGAGTGGTCTTAACTAAGAGAAGGACATAAAGGAAGCTCTTTTCCTCCTCAACCAGAAAAACTAAATCTCTGCCTGGAGGCAGCTTGAAGATCTCTGGCCCTTAATGATCGGTGCGGTCGAAAAGCCAACGGGGTGCTGTGTGCTGTTGGGCCGTGCTCGGAGCCGACCCGACCCAATCCGGTCTGGTCAGTGGGAGTCACTCAAGATAATGGAAAAAAGGAGACGCACACAAGGCTTGTGTGAAAAAGTGTATTGAAGCCGAAATTAAACAACAGAAGTCTAAGGTTAACTGGAGAAACAGACGTTTCGGAGCTAGTCCATTCTAAATGTCTCCAGTCAATGGTCTCCAGTCTCCTGGTCAGTGGGAGGTCACGCCGTAAATTCTGCAGTGTCAATTCAACACTCAGAGAGTCAATTTAACATTTAGAGTCCTCCAGGACCCCGTTTCTCGAAAGCATCGAAAGCTTACTAGGTTTCCAATAGGAAATTGCATTGCAACCAAGTCAGTTGCTAACTTAGTTAGCAACGATGTTGTCGAGAAACCAACTCCAGGTTAAGTGTTGAATTAACATACTGTGTAAGGATGATGGAGAAAATGCTGTTGATTCTTGGGAAAGGGGTTGAGTGGGAGACTTTTCGGGGAAGGTGGTGGGAGAGGTTTCAAGGGAGGTCTGATACAAGCGCACTAATCCCCTGCATGACTTAATACATTTGCACTGAACGTTCGCAGATGTTTGGAGAATGATAGTTATTTAAATGCACAGCCTTGATGCAGACACAGGGACAGGGCCGTATATTTAGTCAAGTGAAGAGATAACGCACTAAAACGAAACCACGGAAATCTTGCAGGAATCAGCAAGTTACATGATTGACACTAAATCCCATAAAAGACTGGTGCCCCAGGCAATGTTATGAGAAACAGATCACTGACATTGCCCAATAAAAAAATCTTCCATCCATCATTATATTATCAAGCCATATCCATGACAATTCCTCCCCATTTTTCCAATGCAGATTTAAATTGATTTCATGCACAGCTGGAGATAATATAGTTTTGGAATTGCCCCTAACTCAAACCATAACAGAGTAAAAAAAAAAAAAAGGCTGCTGCAGCGCGTCAGCTAGGCAGTCCACCGGGGGTGGGTCTGCACCACACACACACACACACACACACACACACACACACACACACACACACACACACACACACACACACACACACACACACACACACACACACACACACACACAGAGCATCGTAATTGTCAATAACTTCGCAAATACAACACAGGCCTAAATAATTTTCTAAATGAACTGAGGCCTTGAGATTGGGTCGTCAGTTTGTCTGATTTGAGCAAAAGCATGTCTCCCGTTCCGCAGGCATATAACTTAGCCGCTCCCCGTCGTCTTGTTGCAGCAAGTTAAAGACTGCGTGTGCACAGCCTCCAAACTCTCTCCCTCTCTTGTTCTCTCTCCCTCTCTCTCTGTCTCTCTTGTTCTCTCTCCCTCTCTCTCTGTCTCTCTTCGGCATCGACACCTGGGTCCAATCATGGCAAGGAGCTATGTCACAGCAGCCCAGGACCAGGCCCAGGCCCCAGCGGTGACCCCCACTTCCCCTGGCTGTGGGTCGGAGCTGGGGAACCAGAAGACCTGTACTCCCCAGCTGAGGAGCCTTCATTGCACCCCCCCCAAATACACACACACACAGAGACACACAGACACACACACACACACACACACACACACACACACACACACACACACACACACACACACACACACACACACACAAACTCCCACCTCCTTCAAGAAAACATAACTACTGAAAACAAACATACATTACACACACATGGTCATTGTTCCACACACTAACTATACAGATACGTACATGTATAAGTGGTCACGCACACACATTCTATATTGATATACGCTGCAGCGAAAAGCACACACGGGCTCAGACGGCTGTGTAAGCGTACTCACTGTACTTTAGCGTTCATTCGGATGCAGCCATACAGTATAGATAGCGAGGGTTCATCTGTGCACAGAACATCTGTCGCGGTGATTGATGAATACAGTAGATTTTCCAAATTACAGTCTTGCTTGACGTCGCTCAAAAGAAAAAGAAGAAGAAGAAAAAACACACCGGGCCAAGTCTCCACGGTGAAGCTGAGCATTCCAAAAGCAGGCCGCCAAGCCAAGCCCACGGAAAAGAAAAATGGAGCGAAAGACGCTACGCAGAGCAAACTTAAACGAAGAGAAAAAAATGAGAGGTATTATGTGGAGTAGAAACAAGATCAAGACAGAGACAGAGAGAGCGAGAGAGACAGAGAGAGAGACAGAGGGTGTGTGTGTGTGTGTGTGTGTGTGTGTGTGTGTGTTTTTGTGTGTGTGTGACTTGGCATGGCATGGCACATGCTGGTTGTGGTGTGGTGGGGACATATAGACCGTCTGGGATGCTATCACATGTTGACTTCCTCTCTCTGCTCTGCCTTGACCGGGGTCGCCACGCAACAGACAGAAGATGCCGGAGCCAGGGGTCAAAGGTCAGCCCTGAGCTGCTCTGATTGGACGGGGTCGGGCAGAGGTCAGCCGAGGTTGGCCGCCACTGCAGACAGTCACAGGAAAAGCAGCATGACCAACTCCTGGTGGGGAGGAGGTGAGGGAGAGAGAGGAAGAGAGAGAGAGAAAGAGAGGGAGAGAAAGAGAGAGGGAGGGAGGGAGGCTTCCGAGACCCGGAGCATGCTTTCCTCTTTCTTTCTTTCCTTCTTTCTTTCTTTCTTTCTTTCTTCTTGCGTGCACTGAAGATACCAGCTGGAAGCGTGCTTTCCCACGCCTTGGGGAGAAGAAGGCTCCCACATGCACAAGGCTGCCGGGTAGAATGCTGCTGTCGTGCCGTGTGCCGGCTAAGAGAAATGTGAACGTGGCCCTCGCCAAAGAGGAGAAACAAAAAGAAATTTCACGAAAAAGAAAAAACAAAACTACAGGCACGACAACTGTCGCATAACAACAAACAGCACCAGTAGAGCACCCCCCCGACACACACACTCAACCCCACACTCAACCCCACCCCTGACTCCCCCCCTTGTAACCTAAGATGAGCTGACGTGATAGTGAAGTGGCTTGCTAAACGCGTGCAATAACAAATGCCTAATGTGGGCCAGACCTTGAATGCGGAGAATGGCCATCCGTCAACACTGAGCAATAACATAACTATAGCCCTTGGAGCGGACTCCCACACTGACTGCACGCAGTTTGTTTTTGGTGTGTGTGTCTGTGTGTGTGTGTGTGTGTGTGTGTGTGTGTGTGTGTGTGTGTGTGTGTGTGTGTGTGTGTGTGTGTGTGTGTGAACTGCAGGCCAGATTCCTCTGGCTGCGAAAGGGGCTGGTGTGAAACCTACTTACTTACCTCGAAAACATCAGCACCTCTCCACCCATCATCTTACTGCCGCAGGAAATTTAAGAATCTCTATTTCACAAGAACTCGGGACCAAAAAAAAGAAGAAGAAAAAGAAAAAAACGAGGGGACTGGGAGGAATGTTGTGTTTCCGATTGCTCTTAGAACACAGGGCTGAGCTGAGACTGACTGAATACTGTACAGGTGCCCAAACTGGAACAGCAATTCATTTTGACATGACAATGTGACAGACAGTCAGTCATTTTCAGGGCTCTGGGGAAAAAAATGCTTGACTTAAGAAAAAAAAATGTGCATGGAATTGTGGTGGTAACTTGCTGGTTTGACTAGGTGATTTACCAGTGTTCTGTAGATCATGAGTGACAATGTAATTACTTATGGGGCAGTGTTTTTTTTTTGGGGGGGGGGGGTTCTGCCATGTTCTCTTCCCTTGTCTTTACAGTGCTGTGCAACTCCAGGATATTGGTTTCGTGGGCCGGCCTAGCTCGGTGCTGATGCACCACACATCGACCATACACTGCGGGTTGGCAAATGCCCACCACTACAGATGTAGGTTTAGGTGTAGCTTAGCTTAACCTACATGCTCTGAAATTCAACTTATCACCCATCGTGCACAACGTTTTCTGTGTGTATGCACAAGGAATTTCACATCTTATCCTGAGCTATTAGAGTCTTGGTTCGGTGTCACTATGGATGGCTGGCTACCAAATCATTTCTCTAAATTGGAAGCACGTCAAATGACAGCTATCCGCTTAATTTGTTGGAAATACGGTACTATGGACAATTTGAGGATGTGTTTACTTTAATGTGTGAATACTAGTCCATGCTATATATATGATGGCCATACATGATGCCCATTCTCAACAACCCCCACAATCTTGTTCGGCGGTGTAAGTGTCAAACAGAAACACCTCCTCGCTCTTAACACCATTGCACTTGCTCTCACTTCACACCTGCCATGCAACGAATGCCACGCTCAAGGAGACGGCAAATTATTTCACTCACGCTAATCTCATAAAAATGCAAATCCCACTTTTTAATCATCTTTTTTTTTTGCTGCAGAGCAGACCTGATAGCGAGAAACAATAGCGCAGAATGTGGCCCTGAGGGAATCTCACTTGCCTTTTTGGAGAGGCGGCCGTTTAAAAAAATAAATAAATAAATAAGGAGGCACGAACAATGACATTATCCCCCACACAACTTAGGTAAGCTTATCCTCCTCATTTCAAAGCACCCTGGCAACTACCTTTTTTAGAGAATAAAGGTATGCAGGGGAAAAAAAGGAACCTAATGCTCTCTCTTATCATTTTAGAACAGACTTTTTTGCATTACTTCATGATTCTCCCCCCCTTCATCCACATTTTGCCCAACCCTATTAAAACGGGCAACAAGCTTTCACAATAACGTGTTGCAAAAGGCAAGAAGCCTGTGTGAGGCAGGAGAGCTGGCGGGCTGACTGCATTTGCAAGTCAAGAAGCAAGTTGAGCAGACCTTCTTAAATGACTTCAAGAAAACACACACTAGGCAGGGCAGGCTCTCCTTTGACATAGGAACTTGTGAAGCATTTGGGGTTTGGAGAATGATGATGGGGTTTTGGGTTGGTGGTAGGCTAGGTGGTGCACATTTCACAACAATTACATGCAGAAACAATGGGCAAAGCTGAGGTGAGGGATTGGGCATTGGGGGGAAGAGAGAGAGAGAGGAATGTGGCTTGGTTCCACTCCCCTAACGGGCTGATTGATGAAATAAAGACCAAAACCAGAAGCTAATGAGGAGAAACACAACACCGCAAAGCCTGTCCGCAAACAGACTGATTGATTGGGCATGGTGTCAGGTTGGTGGTGCTAATGATGGTTTAACCCTCGGCTACAAATCACATTTCATCAAGGTTCACACAGAACATGTGGAGAGACTGAGCTATGAGAGAGAGAGAGAGAGAGAGAGAGAGAGAGAGAGAGAGAGAGAGAGAGAGAGAGAGAGATGTTTACTCTGAAAATTAAGGGTCCTGTATGTAGAACCCACAGCTGTTGTAATGTCAACAGTGTTCAAAGACTACACATTCCCTTATTTTCTCTTCTGATATATTGCTTTTGGGGATTGTGGGGTGTTCTTTTTGAGGGTAGACACGTAGCTTTTTTTAAACCAAATCCTTCCACTTCCACAAAACCCAAGGGCAAAAGTTGTAAATGGGCCGCCGAATAATAAGTCAAAATCTGGGGAGCGCCTGCCCCCTATTTTGAATAAACAAATGACCCTGAGAGCAAAAAAAAACCCGTGGAAGTGGTTCGCAATTAAAATAAATAAGCATGACTGCACCGTTAACAGCCACTATAAATAGTAGCAACGGCAGTGAGCAATGACCAAACCCGGTTGGCACCAAGGCAGATTAGCAATATATCCTTCTCTTTTAATAATGCGCTCAGGGGCCATAACTACACGCATCGCCGTTTCATTAAAACCGGTCTCCTTTTAATTAACACTCCGGCGTACAACTCCCCATTGTGTAAATTCTTCACCACAGCAGCAGAGAGATAAGCAAAACGAACTTTCTCCGTCTTAACGATGAAACAGAAAAAAGGCTGTAATGTTCTAATTTGTGCTGAATATTAAAAAGCCCCGGGATTCCGAGAAGTAACAAGGTAAGGAAGTTGGAGGGAGGATGTGTGGACCTGCCTTGACATGCCGTGTGCTGGAACGTCCTCCCGGTAGGCATCAACTATCAGGTTTGCTCAGGTTTAGTCATTACATTTGTGGTTGACATTTGAATGCCAGGAAAGGGGGATTAATAACAGACGTGATCTTTGACACTTACCTTGGAGGAAGAGTTTCTTCTCCGAAGTTACAGGCGCTGTGGGACAGAATCTCGGCGCGCGCGCGACAATTACGGATTCCTTCTTGTTCGAAGAGAAGAATGTCTTTCTTCTAGCAAAACACACACTTAAAAAAAAAACTTCAGTAAATCCACAACCAAAAAAAAACCGATACAGGCTACCTCGAGAAGACACACGTTTCCCTCTCTCTATGTAAGGACAACTCCAGCATGTTTCTTTCTATCAATGTTAGGCTATAATTCGATCAATTCCCTTTACCAATCTGAAACAATTGGCTACAATGTATACATATATGCTACCTGAACTGTATAGTCCTGCCTATGCTGGTGGTCTTCCCGCTGTAATATGCAGTCTGCTTGATGCTCTTCGCTTGCAGGGAACATGCTTTAAGTCACTCCTCTCCTCTCATGACGTAGGAGAGGTGCTGCCCCTTCAGCCACTAACAACCAGGGGGTGTGGCAGCTGACAGGATGATGGATGTTTCTGTGAAGAACTTTTTGGGTGCTTATTTGAGTCCGACCGTTTGTAACGAGCTATAATCACTGACACTGATCAGCTCGGAAAAGCTATTTAGTGTACCCACCCGTTCACCTCGCACAACAGCTCTTGTTCCATTTCTTTATTTTTAGCCTCCTCCATCTCTCCAAAGTGCACAGTGGGTTGCAGCTGTGACCTGGTTTTGTACCCTCCATCCTCGTTGCTTAATTTCTCAAGCCTGACCTCGGGGTAAGTGATTTAAAAAAAAGCAAGATGAGCCCCCACCGAGAGCGAATCGTCCACAGTGGATATATGAATCGCTCCTCGTGCAATTTATATTGGTAACAAAGATGTCCCCATTTTGCGCTCACCTGTGAAGGTGCCACATAAGGTCGGTAGAACAGAAGGCAACATCGACATCTTGATGGCTACAAGAATAAGCATGAGCTACTTCTTTGTGCATTAACCTTGCGCAGGCTGTCAGTGCCGAGGGGTAGTTAGTTTCTTGGTAGGTCATTAATGAAAAGCATGGGCCCTTGACGAACGCAGTCCCAGTCCCAAACCGTCCAAGAATTGATGATACCCAGAAGTAGGCTACATTAGTTTATAGGCCTTCGTCAGTTCAAACCCCCCAGTGCGGGCTGTGTCATGTAGATGCGCATTATACCAAACTGTGTTGCGCGTTTGGATATACCGTAGCCAATTACGCACATAACCTTGACCCTGCGCAGAAAGAGCTGGATGAATGTTATATGATATGCATAGTGTGCCCCTATTCTAAAGGCACAGGTGCAAGACTACTGTGATCTGTCTAAGAAATAGTGGAAATGTGCTGTTCAGAAACATACTTCTAATCGTTTTTTTAGAAGTATATTGAGCCTATAAAAGTGAAGACAGTCAGTGGAGAGAGTCGCCAATGTAATTTCCCTCTGTCATCTATATCAATTAGGGCAGTTTCTAGGCTGATTTGAAATACCAAATACAAAGGAAGACGTAGAATACGATAACACATATTTAGGGCACTTACCTACATGCCAAAAGTAGCACGTGTCTGCCGTTCTGAATATTTGGGCAGCGGTTCAGTGTTGTTTGCCGCGAGGGACATCTGCCGGTGCGCGCGAGTAGTACGTTTCTGTAACTGCGGTAACCGTGGTGCCTCAATTAAAAAATAATAGTGATCAAGACATTTCATACCAAAATCGCGCGTGCCCTCCATATAATCAGAATATTTAATATATTATTGTATAAAACATACCCTTGCCTTTTTATACCATCTGTTGGTAGTGGAGCAGGTCGTATACAGTGGCCACCCGTGTCCCTTGCAATGCAAACACCATTGTCAGGGCCTAACAATAGTGTTAATTTCAAAGAGGAAGAAGAAAGTGTGTGATTATATTCAAATGCTGTGCTGGCTTCACAAAGGCTTCTTTAATATCCATCTGACACCTCCTCCTCCTCCACGGCCACCACTTCCCCACCTCCGCACCCCTACCCTACCCCCCACGTCCCCAGGGGGCGGCTCCCCTGAAAGCTGATGGAGGAGACCCCCACTAGTACTGGGCCATGCAAGGCAAGCCTGCTCCCCTTGTCACTGCCCCCCATGGGGGCCGCTAGGGGGGTACAGATTCTAAGGGCCCAAGCACTGATATGGACCCCTAAGGAGGGCCAAGCACTGAGAGGGGGCCTTAAGGGGGCCTAAAATCTGAATCTTTCATGGGGCCCAACATTTCTGGCAGCGCCCCTTACTGCCCCCCCCCCCCCCCCCCCCCCCCCCCCCCCCCATTGTCTCCGAGAAATGGATACCTCTTTGCATGAGACAGCGAAGGGGAAATGAACTGATGACACGACATGACAAAGCTTGTTGTTGGGGCAGGCAGCAACCAGGCAGGCAGCACACCGGAAAAAGTGTGAAATCGGGGAAGGGTGGTAGAAAGGGGCTCATTTAAATGGCAATGTATTTAATTGCGGATTAGCAAGTGGGGCCTGCTGTCGAGTTTGTGTGGGAAAGTTTTCCTTGTCCTCAATTAACGGAATTAGTATGTAACCACACATGTTGAGACTTGGAAGAAAGAAGAAAGAAAGGAAGAAAGAAAGGAGGAAAAGAAAGATAGAATACCACTACAATATTTGTCTCTGTCACAGCAACCATGTCATAGTCACAAAACTGCACATTGCATAATGTATAACACAAACTTGAGGCGTATATAAAGCTGTAATTATAAACATGTCATAGTAAAGTATATATGGATCAATTCAAGTAGTACATAAAATATCGAACAGACATAGCCTCTTTGCACAGATGGGCCTGCCGGCGGACTCTTTCACTCTTTGCCGAAAAGACTCAACTACATCATAACAAGATTACTGAGATTAAGACTTGGTCATCACAGTTTTGGTGACAATGGGGTTTTATAACATGGGCTCTGCGTAAAGGGAAGGACTGTATCTCTCCATGGTGTAAAAATGTGAAATGAGTATTGTGTGAATGATGCTGCTTCAAGCCTCTTTTCTTAGGAGGGGGGTGAATGACTCAAAATGTTAAAATGTCGTAGCCCATAGTTCCCACAATTCACTTTCTCAAGTGGCAAGAAAAACTGTCTTCTGGAACGGTAATCCCTAGTCAGGGAGACTAAATCTTTGTCTCTTCCCTCTTTTCCTGTGCCCTCGTGACGCAAGGCTCAACGTCATCAATGATTTAGCTTTTTATTCCATTTCTTACAATCATTTAACGTCCATTCTCTCATCTGCAATTGGGATGTGGAATGGGACAAAGCCCCCAAAAAGTCACTATATGCGCTGGTTGACAGTGGGGAAACTTTGTCGTTTTCTCCACAGAGGTGGGGTGACATTGACATATGGAGGCCTCAGGAAGGTACATGGCCATGATCACTTGCACACACAGTTCCACATTTCTTGTTTTTTTTTTCACTCAGTACGACATAATAAAACTCACAAAAGCTATGGCATCATGCTGTCACATCCCAGATACAGCAAGTTTAACCCCGTAGCGCAGAGCCTATGCTATAACTCTGCTGTCACCAAAATTGTAATAGCTATGACTTTATCTGCCACTTAAGGCTCTCTGTAATGTCAATGGTGTTATGATGTAGTTTAGTATTTTCAGTAAGTGAATAGGCCCACCGGCGACCCCATCTGCAGTAAGATGCTACGGAAAGGAAGGGAAATCACACACCCATTCAAACTCTGAAGTAGTTTAGTCCAGTTTCATATAAGGTCATATGTCACAGAAATCAATTTCTTGACCTCCACATTCCCAGACTCTTTTTTGTGACTGCCTTTGTCTGTCTGCTGGCCTGCACATCTTCTTGCAGCTCTCACAGTAACTAGTTGTAATGTTAGTGTTCTACCAAAAGAGGGTGCTGTATCCTCTTTATACACAGTTACGGCTCTGTTTATACATGTTATGGCTCTGTATTTTATCCTTCCATGATGGTCTTAGTATAGCAAGAACACATGCATTGAAACTGTTGGAGTTGAACCGCAGAAACTTTCAAAGGTGTCAAATGTAGAGGTAAAAATAAAAGAAAGTTGGAAACCCCACAAAGTTGCTTCCAACACGAGTGACTTCACTGAGTAACACGTCTTAAGTTACAATCAGCTGATTTTGAACTGGTTGGACCAAAGTTGTTGCACGGTAACCTTTGGTCATATTAAGTTGTCACTGTATTTACCTCATTAGGTAGGCCTACTGTGGGATAACCAGTGGGGTGCACCAGAAACACCTTGAAAGATAACATTTTGCAAAGTCCTTCTCGTCTCTTGCAGTATTGTTCATCTGTGCTATCATAACTTCCTTGCTTTTTTATTTTTTTGCAAATTCAGTGTTATGTTAAACATACAATGTTAAAGGGTGGCACAATAGGCTTGACATTTTGAATCGCAGTGAATGGGCGTTCTAGCTATATCATTGGAATGTGTGTTTTAAGTCTGTTTTGATTAAATTTATTAAGTAGAGTTATTTGGATGAATACTGCAGTTGCCTTCCACTTCCCCAGTACATCAAGCACCCAAAACATGGCTAGAGTATGGATACATGTAGCCAGGCCATGCCCTCCTAGTGACACTTGTAGTCAGGCCAGGAGCAATACAAATATCGTTTCTGTCCAGAAAAATAGGGAACTCCACCCACTTTGTCAGGAACCAATCAACTCCAATGGCCATGGGTAGAGGCTTGTTCAAGGCATTTGGTGTGGTTTTAGCAGAGATGTTCTATTGGGACTAAGAAAATATTTGGTTTAAACTTTGGCTCAGCCTGTTTTGGCCTCTCAACCAGTAGCAAACCGCGAGAGGCGGGTTAACCACGCCGTTTGGGAAATCGTTTTGGGACCAACATCGAGGTATGAGATTTGAAAGGTGATGGTAATCAGACAAGGGTACATGGGTCTTCTGCATGGGGGCTAGGACATTGCTGAAGGAAGGCTGTAAAAATCATGCACGAGGGGTTTCAAACCAAGGCAACTGAATCATTCTTCGAAATGACTCTTGTTTTGATCAAAATTGTGTCACGAAAAGCACACATGAACTGAAATTCAGAATTTCAACCCTATGGTGCCACCCTTTAACACAGATCAAATTTGTTAAAATGTTACAGGGAAAATATGTATGTTACGTAATACACTTGCCTCCAAAAGAGTTGTCACCTATCCATCTGTTTGGAATAACAGCTAATAACCTGACTTTCAATTAATCACTTGGCATCAGACGTCACTCATATGAAAGCTACAACCGTCCCGAATGAAAATGTATGTACAAAAATAAATTTCATGCACCAACGAAAGATTGACCCTTTATTGAACACAGATAGGGCAGATTTTCACAAGACAAAAGTTTTGTCGCCTATCGAACATAATGTGAAAATGAGCAGATAAGTCACTTCAAAACACTTCAAATACACAGATTGGGTGTCATACTTAATCACTGAATCACTCTCACCTCTCCAGAAAATCAACTTTGGCCTTAGGTGTATGTTTAGGGTCATTGTAATCATGGAAAGCAACACAATGAAAATCAATGGAGTTCAATGAGAGATGGTGACATTTTCGCTATTCGTAGAGCAATACATGTTTAACTTCATGATTTAATCAATGATAAAAGCCCTCAAACACCTGCAGCATGCATGCAGCTCCTCATAAGAGCTGTATCTGTACCATGTTTCACTTTATGCACCATTTCTCTTTTTTCATATTCTTCATCTCCAACACCATATAGTTTTGATGCTATCAGTTCTAAAATGGTTGATCTTGGGATCTTGACTCAAGAGTATGAGTCCCATTAGCCTTCATTTTTGGCAGAATTAGGTCTGACATACCCTTGGCTGGCTTTTTTGAGACAGGACAGTGGGAGAGACTTCTTTGGTGTTAAAGGTGAAGAATTTGGAAAAAATACATGGTGCCTAAAGTCAAACATGGGAGGGATACAGCTCTTATGTGGAGCTGCATGCATGCTGCT
>NC_085867.1:13244684-13252184 GCF_034702125.1 Engraulis encrasicolus | reverse complement strand
AGAAGTGCAGCCAGAGTACAGTCATTCAATTACTCTTTGGGACGCGAGGGAAGGAGAGAGAGAGAGAGAGAAAGAGAGACAGAGTTGGAGAAAGAGGGAAGGAGAGAAAGGGAAAGAGGAAGAGAGAGGGGAACATTGTGGGTACAGTCAGGGAAGGTGACAGAGGGGTTAAGGGATGGGGGATAAAGGGGTCAGTTGTCCCGGGCTCAGGCAGAGAGTGGGGGCCAATAATTCGGTCCTCATTACATCGTATGTGTTGGTTGGCAGGGCCCCTTTCAGATGACTTTGTCCATGGGTACCAAGGACCGCACCAAGAGTTGGTGTTGGGGTGTGTGTGTGTGTGGGGGGGGTTAGCTGCCGCCAAGGGCGGGCCGTGGTGCTGCAGCTGTGATTTAATTTGTCTGTGATGCTGTGTGATATTTGAGAGGCAGCTGTGATGTTTACCGTGCCTGCTCGGGGCCTAGGCCTGGGTCCTCTGGAGGCTAGGGGGAGGTGGGGTGGGGTGGGGTTGAGTGGAGTGGAGTGGAGTGTAGACAGGGGTGTAGCAGCAAATTGTGGGTCCTATGTATGATCAGCTCCAATGGACCCCCCAGCCACATATCTACTTCAATCTGACACTGTGTGGGCCCCCTGTAAACATGGGGCCCTGTTGACTCAGTCACACTTGACCCGCCTGTACAACACCCCAAGGTGTAGTGGATAGGTGGGCGTAAAGCTGGTGGGACATGAATGCCGCTAGGGGGGGAAAGATGTTACAAATTCTAAGGGCCCAAGCACTGACAAGGGCCCTTAAGAGGACCCAAAAGCACTAACAGGGGCCCTTAAGGGGCCCAAAATTTGAATCTTTCAGATGGCCCAACATTTCTGGTGGCGCCCCTGCAGTGGTGGGACATGAATGCAGGTCCTCTGGAGACTAGGGTGAGGCGTGGGGCTGATGATGGAGGTGGTGGAAGGGAGTGGATGGGTGTGAAGCTGCCGGGACATGAGCACGGGCCTTCACCCAGGCCGCAAGGCTCCATGCCTGGCCCCAGAGTAAGGGGAAGGGGGCCTCTGTCAGCCGACGGGCCTCGCCAAAAATGTTTTTGCTCTTTCCTCTTCTTCTTTGTGCTCTTTCTTCTCTCTTCTCTTCTTCTTCTTCTTCTTCTTCTTCTTCTTCTTCTTCTTCTTCTTCTTCTTCTTCTTCTTCTTCTTCTTCTTCTCTTCTCTTCTCTTCTCTTCTTCTTCTTCTTCTTCTTCTTCTTCTTCTTCTTCTTCTTCTTCCTCCTCCTCTTCTTCTTCTTTCTTCACCTCCTCCTCTTCTTCTTCTTCTTCTTCTTCTTCTTCTTCTTCTTCTTCTTCTTCTTCTTCTTCTTCTTCTTCTTCTTCTTCTTCTTCTTCTTCTTCTTCTTAGTCCTGAACCTCTTACCACATTCAAGTGTGACATAGAGTGTAGGTGACCCTTGAACTCTCTGGACAGTTTTGCATGAGCAGTGTATTGCATTTGAGATGGTAGCCACTGGGTAAGTGTTATTCCCATAGTGTATGCTTTCGTAACGTATGCACACGTGACCACAGACATGTGTACACACACACACACACACACACACACACACACACACACACACACACACACACACACACACACACACACACACACACACACACACACACACACACACACACACACACACACACACACACACACACACACACACACTGAGACTGCTGTTGTGATGCTACTGGTTGTGTTGTCATGGCTTTGCAATGCTGTGGATTGTTGTGTGGTGTCATTCTTAAAAGACAAAACTGGCAAAGTTTCTCATGGGATATTTTTGTATTTGTCATAACAGTAGCAACTTAGAAAAACGTAAGGCATAAAAATAGATACAATTTTCATTGATAACAGTTGTGTTGACAGGCATAATATAAATATATACATATGTTTACCTCAATGAGGTGATATTTACAATAAGACACTCCATAGCAAATGAAGTCTGTACAAATGTAGAAATATATGATAGAACTTTACATTCTCTGTACATCTACATAAATACATATTTACAATTTTTACAGTAATGATGACCCTGAAATGTCAAGGTCAGGTGTGCTTCAGAGGCAACAAAGCAAACAAATCAAATAAAATCACTTCATGATAATAATTTACAATGTGGTCATGAGTGCGAACAACGTAATGTGTAAAAATATTAGCAACATGTTATTTTTTACTCTTGCCTGTCAATTGAGACAGGGAGTCCAAGAATAGTATTTCTAAAACTCTATGAATGGCATTTTGAAAAATCACAAATGAACTTCCCCCCACCACCAAGAAATCCCCACAGACCAGGAAACCAGCAATATTGGTCCAGTCTATGAATCCAGACAAAACAGCAAGTGGGGGGAAAAAATGTTGAATTAGGACAACCATTGTCTACAGAAGTGGCTACTGCATAAACACATTTCTCTAGAGATAGATTATAGGCCCTGAACTGCTACTACGTGGTTTTCGGCCCATGTTTACGTACGGCTGACAGGAATGAGGACACGGTATGCCGTCAGTTTCTGTCAGTGTCCCAACCTCTCTCGGCACTTATAAATACGTCCATTCACAGAGAGGACGCTTTTACAGAAAACAGCAGTTGTTTTAGTTTACACGACGAGAACCTGGGAAGGGAAAATTGGCTTCGCAAAGACAGAAAAAAATGTCTTTCCCCTTTTTTTCTTTCTGATGGGATCCAGAGTTTGATAAATATAAACATTAATTTGAGTCACCTCGGCCGTCTGTTCCATCTTAACAATGGAAGCCAGGGCATTGTCAGGCCTGAGGTATGCGCGGCATGCTGACCATTTCCATTAAGCAGAAAAAGGAGAAGTGCATGGGAATGGAGAGGAGAACTCTCTGCATTGGTTGACCCTTGGGAGATTTCGCTAGGCCTTTCAAGGCAGCAGTGCTACCGAGGAATAAAGGTGGTGAGAGCGTAGTTAGCAGCCATGGCCTAATGCTTTGGAAGTAGGTCTTTGGATCAGAGGTTTGCAGGTTCGTATCCCACTCTAACCAGTAGTAGGCGATGGCTGAAGTGCCATCGAGCAAGGCATTTAACCCCATATTGCTCCAGGGACTGTATTCAAAACCCTGTATCTAAATACCTGTTGCTTCCCTAATCCTAAGGATCCTTTGGGTAAAAGTGTCTGCTAAGTGTTATGTACTGAAATGTAATTCAGGCAGTTCAGTGGGTAAAGGTGTGGATGTCGTTGGGGAGGCTGAGGGATTCTGGGTAGGAGGCGTGGCCACGGCGCTCGCAGCTCTGACTCTGGCAGCTGCAGCGCTGGATCCACATCACGTTGCGTGCAAAGTCCTTGCGTCCGTCTGTGCAGTGGAAGAGCAGGCGCACCGTGCGCGTCTGCGAGGGCTCGCAGCAGCGGCCGTCGGAGCAGGAGCCGCAGGAGCGCGGCCTGTACCGTCGCACCGTCGAGCAGCCCGCGAAGCTGATCTTCACCGGCTTACGGGGCCTTGTGCTGCGCTGGCATTTCTTCCCTTTCTGTTTGGAGACAGCAGGAGAAAGAAAGACATTTTGAATGAATGAAGGATTTTGTTTTTTTTCTCATTTATACAAGTAATATAAAGTTAAATAAAAGTAATGTAAAGTGATAAAAGTAAATACATGATTTAGTTCCAAATAATACATTAACCCATTAAGTACAGATTGCTATTGAGCTGGCAAATAAACAAAGCTGGTTGCCTGTGAGTGATGTGCAACCTGGATTCATAATCTACAATCCAGTGCCACATATTACAAATGACCTGGATTTACCTGTCCAATTAGTGCATTTGGAAAGGTAAAACTAGGTCCTCTGGAATATGTGGCAGTGGATTGCACTTTGAATCCAGGTTGCCCATCACAGCTGGTACTAAGGAAGACTGATTGGTATTTGACCTCAGTTTGATTTAATCTTTATATTGCTGATACTTGTTGTCTGAAAGTGTTTTTTACATGTACTGTTCAACTTTCTTGCTGTGTCTCTGATGGTGCACTTGTGCACTTCAGGCACTATGTGTATGGCCAAGGAGCTTACTTACTGTATCACCAGAGAGTCTTTAACTATAGAGATATGCCAATGTAATAGGTTGCTATGGGCACCTAACATGACCAGGTTCCGGTCTGCCTAAAGGGACGTGTCATAATACTTCCAGCATTGAATAGAACAGTCATTAGGTCTGCCTAAAGGGGGGATCCCCCCCTCCCCCTTGCAATAATAGAACCTGGAAACAATGGGCCAATGGAACCTCTCTCTCTCTACTCTCTCTGGTATCACTGTGTATGGCGTATGTGTATGGCGTATGTGTATGGCGTATGGGTTACGTGCTGAAACATAGGGTCGGAAGTGCTAGGGTGCACCATCTGAGACATTGCATGGGACTTTCATGGTGATGTGTGTGGTGGGAGGTCTTCCTACCTTGATGATTGGCATGACTTCGCTGTCACACTGGCGTATCTGACAGAGGCGCGTCTCCCTGGCCAGCCTGCACTCTGCGTTGTCATTGGTCACCCGACTGGACACGCCCATCCCGCAGGTGGCGGAGCACGGTGACCAATCAGTGGTTTGCAGGAAGCATTTCGACGGCAGAAGGGCATGGGACTGGGTGGAGGACATCCATTCTGAGGGAGCGGAGATGGGGAGGAGACATGAGAGAATAGTCACATTAGTCACCCCATATGAAGACAGGCCTTTAGGATGTGGAAAACTATACCAAGTACATAGAACTTGGATAGTTTGTTTTGCGTACAGAGCTTGAATAGTTTTTTTTTGTAATTTCTCATGGAATACATATTGTCTACTTTTACAGTTACAAACAACTGAACCTTTGTCAGTAACAACGTCTTATTTGCAGTTTTAAATTAAGTATCAATATAAAGTCCATTTGGCAACCGTGTAGCCTACCTTGCTCTGGAGCTCCGGCCGTGAAGTCCCAGGGAGTAGGGGCCACCAGCAGCTCGTTGCTGCCCAGATCCGGGTGTTGCGGCAGGGCAGCAGCAGGCTGCAGCTGCTCTGGCGTCCGACCATCACCCTCCACCGCCGCCTCTGCGACCACCTCCTCTCCCACCACCACCTCCCCCACAACATCCACCACATCCTCCTCCTCCCTGATGCGGTTGTCGTCATCGCATACCCACTCCTCGCAGCAGCGGCCCGGCAGCTTGGCCAGACGGGGCCGGGCGCAGTGCCAGCCCGGCAGGGGAACGGTGTGCGGGCAGAGGGGCATGCAGCCCACCACGCCGTCCATGCAGCTGCACTGGTGCTCGCAGCTGGGCTGGAAGTCCTCGCCGTGCTGGTAGACGCGGCCGTTCAGCTCGCACGGACGACCCTGCGCCTCAGCTGTGGAGGACGGGAGGAGAGATGAAGAAAGAGAGAGAGGAGAGACTGTTGATTGTGGAGGCTTTTATACCGTTCATATTAAGATTTGATAATGAATAACACAACGCTGATACCCCGAATGCTGCAATTATTAGGACTACTGCTACTACTACCAAGGAAACTGAGGGGGTGGGGTGGCAGGTCAGTTGTTTCTGGCCTAGGAGGACAGGATGCCTCCAATTGTCTCTGCATTTCATTGTATGTACTTGGGTAGAGAACCCTTTCAGATGACTTTGTCCAAGGCACAGCCAAAACTGTTAGTGGATGTGACAGCTTCTACTACTACTGTCCTGTTTGCATTTATTCAGTTTGCTAGTAAGCTGTGAGATGATGCAGTGTGCACGGGTATGGGCTCATACATTCACTCCTTCACCGAGAAGATCTTGCACGTACCTCGACACAGTCCTCGCTCAGGGTCTCCTCCGGCCCCTAGGTGGCAGTGCAGGCCCTTGATGTGATCACACGGCTCGGTGGCACTGCAGTCCTGGTTGAACTGCCTGGCACACACTCGGCAGCAGCCGCAGCCGTCCAGCACGGAGCTGATGCCCGGCGGGCACGAGGGGGTAGGGGAGGGGCAGGAGCATTTCTTAGGGCAACTGCTGCAGTGCACCTGGGGGTAGAGGTGGAGGTGGAGGAGGAAGGAGAGAGGGATGAGGAGGAGGGGGTCAGAGCAGGAACAACGTGTTATTCAGTCATGCAATGAAATTAAAGTCCCTCACAATCTAGCACAGATTTTTTTTGCATTCACAGTATTTTTTATCTGCTTGTATTTCATGATGAGAGGTGTTATCCTTTCAATAACCTTTGATTTTAGCAGTCAGGAACAAAGTAACGTAACATGTTCATGAAGTGTCTAAACCTAAACAGCATGCATGATGCAATTCCATACAATGAATTCTTTCACACTACAAAGTACATTTTAATATATGGAAATACCCAAGCAATTACATTGATAAAATGGTAAATGGTAAAAAAAAGAAAAGACAATAACTTTAAACTAGAGCATTACAGAAAAAATATGTCCAGGTTTCTTTTCTAAAAAAAAAAAAAAAAATCATTCAGCAATGTGTCACCAAATTATTTCCCAACTGTGTGTGTCTGTTTTTGGAGAAAGCTCCTGTTCCTTGGGGTGAAAAAATCTAAAAAAAAAAATTAAAAAAAAAAACTTCAGAAATGAAATCTTACCACAACTGAAGCCCAGGTGAGGAAGACCAGTGTGGAGAGGCTTGTATGTCCAAGTAATATCCTTAAGGAATACATGACAAACAGAGCAGATATTCTCCTGACTGAGAAACAGTGTTGTTCAGCTCTACAGCTCTCAGACACGGGGACAGGCTTCTCCTTCAGTGGGAGTGTATCTTCGGTGGCTTCACTGCAGTCAGTCAGTCAATCCAGAGAGTCTTGTCTGCTGTGTTCTGTGTGTATGCCGTCTGCCAGAGTGCTGCCACAGCTCTCTCTTGCTTTCTCTCTCTTGCTCTCTCTCTGTCCCTTTCTCTTGTTCTCTTTCTCTCACGTCAGACGCTTTTGTGCTGTCCGCTCAGGTCAGATGGGCTCAGTCAGGCTCTGCTTAGGAAAGTTCATTGAGAGAATCCCACCGCTGCCCTCTCTCTTATAGCAGGAGGCTAGACAACCCCCTGTGACATCACACACACACACACACACACACACACACACACACACACACACACACACACACGCGCGCACACACACACACACAGACACACACACACACACACACACACACACACACACACACACACACACACACACACACACACACACACACGTTTACGTTCTTACTCCAGAGTCAGACAGCACTGCCAGACGAATGACGTTTCAGGCAAACAGTACAGAGATGAGAAAAAAAGGGGGGGAAATATTCCAGCGGAAGTTGTGGAGATTTAGAAATATGCACCCATGGATTAGGAATGAAAGGTTGAGGTAAGTCAGGATCTTGAAGTCCATGAATGTGGTCTTGGTGTGTGTGTTTTTTTTTTTTTTTTGGTGACCTGCGCTTCTCTGATTCACACATCGGAATGTCAAAGAGGGGTGAAAGAGTGAAATTTGCCTCAGTTAAACCAGGTTTTTCCAAAATGTGTCATCTCATCT